>NW_011888829.1:1365316-1369269 GCF_000151845.1 Pteropus vampyrus | reverse complement strand
TTTTTTGACCTCTCTCTCTGCTGCTCTTATCTTTCTTATGGATGTACGCTTCTTTTTTTAAGTCTCTTTACTAATATTTTAGTGGGGTTTGGGAGGGAGCCAAGGCTTATGCACATGTTCAACCTACTGTATTTAAGGGGAGGTCCTCAGAACCCACAATTTTTAACTCGTTTTATTGAAGTAGCCTTCCTCATGTAAACCTAGTCCCAATTTCAAAATGGAAGTCAAGGAGAAATGCAATTTTATTCACACAGTTTGAAGACTGCTTTCCAAAAATGCATTTGGCCTGTGTGGTTGAGTCTGAATTATCAGCGTAAGTATAATTGCCTGACCATCATGTGTGGACTGTGTATACACAGCTCAAACCCAAAGCCCAGCCTTGATCCTTCTGATGAAACACCAGTGCCCACAAAAAGAAGGTTCTTCTCTCACCCGAGAATCAGCAGAAAAGTCTCCTGAGGCTGTGGTCTTAGAGCTATAGCCCTGCCCCTAATTTCTTCAGACCCTTTACTGAGAACTGAGTCATTACAACATCATGCCCAGCCAGCTGTCTCAGCACAAGAAAAACTTCGCTGTGGTATGAGGTTTTGTGGGCTGCAAACTACATCTAGGTCAGCAAATTAAACTCCACAGTGTGGTTACTGAGTCCAGCTGCATCTAGCTAAGGGGCCGTCTGATTTCACCTCTGGGCATTGGCTCTTCTGGTCCCTGGGATACAAGGCCCCTCTGCGGGTGTCGAAGGTCCAGCGCTTCAGGCCTAAACCACTGGATGACACACGCCCAAACTCAGAATCTTATTTTCCCCAGCAGTGCTCCAGAGTACGTGAGAGTAACAATACTCCATTCCTGCAGATATTGAGGTTTATGGTGCACTGAAACAAAGCTAGGAGGTGGGGATCACATCGTTTACTACCCAGCACCCCTTCACACTTCTCCTAGTAACAGTACCCCAAGTTCACTCTGGGGAGGAATCCTCCTCTATCCGCAAGCTGTGTGCTTCCAATGGAACTGAATCTACCTCTGGCTCTAGAGCTAAGGTGTAGCCTCAGGCCTGGCCACGGAGATTGGTTTAGAAATGGGCATGAAACCTAATCAAAGCCAATGAAATGCGTGAGATGCTTGCTGATATTGGTTAGGGAGAGGTATTAGATACTTTTTGCTAGGGTTGTTGCCAGTAAGTATGATGTGAGCCTGAGCCTGGAGGTGGCAGACAGCACAAGATGAAGCCTAAGAACGAGGCCACACAACTAAAGACAGATCTGAATAAATGACAGAAACAGCTCCTTGGTCCAGGCATTCTTCATGTTCCATATATTTCTAGACTTTTCTGTTAATTGTCCCAATAATTATTTTTTATTTGTTTCAGCTAGTTAGATGGGGTTTTGTGTAATTTGCAACTAAAAAAGCTCTGTATAGTAGGTTGAGTAGGGTCCCCCCCAAATGCACATCCACCCAGAACTTCAGAATGTGGCCTTATTTGAATATAGGGTCTTTGAAGATGTAATTAGTTAAGGATGTTGAGATGACATCATCCTGGATAGAGGGTGTGTCCCAAATCTAATGTCTAGTGTCCTTAAAAGATGAGAAGACCAAGAGACACAGACACGGGGAAGAAAGCCACATGGAGAGGGACAAGGCCAAGGAATGCCAAGGCCACCAGAAGCTGGAAGAGGCAAGGCAGGGTCTTCCCCAAGAGCATTGAGAGGGCGTGTGGCCCTCCTGACACCTTTTTTTTTTTTTCAATTATAGTAGACACTCAATGTTATATTCTGACACCTTGATTTAAACTTCTAGCCTCTATAAACTTTTCATTATTTTAAGCCACCCAGTTTGCGATATTTTGTGATGGATGCTCTAGAAAACTAATATACTCGAATATATAAAATCATTCAATAAATATTTATTAGTACCTAATCTGTGTCTGAAGAGGTCTTAGCATAAAATTCAGAGAAAAGGGACATGGAGACTGCAGAAGAATATTTGAGCGAGGATATTATGAAGCCTGAAGTACTATGGGTGCCTCTGGAGAAACTATAGAATTCATGTTCTGTTCTCTCCTTTTCTAGATTTTTTGCAGACCATTCTCTTTTTTTTTTCTATTTAAAAAAAATTCTAAATTTCAAAAAGTTAGACATTTACACAATCTATGATGTGATCCCCGAATTAGATTTTCTAGATTTCTTGCAGACCATTTTCTTAACACGTGGACTTCTTTCTTCGGCAAGGAAATGAGCTCTGTTTGACATAAATGGAAAATATTTCTCCAGTTTGTTCCTCGTCTTTTGACTTTGTTTATAGTGATTTTTCGCTCTGCAGACTATCCATTTTTTCATAATTCAATTTTTTAATTTTTTTTGATTTCCGTTTTTTGTTTTTTTTAAAGTTTCCTGTGTTTTTTTCTCTTGTGTTCTATTTTATAGTGTGGTGTCTTTTTTTTTGTTTTTTTTTTTTTTTTTTCAATTTTTTTTCTTATTGTAGTAAAACACGCATAACATAAATCGATCGTTTTGACCATTTTTAAGTGTGTGGTTCAGTGGTACGTTAAGCATACCCACCGTCCAGCTCGAGAATTCTATTCATCTTCCAAAACTGAAACTCCATACCCATCAAATAACAGCTCCCCATTTCTCCCTCCCCCGGCCTCTGGCAACCACCTTCTTCTACTTCCTGTCCGTGTGATTTTGACTCCTCTAATTATAAGGGAGCTTTCTTGTAGATTTACTTGTATTCTCCTGACGCTCTGTCTCCATCACCTTTACTGGGTGTTCCCATAAATAGCAACGGCGATAACAGTTTCCGCTCGCTGTGCCCAGGCATCAGGCCTAGGGCTCTACATGCAGCAGCTCTAATCTTCCCAGTACCTCTACAAGGTAGATGGTATTCCCCCATTTTACAGATGAGGAAGGTGTGGCCCAAGTGTCACAGCTCTTAATTGGAAGAGGGAGGATTGTGCTCACATCTGTCCAAGCCAAAGCCGGGGCTCTTTCTACATCCAGCACCCCGTTAGAAGCGTCACGGATATGCCCTCCGAGTGAACTGCTTCTACAGACTGCTGATCTTGTCTCTCAAATGTTGATTCTTCCTAGCTTTATTCTCACAGGAAACACTTATTTTCAATGATTGCAAATACCTTGTTTTCCACCTTGTAGCCTAGTTATAAAACGTAACTCTATTGATATCGCAGGAGAACAATGGGAAATAATTATTAAAAAAGCAAATTCTGACTCTGTGGTCAAGATTCCGAAGAATATGATCACTGCGGCACCCAGTGGCTCCCCTGGTCTCGTCCCCACTCCACTTTCCTGCTTTCTCGCAGGTGGGTGGCCTCTAGCTGCCATCTTGCCTTGTCCCGACCCCAGAAAAGCACAGAAGAGTTTGACCTCTGCCTCGCTTGGGCACCTTTTTTCCTGCATCAGAGCCATGCCTCATTTAAGGAAGTGTACACCATAGTGAATGATATTTGTATTAGTTTGCTAGGGCTGCGCTAACAAAGTGGCTTAAAAGACAAAAAAAATCTCAAAGTTCTGGAAACTAGAGGTTTGAGGCGAAGGTGATGGCAGAATTAATTTCTTCTGAGGCCTTCTGGGCTTGTAGATGGCTGTCTTCTCCCTGAGTCTTCATATTGTGTATTGGTCTGCTCGGGGCGCCCTAACAACATATCACAGACCAGGTGGCTTTAACGGCAGAAATGTGTTTTCTCGTAGCCCTGGTGACTGGAAGTCCAAGATCACAGTGCCAGCCTGGTCGGTTTCTGGCAAGAACTTTCTTCCTGGCTCAGAGGCAGCTGCCTTTTCACATGGCAGAAAGTGCTAGTGTCTTTTTCTCTTCTTCTAACGCATTAGTCCCATCATGAGCTGTCTTAGCTCTGGCTGCTATAACAAAATATCATAAAGTGGAGGCTGGAAGTCCAAGCTCAGAGTGCCAGCATTGGTCACACTCTGGTGACGGCTTTC
>NW_011888829.1:1363059-1365266 GCF_000151845.1 Pteropus vampyrus | reverse complement strand
CAGGTGGGTGGCCTCTAGCTGCCATCTTGCCTTGTCCCGACCCCAGAAAAGCACAGAAGAGTTTGACCTCTGCCTCGCTTGGGCACCTTTTTTCCTGCATCAGAGCCATGCCTCATTTAAGGAAGTGTACACCATAGTGAATGATATTTGTATTAGTTTGCTAGGGCTGCGCTAACAAAGTGGCTTAAAAGACAAAAAAAATCTCAAAGTTCTGGAAACTAGAGGTTTGAGGCGAAGGTGATGGCAGAATTAATTTCTTCTGAGGCCTTCTGGGCTTGTAGATGGCTGTCTTCTCCCTGAGTCTTCATATAGTGTATTGGTCTGCTCGGGGCGCCCTAACAACATATCACAGACCAGGTGGCTTTAACGGCAGAAATGTGTTTTCTCGTAGCCCTGGTGACTGGAAGTCCAAGATCACAGTGCCAGCCTGGTCGGTTTCTGGCAAGAACTTTCTTCCTGGCTCAGAGGCAGCTGCCTTTTCACATGGCAGAAAGAGCTAGTGTCTTTTTCTCTTCTTCTAACGCATTAGTCCCATCATGAGCTGTCTTAGCTCTGGCTGCTATAACAAAATATCATAAAGTGGAGGCTGGAAGTCCAAGCTCAGAGTGCCAGCATTGGTCACACTCTGGTGACGGCTTTCTTCCAGGTCGCAGACTGCCAGCCTCTTGCATCCTCACATAGCTGAGAGCGGAGCAGAGGAGGCAAGCTCTCTCATGACTCACAGAAGGGCACTAATCCCACACATGAGGGCTCCACCCTTATGACCTCATCCGCTGCTAATTCCCTCACAAAATCCCTACCTCCTCATACCATCACGTTGAGAGGTACATAGTGTCAACGAATGAATTGTGAAGGACTCTCACGACCTCATTTAAACCTACTTATCTCCCAAATGCTCCATCTCCCAACACCATCACGATGGGGCCAGCGGGACAGGGCAGCAATGGATACACCTTGGTGGACACAAGCATTTAGCCCATAGCACATTGCCTTTTCTCTCTACCAGTCGGTCTCCAAACTTCCTCGTCTTGTAAGGACACCACCCCTAATATCCACTTAACCTTAATCACCTCTGTGAAAGCGGTCACATTCTGAAGTACTCGGAGTTAGGGTTTCAGCAGAAGAATTGGGGTGGGGGAGGGCACAATTCAGCCCCAAACACTACCATTTGAGCCTCACAGAATGTAGAGATTTTTTTCCGAGTCTGGCATCACAGACCGCTCCTGTGCCTGTGATATTTTCAATGATTTTCAGATTCTCCAAATGCTGCCCACCCCCATTCTCACTTCTGGCAACTCGTTATTATAAAAACGTTCAAATGTATAGAAAAGCTGAAAGAAAAGCACACTGACCACCCATATGCCCACCCCCTAGGTTTAATATTGTTGACATTTTGTCATTTGCTTCATATATGTGTATTTTTTTGCTACAATGTTTGAAAATAAGTTTCAGAAATCATATTTCACCCCTAAATACTTCAGTATGCACCTCCTAAAAATAACCACGGGGCCATTATCACACTTAAGGTAATTTATGGTAATTTCTTAATCTCATCTAATATCCAGTCCATATTCAGATTTCCCCAAGGTCCCCACAATTAATTTTATAACTCTTTTTTACGGAAACAGAATCTAAACAAGGTTGACAAATTTTTTTGGTTATTGTCTTTTTGATTCCAGAATACTCTCCCGTACTGTTTATTATTATTACTATTATTTTTATTTTTACACTGACTTTTTTAAAAGAAACTAGGTTCGTTGTTTTGTACAATAGCCCACATTCTGGATTTTTCGGATTGCTCCCTTATGCCATTTCACTTTGCTTGTCCCTTTGTTTCCTCTTAAATTGGACTTTCTCAGCTGGGGTCCCTCATCTGAACCACTGAACATGGACATGTTAAATGACTATTTACACCAAAACCATTCATAGGAGAGAAGTTCATTCATTACATGCAAAGGGATGCTGTAATTGTTAATTCCATGTGTCGGCTGGGCCACGGGGTGCTCAGACATTTTGTCAAACATTATTCCAGGTGTGTCTGTGACAGTGTTTCCAGATGAGATTAACACTGGAATGAATGGACCGAGTCAAGCAGATTGCCCCCTCACGTGGGTGGGCCTCATCCAATCAGAAGAAGACCTGACCAGAACAAACAGCCTGACGCCCAGCAAGTTAGAGGAACCTTCCGACGGCCTCGGAGCTGGGAC
>NW_011888829.1:1358220-1363009 GCF_000151845.1 Pteropus vampyrus | reverse complement strand
GGGGCCATTATCACACTTAAGGTAATTTATGGTAATTTCTTAATCTCATCTAATATCCAGTCCATATTCAGATTTCCCCAAGGTCCCCACAATTAATTTTATAGCTCTTTTTTACGGAAACAGAATCTAAACAAGGTTGACAAATTTTTTTGGTTATTGTCTTTTTGATTCCAGAATACTCTCCCGTACTGTTTATTATTATTACTATTATTTTTATTTTTACACTGACTTTTTTAAAAGAAACTAGGTTCGTTGTTTTGTACAATAGCCCACATTCTGGATTTTTCGGATTGCTCCCTTATGCCATTTCACTTTGCTTGTCCCTTTGTTTCCTCTTAAATTGGACTTTCTCAGCTGGGGTCCCTCATCTGAACCACTGAACATGGACATGTTAAATGACTATTTACACCAAAACCATTCATAGGAGAGAAGTTCATTCATTACATGCAAAGGGATGCTGTAATTGTTAATTCCATGTGTCGGCTGGGCCATGGGGTGCTCAGACATTTTGTCAAACATTATTCCAGGTGTGTCTGTGACAGTGTTTCCAGATGAGATTAACACTGGAATGAATGGACCGAGTCAAGCAGATTGCCCCCTCACGTGGGTGGGCCTCATCCAATCAGAAGAAGACCTGACCAGAACAAACAGCCTGACGCCCAGCAAGTTAGAGGAACCTTCCGACGGCCTCGGAGCTGGGACACCTTTTCTGGAGCCTACCAGCTTTCAGACTGAAACTTACACCACCAGTTCTCCTGGGTGTTCAGCCTGCCAGCTGCAGATCTTGGGACTTCTCAGCCTCCATAATCACATGAGCCAGTGCTTTACAATAAATACCTTTATTGTGTGTGTGTGTGTGTGTGTGTGTGTGTGTGTCTTTGTCTGTGTGTCTGTGTTTATATCCCCCATTGGTCTGTTTCTCTGGAGAACTCTATACACATACCTTAGGTTGTTAGGGCTTATTTCTTTCCCAGAACCCTAGTTGAGAAATTAAGGTGGTTAGATTAAGATTAACTAATCGTTTGGGGCGAGAACATTTCACATCATGTGACATAGGGAAACCCATAATGTGTTGTAGTCCCTCTATTAATGATGCTAGATTTGGTCATTTGATCACAGATTTCTGTTTTATAAATTTATTTTCCCCCTTGTGATTAGCAAGTAATTCTATGGGGTGACATTTTGGCACCACACAAATGTTCCATTTCTTGACTAGTTATCACTTAATGATTTTGGTACTCACTGACGATCCTTGCCTGTATCTATTATTATTAATTGCCCTCCAAACAAGTTAAATTTAAGAAAGTTTACCCCTGATAAGGCTATAGCAAACAAATAATGACATACAGTAATTAATATATTCACTAAGACGAAGCTGAATCCCTTACCCTTAGAAGACTTTCTCTTTTCCGTGAATCCTCTAACGTAAGTCCTCAGTCTGTGGAGACCAGGCTGGTTGGTTCCTGGTGACTGGAAATTAATCGCTAGGAGAACATTGGTTGTGATGCCTGAAAACAAGAGTCAGAACCATTCGTGGGGACAGATGGAGGAGAGGAGAAGCGCCAAGGTGAAAACGAGCAACCTAAATATGTCTGAAATTAAGAGCGGGATAAGCTGAAGAAAGTACCTGATGTTGAGGTGAAAATCCCAGCAGATACGTGGGACTCGGGGAAGGTGAGACGGAGAAGCCCTCCCAGAGTGCCAGCAGCATGGTGAGCATCTGCCTTAATCTCAGAGACAATTTTTTGAGGTGGGGCTTCTCTGCTCTAGCAAAAGCTTGTTCAAGGAGCGTGGGTGGGGGAGGAGAGGCACTGTGGGCCAGGTCCACTGAAAGGGGTGGGAAGCCCAAATGATGCCGGGGTACAGTACCCAGCTGTGGGACAGATTGACCACACACCACACTCCATCCAAGCAGAGGGGAGGGTTAAGGTCAGAAGCCAAGGAATTTCAACGATTCAAGACCAGGAAGGAGAGAACCCATGGAGGTGACCACAGAGCCAAGCACTGCGTCAGGAGAGAAAGCCAGCCTTTCTCGAAGGAATTCCATGAAGGCGGGGTACCCAGGAAAGAACAGCTTCTGTGTGTAGGTTAGGAAGGAGTGGGCTGTTACAGGGGCTCCCAGGCCGGGCAGGGACCCCAGCACTCCTGTCCCACCTGTGCCCCACCACCCACACCAACACCTGGATGTGCAGGATCGCTGGGAAGTGCATTGGGGGAGCTTGTGGGAACCCAGAGCAGCAGAGCCTGGCTCCCCTCTCCCAACTCCACTCTGCTCCTGCCCCTTTGTGGGCCATTTTCCTGCCCCTTCCAGTAAGTGCTGCAGGAGCTTCCTGCAGTGTTTCCCCATTACCTTAGCATTTCAGCACCTGGAAGAGATTAGTGTGGTTGGCAAACCTGGAGAGCTCATTGTGTACTTCCTATCCAATGTGACTTGTAAAAAAATGTCGAATGAGATCAGTTCCAGCACTTTCCCTAGAGATCCATGTAAAATCTACAGAGAAGTGTTCATTTATCACTACCCTGGGGTTTCCTGTTTTGAACCTGACCTGTTCTTGGCAGACACTCTACCCTGGTTTCATCACATTGAAAGACCTGGACGGACTTAACCCTCTCTTTTCTCTCTTCTGTCCTGCCCTGTTCCTTCTGAGCTTCAGGCACTTGGGCACAACTCATGGCTCTGGGAACCTGCAAGGCAGGAGATATGGCTAAGCCACTTCCTAGTCACCTGTGACTTTGGTCTCTGCATTATTGTTACCCATTTTTTTCCTAGATAACATTTCATGTAAGTTGGGGAACCACACCCTTCATTCTTGGGATGCAGAGAAAATGCAGGTCCATCTGGACAAAACTTACCCTGGTATTCTCAGAGGCAGAGCAATTCTAAGTGTGGGGTGTGGCTTACAAAGAGGGAATAGATCAAGTTCAAAAGCAAACACCTGGCCCGCCTGGCCTGTTTAGGAAAACAATGAGAAAAACGGTTATGAGATGGGGAAGGTGAATAATGGAGCTCTACCCATGAGTGGCCCCCAGCAAACTAGTCAGGGTGTTATGAGTTCATTTCTTTCCACATTAAGGCAGGATTGTATCCTGACCTCCTAAGGGTATTTGTTTGTCCCAAAGCCCACTTGTGACCAGGCTGCTTCAGGTAATGGGTAGTAATCCCATGACCCTCTGGTTACCAACATGGGTATGTCTCACTTTAAGGGAACATTGTAGCTAAATCCTAATGACAAATGTCAGGACAACTGATGATCATCTACCCAGCCCCAACCCCCACCCCAAAGCTTCTCCTAGTCGCAGACCTCATCCCCAACGGCAGGGTGTGCACATGACCCCGGCTGTCCAGTCGTGGCACCCCACTACCCTGCCCCGATGCCCCGCAGCCAAGAGAGGCCTTGTAACTAAGAAGCAGGTGTGGTGAGCTTGCTGACAGCCCACCCCAATATTCATTTTCGTCTTATTCCTTAGTAACAGAGTCCAATTTTTTAAAATTGTGATGACGTTCACACAAAATTCACGATCGTAAAGTGTACAATGCAGTATTTAGCACATTCACGAGGTGGTGCGACCATCGCCACTATCCAGCCCCAGGACGTTTTCATTGCTCAGAGTTTATTTTACTCAGGGTGGCGACACGGCCACTTGTAAGACTCTGTCGCTTGACTCCCCTTGCTGCTGGGTGTGGCTTTGTGACGAGGTTTTAGCCAACGAAACGTAAGCAGAAGTGAGAGGGACTCCCAGGAAAGTTCCTCAGAAGGAAGTGGCACCCATTGTCCTCTTTCGTTTCTTTCTTCTGCTGACCTTCACCTTATAATTTTCACGGATATCGATCTCCATCGAGACTGAACCGATGTGCCCTCCCATCAACGTTTGAGGCCACCTGTTTTGCCATAGTTTCGCCCATACTCCAATAAAGTGTTATAAAATTTTGCCAAACTGATGGGCAAAAAAAAGAAAACCCAAACTTTGTTGTACTTTAAATTGTCGTTTGTGTGTCTTCTGAATTAGACCGAGCATCTTCTCACGTGTTGTAGAGCTATGACCCCAGGCTGTGGGACAGGCAGCCACAGCCACGGGCCAGGCCTTACGCACAAGGGCGCCGTCCCGAGGCGTCAGACACAGCACTTCCTTCCCAATGGCGGACTGCTCAGGGCGACGTGTCAAAACCAGAATTGCACACTTTCTTGCTTTCCAGTTTTAATATTTTTTCTAGTGTTAGAATAACACGACTCGGACAAAAAAGAATAAATAAAATTTAAGTGACCATAACTGCCCGACCCAGAAATGAACGAGTAACCTTGTTTTGTATTTCCTTCCCATTTATTTTTCTAAGTATATATTTACTTTTTCTTTTGAAAATTGTATTTACTTTTTAATTTCACTGAAAATACAGGTGTACATTCTAATTTAAAAAGAGACAGGACACTTCTGCTTTAAAAAGGAAGGAAATTCTGACACAGGCTACAACATGATGAACCTTGAGGACACTGTGTTACGTGAAATAAGCCGGTTGCCAAAAGACAGGCACTATAAAATTCCCCTGATATGAGGTACCTAGAGTGGTCAATTCAGAGTGGTCAATTCAGAAAGTAGAATGGTGGTTGCCAGAGGCTGGGGAGGAAGAAATAGGGAGTTGTTTAATGGGCACTAGAGTTTCAGGTTTGCAAGATGAGAAGGGTTCTGGGGATTGGTTGTACCACTAGTGTGAATGTACTTAGCACACTTAAAAATGGTTACGGTAGTAAATTTATGTTGTGTGTATTTTACCACAATTTTAAAAATCTTATTT
>NW_011888829.1:1354208-1356749 GCF_000151845.1 Pteropus vampyrus | reverse complement strand
TATTCACCGCTGAGCCAAGTAAGCGTTACTTAGCTTTACTCTTGTGCAGTCCTCCAGTACTCCGAAAGTTAATGATGACCTCGTTTTCTGTATTCACTTTATTTCTATTACTGTTAATGTCTAAAAGCCGTAACATCTCTGCCAAAGCCTTTTTCATGATATTTTCTGTATGCTCAGGCTCATCGGTTGCATTTCTTCTTCCCAGAGCCTCTCAGGAGTCCTTCCCCCTGCACCTTGAGCTGGCTGGGCTCTGCCCCAATGCTCTGCTGTAGTCCTGTGACTTCTCTTCATACCCTCCAGTGATGGAGACCCTGTTCTTTGTTCAGGATATCCCATGTTTCTTTCTTTTTCTTTTTTTAAATTTTACTCCCTCCTTTTGATGAAGAATATTCCCAAGTAGTGTCCCAATAAAAGTCACCAGGATGTGTGTGTGGGCATAGGGGGAGGGGCGGGGGGAATGATGTGTATGCTTCAGGGAAAAATTAGGCAATATTTAGAGCATATCTTTTTGAGGTATCTGATTTTGATTCTATGGGGGCTCTGTGCCTTTCATTGCATTTGAGCTATTTTACAACTCTGTAATGTGTAGATCATTTTGCAATGCAAAGTAATTCTCATCTACAGATATGCAAATAAATAATCCAAGTCCCTCTCTCCCCCCATACAAAAAGTCAGTTTCATATCTGTTTGCAAATTTATTTCAAAATTCCTTTATCCCATAAAAATATGTGCTTCTTTTTCTTTTACTGGTGTCCTCATTCATAATGAACTCAGAAAGATATTTAATACATGTCCATTTTACATTTGCGTGAGGGTCATGATTTTACCTTTAAAAAATTATGCAATAAAGTATAATTCTGTTAAAAGAAGTTTATTTTTTGAGTTACTGAAGTCTGAAAATACCTTTGTTCTATCTTCACATTGATTGATAGATTGGCTGGGTATAAAAATCATAGGTTGGGGATCGAATGCCATTTTGACTCTTGTTTCTTTGTATATGACTAGTTTCCTCCCCGTACTCTTCCTGTTGTATTTTTTTTGTCCATGAGATTCAGAAATGTCATGGTAATATCTTTTGATGAGGGTCTTTTGCTTTCATTTGCCATTTGAATGGACCTTCACATCTACAGACACACTTCAAGGTCTGGAAATGTTTTTATATTATCTCTTTGGTGATTTTTATCCTCTTAATTGCCTCTTCTCTCTTCCTGGAATTCCTTTTATTTGGATATTAACTGCCTAGATGGATCATCTTTTTCACTCCTTTGCTCCAGCCCCATTCTCATTGTCGTATTAATTTGTTTCCTTGTTTATTAATGAGGTTGAGCAGCTTTTCATATTTAATTGGCCACTTATCTTTTCAATTATTATTTTTTCACTAAGTAAAATTTTGATGTAAAACAACTGAATATAAAACAATAACTTGTCAGTATATCGTTATATTGCAAAGGATTCCAATTTCGAGCAAGATTTATATATATCACCTAGATAAAATTGGTGCCTTGTTTTACTAGCCACAGAATTTCCAACATTTTACACATAGTCTGGCATATAATAGTTGTCAAAATATGTGTTGAATAAATCTTCGACTCATTGATTACTACTAAAAATCTAGTTCTTCTTCCAAGGTTAAATAGTAAATGATCCTCTTTAATTCTTTATTCTAGAAAAAGAAAATACTTATTATTTACTATTTGTCCTGTTCAAAGCTCTTTAGGTGTGGTCATTGATTTTATCCTTACAGCAATCCAATAAGATAGGTACTATTATTATCTGCATTTTGAAAGTAAGAAAACTTATCTGAAAACAAGTGGCTGAGCTGAAATTTGGCTCCAAAGACTACACTTTTAACCACTGGACTAGGTGCCTCTTTAGTCGACTCAGCTCACATGCCAATCTATCTATATAGTAGCTGTTAGCACATACTGTTGAAGAGAATTCTGGGCAGCATTTAGGTTCCATGGTAAAGTCTGCCTTGATTGGTTAATGATGTCTGCCACAGGTTGAGGCATGGGGAGTTTGGTTACTTTTTTTTTTTTTTTTTACTTTGCTTAATCATTCCTTTGAGAAAAAAAGATTATCTTTGGGGTTACACATGGATAGCTCTAGTGCTTTTGAAATTAGGGCATATTGACATTCGAAGTGTTTAAAAGCTGCTTTCTTTCTTTGCTGTAGCAAGAGAATTCTTTAACTGCCTGTTCATACTTTATCTGAGAGAAGCATTGGTAATTAGGCACCTGAGTGCTCCTCTGATTCCCTCGCTTCCTCCTTTTCCTGTGGCAAAAACAGAAAGCCAGAAAAATAATCACACTGCATCACAATACCAGTGGACCATATGAAAAAGCCCGTGATGTTAATTTTCCCATCATTGGTTTCCTTGGCAGCCAGCATTTAAACCATGCCAAACGCCCCTCCCATTAGATCATTAGAAATGCCCCTACGACTGGTGTCTTTACTCACACTTCTACATCCCAAACAGCTTTACAACTTGGCTTCAGCTGCAGGGCAGCCCGACTTTTAAAGGTATTCTATCCTTTCCCC
>NW_011888829.1:1346804-1354158 GCF_000151845.1 Pteropus vampyrus | reverse complement strand
AATTCTTTATTCTAGAAAAAGAAAATACTTATTATTTACTATTTGTCCTGTTCAAAGCTCTTTAGGTGTGGTCATTGATTTTATCCTTACAGCAATCCAGTAAGATAGGTACTATTATTATCTGCATTTTGAAAGTAAGAAAACTTATCTGAAAACAAGTGGCTGAGCTGAAATTTGGCTCCAAAGACTACACTTTTAACCACTGGACTAGGTGCCTCTTTAGTCGACTCAGCTCACATGCCAATCTATCTATATAGTAGCTGTTAGCACATACTGTTGAAGAGAATTCTGGGCAGCATTTAGGTTCCATGGTAAAGTCTGCCTTGATTGGTTAATGATGTCTGCCACAGGTTGAGGCATGGGGAGTTTGGTTACTTTTTTTTTTTTTTTTTACTTTGCTTAATCATTCCTTTGAGAAAAAAAGATTATCTTTGGGGTTACACATGGATAGCTCTAGTGCTTTTGAAATTAGGGCATATTGACATTCGAAGTGTTTAAAAGCTGCTTTCTTTCTTTGCTGTAGCAAGAGAATTCTTTAACTGCCTGTTCATACTTTATCTGAGAGAAACATTGGTAATTAGGCACCTGAGTGCTCCTCTGATTCCCTCGCTTCCTCCTTTTCCTGTGGCAAAAACAGAAAGCCAGAAAAATAATCACACTGCATCACAATACCAGTGGACCATATGAAAAAGCCCGTGATGTTAATTTTCCCATCATTGGTTTCCTTGGCAGCCAGCATTTAAACCATGCCAAACGCCCCTCCCATTAGATCATTAGAAATGCCCCTACGACTGGTGTCTTTACTCACACTTCTACATCCCAAACAGCTTTACAACTTGGCTTCAGCTGCAGGGCAGCCCGACTTTTAAAGGTATTCTATCCTTTCCCCAGAATATCCATTAAACAGAACTTAACAGTTTTAAGAGAGGCATAATGTGATTTTCTCCCATCTCCACCCACTTTTCGAAGTATACTTTTATCTTCATCCAGAACCAGCATCTATTTGCTTCAGATAGTTCTACAAGGTGTCCAGTATTCACTTTCCCAGCCTTTAAAACACTTTTTTTCAACTAAAATAATATACATTTATTGAGAACTCCTGGGATGGCTGTTACTTCCCCTACAAGGCAGGGAACCAAGCAGAAAAAAAAAAAGTCAGTGAGAAATCACACAATCCTGACCCCTCTGGCCAAGAAAAAGGAAGTGGGAAATAGCTCAGGAGGCAGTTTTCAGGAAGCCAACAGGGTTTTGAAGGAGGCCTGTCAAGAGGAAGTCCTATGGCACTTCTGTCTACATCAGTTTCTCGAGGGAGCTCTTTGGGGCCCTCGATGAGGCTTTCCTCCTGGAAGCTCCATAGCATCAACAACAGGGAGCCAGGTGTGGCCCAGGGTTGGGATGAGCATCTCGGAGATGGTGGGACTGCTCAGACCATACTCGGTTTGAGGAAGATACGACTTTCCCCAGAGCTCTCTGAGGGACGCCTGCCTGCCCTGCCCCCACAGACGGCCTCTCCACGTAAGCTTCCCAGGCCAGGACCTTCCGGTGAGGAGGCCCAGCCTGCTGCGCCCGGGAAGAAGGGCGTCGCATCTTCTTGTTGATATTGCACCTGCTGGGATGGTGTCTGGTCCATGATCACATGACCTGCTCGCTTATAAGACGTGAAGCTTCCGCAGCCCCTCTGCAATTTGCTGTATCCCATTAACTACGATGATCAAGTTCAACTCCAAAGAGTCCCCTCTTGCAAATGCCCCACAGACCTGTTGCGATCTTGGCACACACGGTAAACCCAGAGCCAGTGCGCCCCACCTGAAGGCACCGTCAGAGCCCAGACACTCGCTAGGTGTTCCTTTTTTGCTGGTATGTGTATGGTTTAAAAACAATAATAAAGCCGAAGCCAGTGTACTCGTAACCCAGATTAAGAAATATAACATTATTAAAGTTTTGGGGCTCATATTAGTTTCCCATGCTGCTGTAACCAGTTATCACAAACTGCACTGCTTAAAACAACAGAAATTTATTCTCACAGTCTGGGAGCTAGAAGTCTGAAGTCTCACAATCTGGGAGCTGGAGTCTGAAGATTTCTGGAGGCTCTTGAGGAAAGTCTTTGCCTTTTCCTGGCTTCTGTTCCTTGGCTCGTAGCTGCATCACCCTAGTCTCTACCTCCGTCGTCACATGGCGTTCTTCCTGCATCTGCACCCAAATCTCCCTCTCTTTTGTCTTATAAAAACACATCATCAGATGTAGGAACATCCTAAGCCAGTTGGTATGACCCATCTTAACCTGATGACATCTGCAAAGACCCCATTTCCAAGTAAAGTCACATTCACGGGTACTAAGGGCTAGGACTCGAACATGTACTTTCGGGGCACACAATTCAATGCACTAAAGAGCCCCATGTGATGGAGGCATCACATCCTCCTCCCCTCCCCAAAGAGGTAACCACTTGGCTGACTTTCCGATTTTTGCATTAGTCATTTTCTTACTTTTAAAATAGTTTGACCACCTACATATGTATACCTAAACAAATTTTTTTTGAGTTTTGAAAAGCTGAGTATTAAGAACCAACCTAGCTGAATAAGGAAAGGGCAGTATTGCCACTTCTAGGTGAAGACCACCTGGATGAGATATTCCAGAAGGGTCTCCAGGTCAGAGAGTGTTCAGAGCCCATCTGAGGAACAGTGGGTCCATCTTGGAAAACCCAGGGCTCACGCAAGATTAATGACCTGTGTGGACAAGCAGGAAGCTGGTTGGGTAAAGGACTGTGTTCTGTGCTTGTAAGCTCACATGGCCCCAGAGACCCCTCCCTCGTCTTCACCCCCACTTCCAGTCCCTCGTGCCGCCTGTTCCTGTACCTTCTGAGGATTCCATGGTTGTTTTTCCCACTGGCCACTTGTGACTCGGTCTCTCAGAACTGCCACTTCACCCTCCTCGTGGGTGTATATATTATCTTTTAAATCCCTTTGCTGTCGTTTTAGTAGGATTTCCTTAGGGAAAAGATGCGTGCACCCGACCCACCATCTCCACCTGGAACCCTTTCTCTTGTTCTTACTTTTCTACTGAGCTGTTTTAGGATTCCTTGATTCACCCACCAAATATTTCCTCAGCTCCCAGAAGTCTGTGAGGCTGGGCTGTCTGGAGGAGCGAGGTAATCAGCCTTCTCAGAGCTGACATCAGTGGGGGAGATGGATGAGGAATAGATCGTTACAACACAGCACTGTTACTTAAAATATGATCCTGGACCGCCTATGCAAGAATCTCCCTGATGTTAGTCTGAAATGCTGATGCTTGAAGGTCAAGCAGGAGTGAGCCAAGGGCAGGAGGTCAGTGGAGCAAGGGCTTTGGGGTAGAGTCTCAGTGAGGGTAAAGCTTTAAGAGGAGGTGGGAGCCATGGCTGGGGGAGCTCACCCAGGAACAGTGTAAGGGGGTCCTCACTGGCTAAGGACTGAGTAGTGAGGATGGCAACATCCGTGGGCTGGGCACAGGCAGGAGACCCCAAGGGGTCAGCAGATAAAGCAGCCATAGGAGGAGGAGCATGGCGTACCCACTGGCGGCCATAATAAAGGTTTCAAAAAGTCCAGGCTTCCAAACGTAACACAGAACACGATCCTGTACAATTCCACTTACATGAGGTATCTAGAGTGGTCAAATTCCTACAGACAAACTAGAATGGTGGTTGCCAGGGGCTAAGGAGAAAGGAAAAGGAGGAGTTGCTTAATGACTATAGTTTCAGTTTTGCAAGATGAAGAAGTTCTGGAGATTGGCTGGCTGCAGAACGATGTGAATATACTTAACATTAGTCAACACTTAGAAATAACGGCTAAGATGGCAAATTTTATGTTATGCTTTTTTTTTTTAACCGCAATAAAAAATAATTTTTGAAAAGTAACACAGAAACCAGAGCCTGTTTCCAGCCTTCAAAAGTTCCTTACCCTTTTGTAGTCAGCGTTCCCCAAGTGGGGACAAAGCTACAATGTCTGCTCATCACCAATAAAGCATGAGAGACTTTGCCTCCGCCCAACTTATCCATAAGCACCCCAATTACCGCATGCAGGCAGACAGCCATCGTAAGAGAAACTCAAGCCAGGTCCCTTAGCCTTCTCCAGCTACATCGTCTCCTTCCCGCCCAGGGACTCCTAAAGAAATTGTGCCACTTCCCTAGATGGTCAAACAAAGCTCCCACTTGTGCGGCCGCTCTGAAGCTCGTGCCAATTGCTAAGACTCTGTCTCCAAAGATGCTAATGCCCATTTTGGATCTAATGGTCCAGCCTCTGGAAATTCAAATGGACTCTTGCTACATTTTATCACAAGATGGGCTTTCCACTCTGCCTCCTCGGCAGTCTGCGTAGCCCACCAGTGAATGTGGCCCCTTGAGGTGGGGTCCAGCTGACGGGCCTGGTTCTGGGAAGCAGCACAGAAAGTTCTAGAGCTTCATCCACGGACACACAGGCTGTGATATAGAAAATACTTAGAGCGGATACTTGACACCTGCCGTGTGTCGGGCCTCCTTCTAAGCCCTTTGTATGCTCCGACTCAGTGAATTCTCACAGCGAACCTGCGAGGTCAGAACTGTTATTAGGTCAGCTTCCCTTTGCCTCATCCGCTGTCAGAATGAAGACCATTCTCAGCAACCAGACTGCTGACATTACAGAACATGTAGACGTCACTCAGGAGGATGCCCAGGTGTTGTGGGGGCCCCAGAGGAACCCTGTGGAGGGACTTCAGTCTCCCTGGAAAGAAAGGAGGCCCTGGGCAGACAGCTGGCGGGGAAACAGGAAGGAACTGGCTCAGTTTGCACCACCTGTTGTCCCACATGGAACACGACTGCGGCCGCTACACCGGCTCCCATCACGCGATGAGGTCCCTGCACCCACCTCCCCATCGCGGCTGTCATTCAGGACGATGGGTCTCTGGTCGAGATGTGAAATTTCTTGAGTGAGAAATATATCATTAGTAGCTGAATGAGGCCGAATGTTGCTTTTTTCAATATCTGAAGCCCCAAAAGATGAGTTTATTCTTAAGAAAAGACATTGAGCTTGCATCAAGTTCAGGTTGCTACTTTGATCCCTCAAGCAACAATTAAAAACAAGGATACCAGCACATTTTCGGATGGTATCTAAGTCTCTGAAAAAGGAACAGTTCAGCAGACGGATGACGATCTAAGAGTTGTCCAGCTACAGAAATAAGATAATGAATCATTCTTAAGACCTCTTTGTAATATTTTAAGGGTGCAATAAAAGCTCTCATTGAAGACAAAAAGCACAGGGAGGTTAAATTACTTATGCAAGGATACACCATGAGTGTGAGGCAGAGCGAGGTCCAAACCCGGTGGGTGAGCTCCCACACTGGCACCCTCACCCACCATGCAGCCACTCTCCCAGCTGTTGGTCTTCAGGTGGCCTATCAGACAGACGGCCCCTCGGCAGAGGAAGCCAGAAGAGTTCTGATCATGGCTGAGTTCGGTCACGGTTCCAGATAATCTAATGGTGTAACGTAGGGCTCCGACGGCCAGTAGGTTGGATCATGGGCTGAGAATTCCGACTCACAGAAGTGGCCCATCTGGAGCTGGGCAGGGGACAGGACAGGCCGCAGTCTCAGCAAAGAGCACCTGCGCCCTGTTTCTGAGCTGGGCTGACCTGAGAGGTAGGAGTGCGGTGACACGGGCACCTGGGATTGACGACTGGTGGGGAAATAAGAAGGCTGTGACATGGGCGCCCAGCACACACGATCCAGTCTTACAGCATCAAACAGAGCAATGTGAGTGACCTGGTTGGCACGAGGCTTCTGGATTGAGGAGGGTGACTTAATAATAAGGCTTCATGGGTTGGTGGAGATCAAAGAGCAAAGGGCCAACCTGTAGGCGAGAGCACCAATGGGCTTAGGATGCGGAAGGAAAGGCAAGCAAGACACGGCAGGCGTGGGCAGAGTCATCAGCAAGGGCTGCTGCAAAGGCCGCCAGCCCATTCAAAAGCCTAAACACATCTGTGAGCCATCTGGCCCTAAGGGGAGAAAGTGCTGGTCCCACGTCCCCTCCCGCCTCGCCTCAGCTGTTTCCCAGCATGCCCAGCATGCTTCCGCCTCAGGGCCTTTGCACTTGCCATCCTCGGCCTGGAACACTCTTCCCCAGATATCCACACAGCTCATTTCCTCACTCCCCTCGGGCCTGTGCTCTAAGGTCACATTATCAGGAAGGCCCTCCCTACAAGGAGCGCCTTTCCCTCCTGCTTACCCGCCACTCGATAGCCCCAGACTGTGTGGACTGTGTTTTCCAAAGGTGCTATAGCAATTCTCCGATCCCTCATGTTCTTTCTGCAGACCCTGGAATCTGGGGGGCCCTGGGACCGATTGAACCAACAGAATACGGCAGAAATGACGCTGATCCAGCCCCAGGCACAGCCCTTAACTGCCCTGGCAGCCTCTGCTTCCTGCTTCTTGGAACGCTTGCTCTGAGAGAGTTCCTTCCAGAGCCCGGCTGCCGTGCAGAGAAGCCCAGGCCACGTGGCGAGGCCACAAATAGACGGGCTGGTTGACAGCCCAACCGAGTTCCCCGCTGCTGGCCAACAGTGACGGCCGCCAAGTGAGTGAGTCACCTCGGATGTCCAACCCAGCCCAGCCTTCAGATGACGTAAGGCCTGGCCAACATCTGACTACACCACATGTGAGCCCCCAGCAAGAACCACCCTGATGAGCCCAGTTCACCAAAGGACCATGGGAGATAATACGGAATTGTTGCTTTAGGCCGCTAAGTCTCTGGGCGGCGTGCTTCACGGCAGTAGTTATCTGCAACGTTTATCCTGACTAATCAATTTTCCCTGCACCTTTCACCACATGCTATTACAGCATAAGCTCTTTGTTTACTGTCTCGTTCTCCCCTTTGGTTTTGTTTACTGCTATGTTCTTACCACTGACAGCAGTGCCCGGCACGTAGCAGGCTCTCGATAAATATTCTCCGTATGAATAAATGAATGAATGAATGAGTGCAAACAGTCATAAAGCCGTAGTCAATATGATTTCATTAGTTCTCAACAGGCCCAACCCTGAACCGTTTCTGAGCATAGGCTAGATTTGATGTGTCAGATTTCATTGTATTTATTCCCTCAACAAGGATTTATTGAGCTTCTACTCTCTGCGAGGCGCTATGGGCAATTCAGTGAACAAAAGCAAAAATCCCTGCCCTCGTTCTACAGGGGAAGATAAAGAAAATGAATAAGGAAAACACAGAGTATATTAGAAGTGGATAATTGCAAAGAAGAAGAAGAAAGCAAGGAGAGGGAGCGAGTGCCAGGGGCTGGCTGAAATGTTAAATAACGTGGCCCGGTGTATTAGTTTGCTAAAGCTGCTATAACAAAGTGCCGCC
>NW_011888829.1:1343999-1346209 GCF_000151845.1 Pteropus vampyrus | reverse complement strand
AAACAGATCACTTTTAAAGGAGGGGAAAAATTAAGTTGGTCTCAGACTCCCTTTATAAGTCTGTAAGTCCACTCTATAAGTCGATAGATAGGTAGATTGATAGATACATAGATAGGTAGAGAGATAGACAGATTTGTTGCAGATGTTTGAGCTTAGCAATCACGGGAGCTGGTTAAGAAACTATGTGTGTATTAGTATCTTCACATGCATGAAGCCCAGTGCTGGAGCTTGAAGTCCACCGGCAGTTAGGTAGAAAATGGATGTGAAATTGTACAAAGAGAGGCTTAACCCACAAGCACGAGCTGGTACCTACTAAAATGAACTGAAACCTGTCTCAGCTCTCACTGCCCCTGACCTTGAGGGCCTGGGTGTTTTGCAGAAGTAGCCAGTGCCCTCTGCCCTGGAGCTAATCACACATCTGGCCCAGGAACTGGAGGATCAGGGGAGCGGGGAGCAGTTCTGGGCGCAGCTGCTACCCCATGCTAATGAGGCGAGCCAGTAGGTAAATGACAACAGGTAAGCTATAAAATGGCTACAGCGTCACTTCTAGCCTCCCGATCTCTCTGGTGGCCCACCCTAACTGTCAACACACAGGCGAGGGCTCTGGGAAATGTGGTTCAGCCTAGCAAAGTCGACACACTATAAAGTCACTGCGGTGGCCCCTTCTCGAGTTGGCAATTCTTTAAACGATACTTAACATTCGGATAAAGATAATAGCAAAGTAATGCTTCCACCTGACATGATACGCCTGTCCCACGGAGAACCGAAACCCGCCCGCGCTTCCCCCAGAAGAGGTGCAAGCGCCTTTTTGCCTCCGAGTGACGTTTCTTCTTCTGCCTAATTCACACTCTCCCTCTGTGATCCTGTAACTGAAATCCCGAGCATGAGTTACAGTCAGCGTGTCTTATGTTAGTTAGACGTTACAGGGAAAAGGAGAGAGAAAGAAAAGAGAAGTATTTGGTGCACACGCCCATTCGTATCAAAATCTGTTGCAGGCCCCTTCGCTGCCATCGGGCATATGGGCGTAGAGGATGTTTTTATTACCTTCCACTTCCATCCCATATCCCGTTCGCCCTCAGCAAGCACCTCAGCAGGTCGTGTTTCCCTGCCTGCTGGGGTGACCCGACCTTCTGAAGAGTCTGGGCCATTAGCGGTCTGGTCTGAACTGGGTTATTGTCGTTTTCCACTGACCTAATCACAGGACCACGCCCCACGGGGCATCACCTGTATTCCAGGTGTGTTCCTCCTCACCCGCGCAGCGTAGGTGCGACCTGATTTCCCTCGAATTGATTATCCCCGGCAGTACAGTAACTCCCTTCTTCGCCTGTTGATTCACGGGCATGAGGAGCCCAAAGTGGCCAGATGATATCGATTTTCAGTTCAATGGCATCACTGTTTTGTGCCTGGGAGAAGCATTTCTTCCTTGGGAACGAAGACCTCTAGAGCAGCAGAGCCTGATGTTGCAGGAACAGAAAGCAAAGCTCTACCTAGTCGCGCACCAGGTGGGCAGAGTGACAGGGACTACTTTCTTCCTGACCCCTCCTGCCTGGGCTGGTGAATCCTGGCTGTGGGAAAAAACAGCGCCATGTATGAGATGCTGATTTGGAGCATCCTGGAGACAATGCCTCTGACCCGAAGGTATTGCCACCTAACTGGCACCATAACCAAGTCTTTGAAAGGCTGTTCCACAATTCTATCAACCCAGCTCCCTCTGGCGAACGGGGAATATGCTAAGACCAATGAATTCCAGGAGCTCGGGTCCGCCGTCTCACTTCATTTGCAATAAAATGAGTTTCTGGTCAGAAGCGATGCTGCGTGGGGTACCCCGATGGTGGACAGGGCACTTCGGAAGTCCACAGAGGGTGGTTCTGGCAGAAGCATTGTGGGCAGGAAAGGCAAACCAACAACCAGAGTGAGTGTCTGTTCTAGTCAGAACCAAACACCTTCCTCGGTGAAAGTGACCCAGTATAAACAATGTCACCAGTTAGCTGGCCGATCACTCTGGGGGAATGGTGCCATATTGTTGTTGGTCTCTGCTGCTGGCCGACTGGGCGTTCAGCAGTGGCTATAGCCAGACCGGCCTTGGAGAGTCGTACAGATGTAGATGTGAACAAAACCAGTTCCATCTCTGCGTCTTGGATTTCGTTACATTATTAAGTGTCATGCTGTGGCCTTTGACCAACCTCACTGTCCTTAGCAAGCATATCAAA
>NW_011888829.1:1341159-1343949 GCF_000151845.1 Pteropus vampyrus | reverse complement strand
GAAGTCCACAGAGGGTGGTTCTGGCAGAAGCATTGTGGGCAGGAAAGGCAAACCAACAACCAGAGTGAGTGTCTGTTCTAGTCAGAACCAAACACCTTCCTCGGTGAAAGTGACCCAGTATAAACAATGTCACCAGTTAGCTGGCCGATCACTCTGGGGGAATGGTGCCATATTGTTGTTGGTCTCTGCTGCTGGCCGACTGGGCGTTCAGCAGTGGCTATAGCCAGACCGGCCTTGGAGAGTCGTACAGATGTAGATGTGAACAAAACCAGTTCCATCTCTGCGTCTTGGATTTCGTTACATTATTAAGTGTCATGCTGTGGCCTTTGACCAACCTCACTGTCCTTAGCAAGCATATCAAAGCCTTCTAGTTGATGATTATCTGTGTTCCATAAAATGTAGCCATAACTATTTTTGTTAGGCCAGAATGATATGACAATCAAGATAAATATCCAACTGGTACTAGTATTGGTTATAAACAATCGTCCATCACAAGACCACCAGGAGGTTTGGCCCTGGCGTTACTGTGTTCCTTGTTCCTTTGTCTTGTCAATCAATCATCAGTACCTGAGTTATACTAATACAAGTATAATAGCAGGAGTATGTAAGGGAGACTAATTTGCACAGAACTGCTAGGTCATCTGTCTGTTCTGAGCCTACATTCCTGTAAGTAAATTACCCTATAATAAATTCTTATGATAAATCCTTAAGGGGTTGTCCTTCTGTCTGAAGACACCCTCTTGTTACGGTGGCTATTAAGCCTTTGCCCCACCTTCAGACAGAGTTAAACCCACACATAACCTTTGTCCCTGACATTGGGCAATGGGTAGAGTGGCTGGGGAAGGAGGCTGACTGACATCCACAGATTAGATCCTTCCCTCCACACAATTATTAAAATCCTCCTCTACTGAGATCACCTTTTCCTTCCCACCCAGAGAAACCTATCCACACACCTGCTCCCCAGACCTCTTCGTCATCCATTTTCCAATCACGGTTCTTCCAAGTCTCTGACATCCGGCCAAACCGTTAGCTGGAGCCCACTGACTATTGTTGTAAAACTGTCTCTTTAGCCATCTCTCCTTCCAGGCAAAAAGAACCACCAGGTGAACCACTAAAGTTCTTCCCACTGGGAGACTGTCCTCCATCACTACCCTTTGAGTCCTTCCCACAGCAGGGTTGGAGCACTGTAGGTAGGAAGTGTTATCATTTAGGGCGTTTTTTGCCTGCAGGGAACAAAATATCCAACCACAAGTGGCTTATACAATAAAGGGCACATTCCCAGAACTACGTCCAGAGGCAGAAAAATGCCCTGTTTGCAAAACTCTTCTGAAGAGTCACACCTTCCTCAAAGCAGAACCCCTCCTGAGCACATGCCACTCGGGGAGCAAATTCGAAACAAAACGGGGTCTCTGCACAAAAGACAGGAGGAGGCCTGTGGGTGGGAATGAACCAAGAGCGGGGGGCCGCTCCGGGGATGGGTTCAGCAGACGTCGGCTCCCGTTCCTCCTGGCTTCTCTGTGTTTTTCCCTTGTACTCGTCCATAAGGCTCGAAGTTTTTTGTTGTTTGTATTGTGGTTAAAACACATAACGTGGAATGTACCACCCTAACCATTTTTAAGGGTGTCGTTCGTTCACTAGTGTTAACTGTCTGCCCATTGGTGTGTGACAGAGCGCTAGAACTTTCTCAGCCTGTAATACTGACACTCTCGACCGGCTGAACACTAACGCCCTTTCCCCCGCCCCCGGCGACAGCCATTCCACTTTCGAAGAGTTTGGCTGTTTTAGTTGTCTCATATAAGTGGAATCATGCAGTATTTGTCTTTGTTGTGACCGACTTATTGTACTTATCACACTGTCCCCAAGTTCCATCCATGTTGTAGCATATGACAGTGCGACAGATTTCCTTCCTTTTCAAGGTTGAATAAATTCCACTGTATATATATTGCATTTTCTTTTTCCATTCATCCGTCGATGGACATTTAGGTTGCTTTCACCTCTTGGCAATTGTGAAAAATGCTGCAGTAAACATAGTACTAAAACCTGTTTTCAATTCTTTTGGATAGATACCCAAATATGGGCTTCCTGGATCACATGGCAGTTCTATTTTTGATTTTTGAGGAACCTCTACACGGTTTTCCATAGCAGCCGCATGGTTTTAACATTCCCGCTAACAGTGCTCCCAGTTTCCATTTCTCCACATTCTTGCCGATAGTTGGTTTTGTTTAGTTTTGTTTTTTATAGTGGCCATCTCAGTGGGTGCTGCAAGGTGATATCTCACTGTGGTTTGGATTTGCATTTCGCTGCTGATTAAAATGTTCAGCATCTTTTCATGCGCTTGTTGGCCATTTGTATATCTGCTTTGGGAGGGAAAATCTAGTCAAGTCTTTTGCCTATTTGTTAATCGGAATATTTGGGGTTTTTTGATGGTGAGTCGTAAGAGCTCCTTAAAGACGGTGGATATGAACCCGTCGTCAGATATAAGGTTTGCAAGTATTTTCTCCCATTCTGTAGGCTGCCTTTCCACTCTGTTGATTGTTTCCTCTGGGACTGAAATTTTTATAATTAAATAGATCATCTTAAGAGAAGACTAACAAACTGGCGCAGATAAAACGAGACTAAGGACACACGACAACCAAATCTATCCTGATTGGGTATTAGAACAGGTAAAGGACGTTCATGGGGGAAAAAAATCGTGAAATTCTAATAAAACCTGTGGTTGAGTTCCTAGTATCATATAAACGTTAATCTCTTAGTTTTGACAAATATTCCATGGTTAGGTAAGATTTTAAC
>NW_011888829.1:1339099-1341109 GCF_000151845.1 Pteropus vampyrus | reverse complement strand
CCTTAAAGACGGTGGATATGAACCCGTCGTCAGATATAAGGTTTGCAAGTATTTTCTCCCATTCTGTAGGCTGCCTTTCCACTCTGTTGATTGTTTCCTCTGGGACTGAAATTTTTATAATTAAATAGATCATCTTAAGAGAAGACTAACAAACTGGCGCAGATAAAACGAGACTAAGGACACACGACAACCAAATCTATCCTGATTGGGTATTAGAACAGGTAAAGGACGTTCATGGGGGAAAAAAATCGTGAAATTCTAATAAAACCTGTGGTTGAGTTCCTAGTATCATATAAACGTTAATCTCTTAGTTTTGACAAATATTCCATGGTTAGGTAAGATTTTAACGTTGGGGAAGCTAAGTGAAGGGTACATGGAAACTTCCTGTACTACCGTTGCAAAATTTTCTGTGAATTTAAAATTATCCCAGAAATTTAAGTAGGTAGTAAGTCATAATCTAAAACAAATGAAAAAAAAAAAAAAAAGAAAGAAAAAATACCTACTCTTAAAGTTAATGACCTGGTGTCAGCAAAGCAGTCACGCAGGGCACAGAGGTAAAAGGTCATAAGTGCAGGTTATTATAATAGTTGTTAGATTCTAAATTCTTTGCCATCTCTCAGATTCTGTGGGCACTGTTACTGGGTGGAGGTGTTGTTACAGCTTCAGTTTTGGGGGAAATAAAGTTGCAACACAGTTCCACTCGCTAGTGTCCTACTAAATGTGACATAAAACAGTTCTGTTCCCCTTCACCCATTTCCTCCTTTTAAGACCACGAAGATTACCAAACTCACACGCAATGTTTCTGAGAATGTGAAAACCCTTTGGAAAAAACTTTAGAAGGTAGTACCCATCCTTTTCATCTTCTCCAGGCATTATTCCTCCTCCGCCCCCACCTTTTTCTCTTTTTTTTCCCTCCAACTCCTTAGACGAAAGGGTATTTTAACACCAAAAAAGAAGACCGAAATCTCAAAACGAAATGTCCTTCTAAAAAAAAAATCACAGTTGCCAACATACTCTTCTATGTCAAAAAACATTTAAATAACATAACGTTATTTTTTTAAAAAGTCAAACCCAAAGAAATCCCAAAATAAATGTATCTGAAGATACTACATTGCGTTTTCGTTTTCAGATTTTGAACATCGCATGTAAGAGAGTACATATAATGTGTACATATACAGTTTAATGATAAAATGCACGGCCACATGCCCATCACCTAGCATAAAATACAGAATACCCCAGGTACCTTGGAAGGTGCCTCGTCCCCTGTGCCACGTGCTCTCCTGCTGCCCGGAGAGGACCACTTCCTGTAGTAAGTATCAATCATGTCCTGGCTTTTCTTTATATTTTACTACCTATGTCTCTATCCTTGAACGAGGCATTTACTAGTTTTTTTCTGGTTTTCCTACTTCTATGAAAGGAATCATATGGCATGTGACTTGCTTTTTTCACTCAAAATAATGGTTTTTCTTGACACAAATTTGGCGTTTGGAGATGCATAGCCTACGGAGTTTTACAAAGAGGAGTTGGGATGTCCACGCATCTGTACAGAGGTCATGGCTGGCAGTCCGGTTGTGCTCATGCATGTGGGTGGAGAGGAAAGGCAGGCTCCTAACGCCCTCACCACGCTCTTAGGGGTAAAAGCCTTGTGGTCTCCAGTGGCTTTTATGGGACAGACAGGCCAGGGGCCCTAATGCAGGCTATGAGGACTGGTCATTGGCTGGTCACTTCACTGAAGTGGCACAGCTTTAGGCTCAGATCTCCACCTTGTCGTCAGAAAATCATCAGTGAAGGTGCCATAAGCAGGCAAATCCCACGCACCCACATGGAGGTATGGCCTGGTCTTCAAAACCACTGCTCTGTTGGTTGACAACCTACTAGGTCAATATTCTTGCACTTTGTCCCCGTCACACACGCAAGAATAGGCCCAGGATACTTTCGTCAGACTCCTGGAAGCTCTCTTTAAAAAGACTGTAAAGATCCTGGTCTCTAGGTCTCTAGAAATGCAGAATC
>NW_011888829.1:1332739-1337567 GCF_000151845.1 Pteropus vampyrus | reverse complement strand
CTGTAGATTTTCCTGCCGCAACAGAAAGGACTGTAAAGATTGCAGTGCCTCGCGATAGTGTCTCTCTCTGATCCCTACAGGAGATACAACATCAAGGGTCATTTCATTTAAAATAGCATGGCCCCGAATTGAGTCCCTTAGTTTTAACATGATCTCAGTCTGGGTCATATTGTATTTAGCTGGCTTGTTTTCTAAACACTGATTCTATTGTAACCCTCAGGACTTGCTGGCAGGTCTAGTTCTTATAACCAAATATTGGTTCTCATACCAATATATTCTGGACACTTCACCAATCCAATTTTCTCTACTAAAAGAAAGGAGTCTGCAGCAGCCCCATTTGGAGAACAGCTTCCAAGTTTGCCTAACCAGCCCCAGGTACCAGCCGGTCACCTGAGCAAAAGAGTGAAACCAAACCCTTTCTGCCTCTCTGAGGTCAGAGCGCGTTATTTCGCAGACAATAATATTGGGTTACGCATTCCCTCTGTGGGGCTGGTTCCCTGGCAGCATCCTAGCAACAATCGGAGCCAAAAGTTTTCATTACGAACCACCTTGGTCAGTAAAGGAACACCTTGTGTTCCTTACAAGGAGTGGATGTGTCGGACTGGTAAACAGTGTTCTCAATAGTTATATGGGCTTCACTGCGGATGAGAGAGGTGGTTTCGGAACTGTCGTTTTTCCTACAAATATCCTTTTCTGTTCCCAGCTATCCGAATGAGCCAAGCCATACCTTCAGCCCAAGCATGGGCCATGGACCAACAGATCCGGCATCACCTAGGAGCTTGCTAGAAATGCAAAAATCGCAGCCCCATCTCAGACGTACTAAACCAGAACCTGCATTTTAAACAGATCTCCAGATGGCTCCTAATCGAAGGCACATTAAAATTTGAGATGCACTTCCAAGGAATGACCAAGAACCTCACTAGCAGCCAGCACCTCACTTACATTACATCTATGACCTTCCAGCGAATAATTAATGATCAATAAATGTGAGCTTCCTTCCTGTTCCCTCTGAAAACCCAGAGGACCAGCAGAGACACTTTGAGAAAGGGAGGGGAGGAGAAACAAGCCCAGAGGAGGAGACACTTAGAGAGAGAAGAGGGAGTAATGAAAAAGAGGACAAGCCGAGAGAAAAGAGGCCGCATGGGAAACGGCCCGCAGAGCCAGGGCCGGAATCTCTGCTCTCCGCCCCATCCGGGGCCTCCAACCCGAGGCCTGTGGATTCCACGTGCATAGGTCTCTCCACGGTCCCACGCTGTCTCCTAGATTTACCAATGTAATCATTTCAAAAATTGACTTTTAAACTCTGATTACTTCTGAAAAGGAAGTTTATAGCTTGGGTTTTATGTGCATGTTATATTTTTCTCTATTTTTATTTATTTTTAAAACCTATTTTGATTTTTTTTTATTTAGGTATAGTTGGTATACAATATTATATTAATTATGTTAGTTGCAGGTGTACGATAGAGTCATTCGACATTTTTAGACATTACGATGCGATCACTCCACTAATTCTAGCAGTCATCTGCCACCTTGCAAACTTATCATAATATAATTGACCATGTTCCCCTTCCCTTTTTCCCCCGTGCCCCATCCCTTCCCCTCTGGCGACCTTCCCTTTGGCCTCTGTTTCTATGAGTATGTTTTTGTTTTGTTTTGTTTGTTTGCTCGTCTGTTTTCTGTTGTTAGCTTCCACATTTAAGTACAGATTCATGACTATTAGCATTTCGTTAAATGTTGTTTGCAGCTCTCCAGATGATCCTTGGTGGTGTGGGCCACACCTGGGACACAGAGGGAAAATGTCCAGGTGCTGCAGGAGGTCCCCTTAGAGCTGGCACACACGGACAAGGTGGGTTCTACGTTCCCATGTTCTTAAACTGCATTACAGGACACGAGGGTGTGGCATAACTGTCATTCAGGCGAAAGCCGACAACAAATCAAACCCTTACAGGGCCACTCATCCAGAACCGGCTTCAGTTTTAAGGCTTAATTTTTAAAGGTACTGGCAAGAATGCGGGTTAGAGACCATAGAGCAACAAACGCATGTTCACTCGGTGCTCCAGGTAACTGAAGGTACGTTAAGATTTACAAAACCCAAGCAATCGGGGCACAGGGCGTGGGTCTAAAATAAGCACGAGGCCTCGTCCGATGCCCTCTGTACATTGTCACTACCACTGTCCCTCGCTCTGTCTCCACAGAGCGTTCAACGATTGTAGAACTCACTCTTCCCTATGTCGTCTGGGGAAACGGTGATGCAGAACAAGCCAAAGAGATGAGAACGTGAACACGCCGAGGTGCTACTTTGTAAAAGAAACATGGAGAAACCAAAAATTAGAAACCAATAGAAAACAGAAAAAAAATTAGAAACCAATAGAAAACAGAAAATAACCCAGAGGTCAGAAAATAACACACACTAGCAAAAAAGGTAGCAATTATTTAAATGTGCCACTTAGCAGCAGTTCTCAGGAATTTAACAGGTATACAGATGTTGGGAGGTGACGGTGTTCTTTCCAGCTGCACTGAGAACATGACACAAAAGGAACAGACTCAAATCATAGCAAGAACGCAAAAGAACTTTGACTTGTTAGGGCTATTAGACTCTGATCAAAACTAACAAAGGAAGTAACGGACTCGCCTCGGAAGATCTTTTTTAATGGATAGCTTTAAAAAATATCACCCTGGCTCTATTGTGGGTTAGGTGTGATTCTGACTGCACGTCAGGGGTGAGTGTGTGATTCCTTTTAATGCAGTTATAAAAAGCTCCTAGGACCTAAGACCCAGTCTTTTCTAACAGAAAATTTAATTCTATTGCATTAAATATTGCTCGTGGTAAGTGAACCGTCAATGGACTCTGAGCCTTTCTGTTATTCACGTTTCTGTGCTTTCAAGAAAAAGGATCTTCTTACGGAGCCCTTTGTAAATAGACTTTCTATAAATTGTATATAGTATATTAATTGCACCATAGGAGGAGGGAAAAATGAGCTTTACTGTAAAACTGAGAATCTTTTGTAAATCTGGATTTTGAAAAGCAAGATGGAAGAGCCCACCCAAAGTAAAAGAATGAATTGCCCTCATACACAAGATGGAAATTCAGAGCAGCTGGATGGGACCTGATGCACGTAAAGCTGCTAGCACAGTGCCTAGTCCTTAGGACGCAGGCAAGACAGGGGCACTCTTAAAATATCACCTTCGACCCTGTTTGGATACTGTTGTTTGCTTAACCACCATACATGGGGGCTGGGAGGAGACCAAGGTTCAATCTTGCACCTAGTATGCCACAGTCTCTTCGATCTCTGTCCAGAAATCGACAGTGGTTCAAACCCAAGCTCCCTAGACCAGCACTCAAGTTCACGCTGCCCTCCTCTCCCTGCACTTGGTCCAGGCCAGCCTCCTCCTCGTCCTTTGCAAAAACCAGCTCCTTCCTGCTCTGCTTTTCCCACTCTCCTGAGAGCACTGAGATGCAAACAGAGGGTTGAAAATCACTCCATCCACTGGAGCTGAGACACAGGTTAAAGATAGCTGTCGAGGACGCGAATGGACTCAAAGTCCAGCCCCTTCTCCTCTGACCTCTACTCCCGCCAATGTCCTCTGGAATGTGACCAACGGTTCGTGGCCCACACAGTTCATGAAGTATGGAGGAGCTTGCACCTCCTCCACGCAACTCTTCGAGTGACTGTCTGAAAGCGCATGGTGGTTATCAGAGATCTGGTTTACTAGGATAAAATTATACATACTTTAAGTACCATTTAACATAGAGGTCCGACTGCTTTTGATCAAAGGCCAGAGGAAGATTACAGAGCAAGAACAGCACAATGTCATCGCTGAGTTATGGAGTCCGAGCAAATAACATTTCAGAGGAAGTTTCAAAGCAGGAATGGTTTCTGGGTCAACTTAACTGTAGAGTCAAAAATAACTTCAGCAGCCAGCTCAAAAGATGACCGCTAAAAACAATGTGTGTATCACAGTCCAAGAATAAGAAACTAACTTTTCCTGAAACATATCTCAAGTGAGCAGTGGTTAGTAAGCCCCAAGAACTTTCTAGTGAAAGGGTTGACAGACTGGATGAGTCTAGACGTGTCACCCATCAGTCAAGGCTACCAAGGGGAAATGGGTCCCAGAAAAGGCTCGTTTGGACAAGATGAAGTTGATCAGGGAGTGATGCATTTTGGTTAAGTCGAGCCATTGCAAACAGCATGTCCACCGTGATCTGCCTGTGGACAGCAGAAGATTCAGCAGTGGAGACGTGCACTGCTAAGAATCTGTCTTATTTTTCCGCTTGTTCTGCCCGTGCCCTCTTGTGGGTAGAATAATGTTCCCCCAACTTCCCACCCCAAAGATATGTTGAAGTCCCAACCCCTGTAACCTGTGAATGTGACTTTACTTGGAAATAGGGTCTTTGCAGATATAATCAAGTTAAGATGAGGTCATACTGAATTATAAATAGAGAAAACAGTTGCAGACAGACATAGACAGAAGGAAGATTGTGTGAAGAGGACAGGGAGAGCCCCATGTGACAATGCGGGCCGAGATCGGAATGGTGTGTCAACAAGCCAGAAACGCCAAGGATTGCTGGCACCATCGAAAGCTGGAAGAGGCAAGGAAGGGTCCTCCCCTAGAGCCTCAGAGAGAGTGTGGTCCTGCTGACACCTTGATTCTGAACTTCTAGCTTCCAGCACTGAGAGAGAAGACATTTCTGTTGTTTTAACCCCACTACCTCCAGTTTGTGGTGCTTTGAACAGCAGCGCCAGAAAACAAATACATCTCCCAAAGTGCTTTGGCCTCTCTTACAAGTAAAAACACTTCATTCCTCCTAACTACCATATGGAGTTGA
>NW_011888829.1:1320918-1323154 GCF_000151845.1 Pteropus vampyrus | reverse complement strand
CCCATCAGTCAAGGCTACCAAGGGGAAATGGGTCCCAGAAAAGGCTCGTTTGGACAAGATGAAGTTGATCAGGGAGTGATGCATTTTGGTTAAGTCGAGCCATTGCCAACAGCATGTCCACCGTGATCTGCCTGTGGACAGCAGAAGATTCAGCAGTGGAGACGTGCACTGCTAAGAATCTGTCTTATTTTTCCGCTTGTTCTGCCCGTGCCCTCTTGTGGGTAGAATAATGTTCCCCCAACTTCCCACCCCAAAGATATGTTGAAGTCCCAACCCCTGTAACCTGTGAATGTGACTTTACTTGGAAATAGGGTCTTTGCAGATATAATCAAGTTAAGATGAGGTCATACTGAATTATAAATAGAGAAAACAGTTGCAGACAGACATAGACAGAAGGAAGATTGTGTGAAGAGGACAGGGAGAGCCCCATGTGACAATGCGGGCCGAGATCGGAATGGTGTGTCAACAAGCCAGAAACGCCAAGGATTGCTGGCACCATCGAAAGCTGGAAGAGGCAAGGAAGGGTCCTCCCCTAGAGCCTCAGAGAGAGTGTGGTCCTGCTGACACCTTGATTCTGAACTTCTAGCTTCCAGCACTGAGAGAGAAGACATTTCTGTTGTTTTAACCCCACTACCTCCAGTTTGTGGTGCTTTGAACAGCAGCGCCAGAAAACAAATACATCTCCCAAAGTGCTTTGGCCTCTCTTACAAGTAAAAACACTTCATTCCTCCTAACTACCATATGGAGTTGATGGTCACAGCCCTCCACACGTAGCTCCCCTAAAACGACATGCATTTTGTATGTGTCTAGTGAACTGCAGATGCTTTAGCTCTTTTCTCTTTAACTTTTATTATGGACAAATTTTTTAACATTCACAAAAATAGAGCAGTACAATGAAGTCCTGTGTGCCTACGCCCCCAGCTCTAAAAATTATCAACAGTTTGCCCATTTTATTTCATCCACCCCCTAGCCAAGTTTATTTTGCATGGAGGGGTGCCTGGAGTGTTTTAAAGTAAACGCAACACATCATTCCAGATCATCTGTAAATGCTTTAGTCTGCACTACATCTGACGCATTTTTTTGTCATCTTTGAAAAGTGTGTATTTTATTAGTTATGTCAAAGGAATGAATAGCATTCTATGTCTGGGTCCTCTGTTTCTTTTTTCTTTTCTTTTTACAATTCAGTGGTTTTTAATATATTCACAGAGTCATGCAACTACCACTCAATCTAATTTTAGAGCATTTTCATCAGCCCAAAAAGAAATCCTGTACCCATCGGCAATCACTCCCCACTCCCCTCCTCCCCCAAGGCCCAGATAACCACCAATCCACTTTCTATCTCTATAGATTTTCCTATTGTGAACCTTTCATATAAATGGAATCATATCATCAGTAGTTTCTTGTGTCTGACTTCTTGGCATCATGTTTACAAGATGCATCTATGTTACAGAACGTATTTATACGTCATTCCTTTTCGTGGCTGAAGAACATTCGTGGACAGACTACATTTTGTTTATCCATTCACTAGTTGATGGAAATTTGGGTTGCTTCCAGTTTGGGGCTATTATAATATTGCTGCAATGAATGCTTGAGTACGTTCTCATTTCTCTTATCCATGTAAGAGAAATGAAAGTCTGGCACTCCTGGGTCCACCTCTCCGCAGGGACATGATCCGTTGGCGATGAGTGGGGACCACTCCCTATAGATGGGCATCTGGTCTCCAGCTCAACAAGGACCTCGCCTGGCCAGCATCAGATGTTGGCACTCCTTGTCCGGGCCCAGTTCGAAGCCTTTGTTCTAACCCCCTCCCTTCGTTAGGTCCCCCAGCCCTCTCGAACGTCCCTCCTCCCCTCCTGTGTTTGTAGTCACTCCTGCTACTGTTTGTGGACATGAGTTTCTTCTCCCCGTCTAGGCTGTAACTGCTTCAGGGCAGTGTGCCAGTCTTTCTATCTCTGATTTAGCAGGATCCGCCGGCACGCTGTTGGTACCCGAAGTTTTTGTTATATCGAATTCTTGAATTGAGTAGCTGAGGTTTAGGGCTGAACTAATTTGTACGTTTATGACTGGCTGGGTCAACTAAGTGCTAGACTGCACTGTTGGATGCTACCAGAAAAGGGAAAAAAGTCTAAAATTGGGGAAATGGATTACAGATAATAGGCAATGGGGGAAAGGCTAACCACTTCCTCATTTAAAATACTTCTTCATTAGGGTTTTCTTTTTTATCATGTAGGCTTTA
>NW_011888829.1:1318447-1320528 GCF_000151845.1 Pteropus vampyrus | reverse complement strand
AGTTTGGGGCTATTATAATATTGCCGCAATGAATGCTTGAGTACGTTCTCATTTCTCTTATCCATGTAAGAGAAATGAAAGTCTGGCACTCCTGGGTCCACCTCTCCGCAGGGACATGATCCGTTGGCGATGAGTGGGGACCACTCCCTATAGATGGGCATCTGGTCTCCAGCTCAACAAGGACCTCGCCTGGCCAGCATCAGATGTTGGCACTCCTTGTCCGGGCCCAGTTCGAAGCCTTTGTTCTAACCCCCTCCCTTCGTTAGGTCCCCCAGCCCTCTCGAACGTCCCTCCTCCCCTCCTGTGTTTGTAGTCACTCCTGCTACTGTTTGTGGACATGAGTTTCTTCTCCCCGTCTAGGCTGTAACTGCTTCAGGGCAGTGTGACAGTCTTTCTATCTCTGATTTAGCAGGATCCGCCGGCACGCTGTTGGTACCCGAAGTTTTTGTTATATCGAATTCTTGAATTGAGTAGCTGAGGTTTAGGGCTGAACTAATTTGTACATTTATGACTGGCTGGGTCAACTAAGTGCTAGACTGCACTGTTGGATGCTACCAGAAAAGGGAAAAAAGTCTAAAATTGGGGAAATGGATTACAGATAATAGGCAATGGGGGAAAGGCTAACCACTTCCTCATTTAAAATACTTCTTCATTAGGGTTTTCTTTTTTATCATGTAGGCTTTAGTCTGATAAAAAGCCATCTAAAAGGTGACTTATGGAAAACTGAGGTACAATATCATAGAACAAGTTAATAAGAATTAGAATTAAAATATACTGTCTATATTCACATACGAAGGAATAAGTTTGGACCCCTACCTCGCACCGTATACAAAAAATAACTCAAAGTGGATCGTCACTTAAATGTAAGAGCTAAAACCATAACACTCTCAGAAGAAAACACAGGAGGAAATCTTTGTATTGATGAGTCAGGCAGTGGTTTCTCAGGTATACACAAAAAGAAAAAGTAAATAAACTGGACTTCATCAAACTGAAAACTTTTGGGTTACAAAGGACGCTGTCAAGAAAGTGAAAAAGCTCACAAGACGGGAAAAATTATTTTCAAATCATATGTCTAATAAAAACTTCTATTTAAAATACATAAAGAGCTCTTAAAACTCAACAATAAAAAAACAAATACCCCAATTAAAAAATAGATAAAAAATCTGAAGAGATATTTCTCCAAAGAATTTATACCAAGGGCTAATGAGCCCATGAAAAACACAACATCATTAGTTATTAGGAAAAATGCAAATCAAAATCAAAACGAGATACAACTTTATACCCACTAGGATGCTAGACATTTTTTTAAATGGCAATAACGAGCGTTGGAGAACTTGTGGAGAAATCAGAACCCTCCCGTACTGCTGGTGGGGCTGTATGTGGCGTGCCCCTTGGAGAACAGTTCAGCAGCGCCTCAAAATGTTAAATACAGAGTTATCACATGACCCAGCAACCCCGCTCCTAAGTATATAGCCAAAAGAATTGACAACAGGGACTTAAACAGATATTTGTATGTCAATGTTCACTACAGCATTATTCGCAACAGCCAAAAAGAGGAAACAACCCAAGTGTCCACCAACAGATGAATGGATAAACAAAATGTGGTATATACGTACAATGGAATATTATTCAGCTGTAAAAAGGAATGACGTATTGATATATGCCACGACATAGGTGAACCTTGAAAACGTAATGCAAAATGAAATAAACCAAACACAAAAGCACGAACATTGTAGGATTCCACTTATATGAAGTATCTAGAAGAGGCAGCTTCACAGACAAAGTAGATCAGAGGTTTTCAGGGGCGGTGGTGGAGTTATTGCTTAATGGTTACAGCATTTCTGTTTAGGGTGATGAAAACGTTCTAGAGATAGTGGTGAGGGTTGCCCAACACTGTGAATGTATTAATGTCACTGAAACTATACACTTAAAAATGGTTAACAACAGTCTACGGCCATGCCACCCTGAACACATCTGATCTTATCTGATCTCGGAAGCTAAGCAGGGTCAGGCCTGGTTAGTCCTTGGATGGGAGACCACCTAGGAAGACCAGGTGCTGCAGGCAGAGAAAAAAATGGTTA
>NW_011888829.1:1311752-1318397 GCF_000151845.1 Pteropus vampyrus | reverse complement strand
GCCACGACATAGGTGAACCTTGAAAACGTAATGCAAAATGAAATAAACCAAACACAAAAGCACGAACATTGTAGGATTCCACTTATATGAAGTATCTAGAAGAGGCAGCTTCACAGACAAAGTAGATCAGAGGTTTTCAGGGGCGGTGGTGGAGTTATTGCTTAATGGTTACAGCATTTCTGTTTAGGGTGATGAAAACGTTCTAGAGATAGTGTTGAGGGTTGCCCAACACTGTGAATGTATTAATGTCACTGAAACTATACACTTAAAAATGGTTAACAATAGTCTACGGCCATGCCACCCTGAACACATCTGATCTTATCTGATCTCGGAAGCTAAGCAGGGTCAGGCCTGGTTAGTCCTTGGATGGGAGACCACCTAGGAAGACCAGGTGCTGCAGGCAGAGAAAAAAATGGTTACAATGACAAATTTTATATTTTACCACCAAAAAAACTCTAGAGCGTCTAAATAAAACATGTCAGGGGTTACTGCCTGAGCTGCGGGTCACCAGTTTGGGACCTTGGGCTCAGAGCGATTAACACTGGACACCTCATGTATACTGAGCAAGGACTCAGCTCTGCTGCAAAGCTCTCTACTAGACCCTGGAGTGAGGCCTGAGGGGGCGGATAAAATTAAAAATATATCTTCCTTATCCTCGAGGAGATTAAAAGGCAAGAAATAGATGTCACGGTAGTAACATGGCAGTGCTTTCAGGGGGTTCCAAATACGTCCTTCAAGAGTTTCAGAGAGGGGATCTCACCTGGTTATAGAGATCATCAAAGGATTCATGAAGGTGATGGACTCGAGCTGCCACCGAGGGACACGTAGGAAGGTGAGGCTGCTTCAGGAGAAGAAACAGCATGAGTAAAGGCCTGGAGGGTGTACGTTGGCATGGATCCAGTTTAGCTGGAGAAGAATCCAAGCAGGGAGGAAGCTGGAAAGGTGGGGGGACCAGGACCAGGTACCTTGCTGCTGAATCAGGATTGCCACTTCGTTTTGAGCAGAAGAATGAAGTTCTCATCCCTGAAGCCGATTAGCTAGGCATCGGCATATAAAATGATTCCAAAGAGGAGACAGAGGCCCCTGCACAGCTGGTTGAGAGGTAAGGTAGGTCTAGACCTGAGCGGTAGCCATGGGATGGGAATGACGGGGAGGGGAGGGACGAAGAGGAGGCTCTTGGAGGAGGAGGAGATAGACACCAGTAGCTACTAGGGTTGGGGGGAGGGTGTCAGAATGGGGCAGAGGGCGGTGGCTACATTTTTTGGGGCACGGATAATTTTCCATTCACTTAGCAATAAAGGTGAAGGAAGAGGGTTGTACGTTGAGGGGAAAGGTTTCCTGCCATCGTTCTGATTTGCGGTTTTTGTCTGTTTTTCAGGTTAGAGAGACTGAAGGCCTAGAAAGGATCTCGGTGGCGTAGGCTGGAGAGCGGAGAAGCAAAGAGCAATGGAGCAGAAGGCACAGGAAGGAGCGGAGCAGAAGGAGCGGAGCAGAAGGACCCGGCAGAAGGTTAGGGTAATGCAGGCAGATGCGGAGGGAAAAAGCAAAGTTTTTAATGGAGAGGATGAAAGATGGCCTCACACCTAATAAGAATCGAAGTCCTCTGCTTCAAGAGAGGGGGCCCGGAGAGACCGACGGCTCGACAATGGCACTTGCGGAATGTGACGTAGGGAGACGAGAGGAAGAATAAATTGAGAGTGGAGTGTCGCCGGGGCCCTGATGAAGCTGGAGAGCACCCACGCATAGCAAGCCCAACCCGCGCCCCAGCTGTCAACGCCTGGCTCTCTAAGGAAGACGAGCAGAAAAAGGTTACGGCACGGCGGGCGCAATACAAACCCAAAGAGTAAAGCATTCTTGGATCATAGAAGCCACATGGTTGAGATGGTCGAGCATGGGGTTTTCTGAGCTTTGCAGGAAAACGAGAGAAGGCAGCCTTGAAGCGACTGGGAGAATGAGCGATCTGGAGCCTAGAGGTCGTGATGGTGGAGGCGGACAGCATAGGGAAAAAGAAGTTGTGGTCCCGAACTGTTGTGGAAATGGTTGTAACCCTTTAAGCTCAACGTGATAAGGTACGGTAGCACTCGTGTTCGTGTTAGGAAAGACTCTCAAGCCTTGTCCAGGCTCGGCTGGGCATCGGTTAGTGATGTCTGTCACTGGTAAAGGGGAGGAGAGCCACCACCGTAGCCTGTCAACTCTGTGACATGTAGGCAGACAGATTTTGAGGTGAAAAGTCTGGACGGGGAGCAGTCAGTCCCACATGATTATGAAGCCACTGAGCCCAACTGCCCTTATAGGTGACCGACACGTCCTACGGATGGAGGGACCACAGCTAAGGAGGTCTGAAACACGGGGAGGGTGGGGCGTGTGGGCGGTCGGTCACATGGAATTTCAACTCTGGCAGTGATGGCAGTGGAGAGGGTGGGACACTATCAGTGCAGCACTAAGCCCGCCACGGAAAGAGGGAGCGCTTCCCTGAAGTCACTAGATGGATGTGACAATGAGTTCAGGACGTTGGAGGAAAAGGTCGTTGAATAATGGTGATGGAATAACAGTGTGTCTTCAAGACTAAACCCCAGGGCCTCGAGGGCAGGACCCCTGCCTTCTCTTTGTATCTACAGACCTAGCAGAGAACCCAGCACGGAGCAGGTGCTCGATAATTATTCGTGGAATAAAAGGAAGGGTCTCTCTGTTCCATTCCCTTCTGCTGCCATGCAAGCCGGGAAGCTGACCAGAAAGGAGCCCATGTGACTGGAAGTGGCACGGTCCAGAGGAAGGGAGGTAGATGCTCGCAGGAATGGGTCGGGAAGGTATGGGTGGAGCTGGAGGGACAGAGCCTGAAGGGACTGCAGAGGGAGCCTGCTCCTAGGACTTAGGGTAAATTAGAGGGTACACACAGCGCTCTACAGAAGAGTGTGTGGATAACTCAGGGAAACCCAACTCCCACTTTTAGAAAACAGCTCAGAGCACAGGTCTTTCTGGGGGTGGACCGGTCTCGTCTCTATAGGAAAGTGATCTCCCGAAGAGAGCAGTGTTAGAGAAATCGAACACAGGGCAGGTGTCTAATCCCTACGACGCCAACCAAACCTACGGCCTTGGGAGTAAATGCGGAATGGCTTCATCCATTCGTTCGCTTACTCACGGTGCCTCAGCGTCCTTACTCTATGATGGGCCGGAATCTCTTTCTTACCCATTTCATGGGATTGCTCTGATGATAAAAATGAAAGCTCCTTCCAAACATTTCACATGTAAGCACGCCAGGTCATCCCGTTGACGTGAACTTTAGATAACTAACTCTTGTGCTTTAAAATGTCGCGTAACATATTTGCAGTAAGTGGGTCATCCGCTGGGGCTTGGAATTAGCTGTGATCCGGGGACATGGGGCTTATTTATTATAAGTGTTGACCTCCACGCAAAAGTGCAGCATTATGCACACCCACCGCCTCCTGCAGGGGTCCAACCTACACGGCCTCAGTGCTTCATCTCGTCTGGCTCTTTTTTGGGAAATAATCTGGATGTTTTGCTACTCGAGCTGTGTTCTCCTCAGGGCATGCATGGTGCAGCTGCGAGGGAGGCAGAAGAGGAAACCTCTAAAGCGGTAAATATCACTCTCACCCAGACAGTGCTATGTCCCTCTAGACGAGTCACCGAACCTAGCTGTGCCTGGATTTCTACAGAGTAACCCGGAACGATTCTGGTGACGGACACGCGCAGAGCTAGAAGGCCAGGCGCTCCCGCTGTGACAGAGGGACTGAGTGGATCCAAGAAAATCAGTGATGGGCAAGTGGCAAAAGAGGAAAAACGACTTGCACTGACGAGAGAATGAGAAGCTGAGCTGAAGGAGATTGTGAGACCTGAGGCTTGTCTCAGGGTGACCAGATGGAGAATGGTCCATTGTTAATCATAATACGGTGCTGGGATGATTTACAAACTAGAGATTCTGCAGCAGGCAAAGGGGGACACATGCGGTGACCCCGGGGCCCAGATCTACACTCAGGGGGGTTAGCATTGAGAACACGGGAATTTGGTCTTGTGAACAACGGGACATCCTCTCCGGTAGGCCTGGCGACCAGCGAGGACCGATCTAGAGATATGGACGCAACTGGTTGGAAACTATCCTGAGAAGGAAAACGCCAACAGCTGTGATTTCATAAATAAATATAATTCTGGCTGAGTAAGGGAGGAGAAGAAAGAATAGAGAGGAAAGTGCGGGGCGAGGAAGGAGAACGGAAAGCCGGCCAGATTTACCAGGGGCAGAATCTGACGACGAGGGATGTTGTAAAGACCGACGTAGGAAGGAGCCCTGCTCAGCTCGAGGGCGAAGGAAGCCCCAAATTTAGATAGGTCCCGAAAACGACAGCTCCCTTCCAAATATCAGGATTCCTTTCTTCTCCGAATTTCCCTAGGGCTCAGTGCAGATGGGAGCAAGAGGCCCTTCCGGAAGGAGTGAAGCGGAGCAGCCTCCCTCGCCTCCCGGGCGCCGCCCCCTGCACCGTGGGCAGCCCCTCTGCTCACAGCCCAGGGAGCCCAGAGGGAGGGAGGGCCCGGGCGACTGTAAGTCAGGGGAGGAAGCTGCGGGAGGGCTGACTCACCCTGTCCTCAGCCACTCGGATCACGGGTGGGCGGGCCTGCGCACAATGAGTCACCGAGAGCTGTGAATGCTATTCTGAGCTCCGCCAAGGACACGGATGCTCTTGTTGGCACCCTGGCACCCTTCGCAGTTTCTCTGCTTCCTCGTCTGGCTGTCAGGAGATGAGCGCTGTAGGAACGGAGACTTTGAGCTTTATCGGCCTGAGACAGAAACTATGTAACTCGTTCTGTTCTTCCTGCCTCCCTTCTCAGTTCCTGGAAATCAGATGGGAAACTGAAACTCCTTCCAGGCGAGGTGGCCTTGCTGAGAAGCCACTCCGGGGAAGGGGACGGGAGGGCAAGGCCTGCCTTGTGGAATGTCCCAAATGAATCACTTGGCTCTTTATTTTGACTGCAAGTACCCGAGAAGTATGTACGTTTAAGTTTTAGATTCTACAAGGGAAAACCATGCCGGCTCCCACAGCTCCGCGGAACTCTGCGGCCCTTGGGTCAGTTTCTCAATCGGTCAGGTTCCCACGCAGTCCATGATCACGTGAACCCACGCGAGCCACGTGAAGAGTTAAGTGCGGTACAGAGTACATCAAACCTACCAAATGCTGTTGGACCCAGATCCCGGGAATTTAAATAAGAATGTGTCTCCGTAATACCTTCATTCTACTCTGTATTAAATTACTAGAGGATGCACACAGGGAAGTCAGTAGTCCTTCATCTTTTCACTGCCTGAGTCACAGACCCTTAGGGATAAGCACTTGGAAAAGCAGAGCTCACGCTTCAGGAAGATGAAGAATATAGTACGTTCCATTAACAAATATTTATTGACTATGAGGAAGGCATTTTGGGGGTTACAGCGATAAAGGAGGCACCCTCGAGGAGATCACATCTAGCAGAAGTGGTAAGATATGTACGCAAATCATTTACAGGCTTAGGGAGGAAAGAGAATTATCTGAGTTGATGAAAGTCAGGCAGGATCATGAACTGAGCCTTGGAGAACAAGAGTAGTTTCCACAAGGGAAGACACAGAGGTGACACTGAAGGTGTGGAAGCCTGTCTCGTCTTTTGACAAGAATGTAGGGAGATAAAACTGGAGAAGCACCTGAGTTGGGACATGCAGTCCCTTAAATGACAAACTGACAGGCCTGGGCTTAACCCAGTGGGTGTGGAGAACTCACTGAAGACCCCAACAGAGTGAGGGTCAAGATCAAGTCAGAAGGCCTAACAAAGGTGGTGACCAGAGGCATAGAAAAGGTGTATACAATGTTATGGACGTGATTAAACGGAGCCTGAATTTTCACAGATGGGAGGAAATAGGAGAGAGAGAAAAAAGACATCAAAACGACTCTGGAAAACTGGAAACAACCAGAGATATATGTGCTTTTTCAACTAGAAAAAGGGATATTAAGCCAGCGAGACTGAGAAAATAACAGTGCCGTTGACAGGTTTATGGGCATGACGGGAAGAAGAGACCTGGGGCATGGTTCTCCCTTGTGAGGCTGAGAGGCCATGGAGATGCCCAGAACACAGTCAAAAATGCTGATGAGAGATCGGGCTGGAGGGAGATCTGGGAGTTAGCTGTAGTGGGAACTGCGGGGAACAGCAGAGAAAAGCATTCTGAAGGTGATACTAACAAAATGAAGACCGACGTTTAGAGAACAGAAGAATTAGGAACAAAATGAGTGAAAGCAAAAAGAATGCGTATTTATTGAGTCCCAACCTTATTCTGGAGCTCAGAGATTTGCATGTACTATTGTCTGTGATGTATTTTTCTACTTCACGGATGAGAAAACTGAATCTCATGTTGGTCCATCAAACCACCCAGAGACTCACATCAAAAGGCCAAGAGTCATTCTCTCCAAATCCATTTCCTTCACCCCTCACAGCCAACTGCAATGTTCCTTGTTAATTCTACCTTCATATCTTCCTTGACTCTATTCCTTCCCTCAACCTTACTTTAGGCCCTCGATTCTTCCCTGATTACGCAATAACCTCCAGATCTCCCCATTCATGGCCTCACCCACCACCAATCCAGTCTCCTTTCTTATCATCCAAGTGTTCCAACAC
>NW_011888829.1:1278600-1310382 GCF_000151845.1 Pteropus vampyrus | reverse complement strand
TGTCTTTTCAACAAATGATGCTGAGACAACTGGATATCTACATGTAAAAGAATGAACTTGGACTCCTGTTGAATATGATATGCAAAAATGAACTCAAAATGAGTGATAAACTAAAGGAAAGAGCTAAAACAACAAAAGTCTTAGAAGAAAACTTAGCAATAAATCTTCATGACCTCGGATTGGGCAAAGATAGCTTATAAAGTTCACATTATACTGCTTCGCTTTCATCAAAGACCTACATGAGTACCTGTTTTTGCTAACCAAAAGAAATCTGAATAGAATTTTCATTTTTATGAAAAAAAAAAGCTGTTACCATATTAATGTCTTTCGTAAAAGCAAAATGGCCTAATGTGAAATTTCAGAAAGCGGGGGAATACCTGTATACCCAAGAGACCTGAAACACTTTGTCACGCAAAAACTTGTACACGAATGCTCATGGCAGCATTATTCATAATAGCCAAAAAGTGAGGATAACCCAAATGTCCATCAACTGAAGAATGAATAAGCAAAACGTGGTCTACACATACAATTCAGTCATAATAAGGAACGAAGAAGCTATACGTGCCACAACATAAATGAGCCTTTGCCTCAATTGTACCCGAAGGATTTTAATTTATGGACGTGACCGAGTGATGACATGGAGGGGTCAATGTCATTGAAAGAATATTTTTTATTACTTACAGTTTCTGGGGAGAGGGAGTGAACAGCACCACCACACAAGTCCATGTGGGTAAGCTCCAGTTTGAGTCAGGAGGCAGAAGAAGCAAGCCAGAGCCTGTACTGTGTTTTCTGCAGGAAAGGCAAGGCAGGACAGGGTAAACCATTTAAGACTGGCTAGTCTATGTAATTCCAGTGGGTTTGGGGAGGGAGCTGTCCCTAGTTGTCTGGTACCTGATCTGGGGTTGGTTTAGGGCAGGGAAATATTGGCGTGGTAGATAAGAGTTTGATAAAGGAGATCTTAAATTAGGGCATGGGCTCTAGACTGGGTCCTTTGTGTGGTAAATGTGTGCTCCAGGGCTCTAGACTGGGTCCTTTGCGTGGTAAATGTGTGCTCCAGGGTGAGCCCTTGGCTATCTCTGTGAGGGGCAGTCTCTGCCCAGTCAGCAAGGCCACAAATGCTGGAGTGTCAAGAATAGAGAAAATTAAAACATGCAGTTAATACAGTTGGCCTGCGGATGAATACATGCCAAAGAGAAAACTACAGCATCTAAGAAAACCCAGTTAGAACAGCCTTGAAAACATGATGCTAAAGTGGAAGAAGCCAATCACAGAAGATCACATATTATATGATTCCGTTTATATGAAATGTCCAGAATAGGTGAGTCCACAGGTACAGGATGTAAATCAGTAGTTGCCAAAAGCTGGGTTGAGAAGAGAATGGAGAATGACTGCTGATAGGTATGGGGTTTCTTTTGGGGGTGATGAAAATGTTCTACAATTAGATAGTAGTGATAGGTGCACTAAAACTATCACGCACTTTAATTGGGTGACTTCTACGGTACATGTAAATTACATCTCAATAAAGTTATTATTTTTTTTTAATAAAGAGAGGTATTCAATGCAATCACGAACAAGACATCAGTAGAAGAGAAATATCACCACCGCTTATTCTCAGATCTCTGATCTCTCAGATTTTAAAGCGAGAGATAAGGATGGACGTAAGAGCTCCAAATTAACCCAACAAACAAGAGTCACTTGTGATGGCTGAGCAGGTGAATAACACCACAGAAACACTGTTTAACAAGATCATTCTCAGAGTTGGGCATGGGGCAGACAGGAGCAGGGCAAGACCGGAAGGAGAAACACCGGAAATAAGGCTGTCGTGACTAGTTTAGGTAAAGGAAGTGGCTCAGAAATCAAAATGAGAGAAGAATTGGAAATGCAAGAAAGAAAGAATCGGCAGCACTTGGAGGCTGAATACAAAGGTGAAGGGGAAATGATCCTGAAGGCTGTGAGCCTGGGGGACAGGCTCTCTTGAACTGTCAGATGGTGTTGCCACTGACAGTTAAAGAGAAACCAGAAAGTGTGCGAATTATGGCAAAGTCAAGGAGTCATGGTCCACTGATAAGAGAGAGCTATTTAATGAATATGAATCTGAATATGCCTTGATGCCAAAGGTCACTCAAAAACATTTCAAACAGCTTACTAGACAAAGACCACTATGGGTAGTAGTAGGTTTGCAGGGGCTGGGGTAAAAAAGTAAGCTATATTAAATTGGGCTGACAGCAGGATATCCTAGGGATCTCCAGGCAATTTAAGATTGGAAAACGGGTAACAAATTGAGGCTAGAGATAAACATTTGGTAGTCATCTGTAGGTTTTGGAGAAGTATGAAAGTTGAACTTTCTGAAGGAAGCACTGGAACTAGAACAGAGAAAATTAAACATTAACTAAGTTCCACCTTCCACTTACCAGGCACTCTGTGTGGGTTTTTTTCAAAGTAATCTTGACTTCCTAAAGTTTTATAGGCCGGGTGAAGACAAGGCTGAAAATAGAGTATGAACGGAATCTCAGGAACATAGAAGATAAAAGAAAAATTGTCTAGAGCGTTTTCTTGGGATTGAGGATGAGTAGAAAAGGGGAAATCAAATTGGAGAGAAAAGTAGAGTTCAAAGAATGAGAAGGTCGTCAACAACTCAACACTAAAGAACAGGACTCCCAGATTTGATCAGGAATCAATAGTTGGGGGAACAGTTTCAGTACAAATTTAAGATTGGAAGCCTAAAAAGCTGAAAAGGGGAGATGGAAGTTGCCTTCAAATATGCCAAGAGAAAAATATACATCTTTGTTCCTTTAGAAGGAAGAATTAGGACCAATGGAAGAAATTATAAGATTTCCACTTGGTAGGAGTGTAAATTTTCTAAGAATTAGAGCTATTCCACAATGCAATGGCCTCACAAGAGAGAGTGTGTTCAGTCTCTAGAAGAGTCCATTTCCAAGTGCAGGTCCACATCGTGACTGGCTGTAACCATGACACAAAGGAATTCATACAGTGGGCAGGAAGAAGAACAGGCTCCCTTTAGCTCTAACTGCCTTAATTCAAACCTAGAGTCCAGATTAGGGAATAGTTGGTGAAAAAAAAAAAAAAGAGAGATTTTTCATGGGTAGACCATCCAGATTTGCTCGGTAAACCACTGGGTTTACATGGGTAGACCATTTGGATTTGCTGAGTAGGCCATCTGGGTTTGCATGGGTAAACCAACCAGGTGTGCATGGGTAGACTATCAGGGTTTGCATGTGTAGACCATCAGGGTTTGCTGGGTAGACCATCCGAGTTGACAAGCGTAGACGATCAAGGTTTGCATGAGTAGGCCATCAAGGTTTGCTGGATAGACCATCAGGGTTTACATGTGTAGACCATCAGGGTTTGCTGGGTAGACCATCTGGGTTTGCTGGGTAGACCATCCAGGTTTGCATGCATAGACTGTCCGGGTTTACATGTGTAGACCATCCGGGTTTGCTGGGTAGACCATCCGGGTTTGCTGGGTAGACCATCCGGGTTTGCTGGGTAGACCATCTGGTTTTGCATGCATAGACCATCCGAGTTTGCATGCATAGACCATCCGGGTTTGCTGGGTAGACCATCCAGGTTTGCTGGGTAGGCCATCCGGGTTTGCTGGGTAGACCATCCGGGTTTGCTGGGTAGACCATCAGGGTTTGCTGGGTAGACCATCAGGGTTTGCTGGGTAGACCATCTGGGTTTGCATGCGTAGACTGCCCAGGTTTGCTGGGTAGACCATCCGAGTTTGCATGCATAGACCATCCGGGTTTGTTGGGTAGACCATCCGGGTTTGCTGGGTAGACCATCCGGGTTTGCTGGGTAGACCATCCGGGTTTGCTGGGTAGACCGTCCGGAGACCGTCCGGGTTTGTTGGGTAGACCATCCATTTGGAGAATTTGTTCACTATTCATGGTAGAACGAATGCTAGCAGCAAGGCATGGAAGGGATGATTGAAGGTCTCAATTGAGAGACTTGCAGAGTTTTAAGACTAAAAATGAAATAAAAATAACATATAAAAATAAAATTTTAAAAAGCTGGAGGGAAAGGTGGAGACAAACTAACCAAAGGGAATGGGACTTAGAGTGAAGTTAATTCCTCTGAGAGACAGAGAACTGTCCAAGTGGAGAAAATACAAGTAACCTTGATCTTTCAGTAAAACAGGCTGTCATTAGCCCTGACAGGAGGCTGGGGGTTGGGGGTACTGAGAACTTCAGAGAGAGTAACTAGCCAGCAGGATTTTAAAACAAACAGATATAAAGTAATAATAAAATAAAGAACATGTGGCACTTTCTGGTGCTGAAAAGTACAGGGCAGGCAAAGTCTTCGGAACTTTGTCTCCCCCTGCTGAGTCCAGAAGTACCAGCGCCAGAGATATGCAAAAGGCCAAATCGTGAGCTGATGCTTTGGCAGGGAGAGCAGGGAGTGTAGAAGGAGAAAAAACATCAATAGTGATATAAAAGTCTCCTTGTCTATTAGAACCACCACAATCCTGCAGCCTAAAATGAGCTGGTAAGAAGGTACGCAGGCTGTGCCGAAGCCAAAGGGCAGGTGGACGTGGGAAGGGGGACAGCAATGTGTCGTTCCTATGGGACACTCTTGTCCGTCTTTTCTCTAAAAGGTTCTTCTCTAAACTGATCGCTCCCTTTATCCAGAGGCTGTTTCAACAGCCAACAAATAAGTGATGGCCAGGAGTGCGGGTTGTATTCGGGGGGCTTGGGACTTGTTTTAACTTGATGAGGGACTTCCCTTCAGTCATGACACAGGTTTTTTCTCAAAAGTTCTGTTAAATGGCAATCTGGATGATCATGCAGCATTTACAGTCCCTCCAAGAGCTTGTTCACAGTATCATCTTCCATGTGAACACAGCTACTTGTGCAAACAATGATAAAACCTATGCCACGACTGTGAGGCACCTGGGGAAGGTCTGCTGCTTCACCTGCAGCTCCAGCCACCTGGCTCCAGAGCGGCAGTTCTGTCTCATATAGACAGATCCATTAACATCTTCATTCTACGAAACAAAGGCAAGTCGTGTATGCTATTCTTTAGGGACTATTTCGTATGGGAATCAAGTGCAAAACTGTTAGCTTCCTGAAACTTTCTATGGTGAAGTTAGGAAAACAAAATGCTAAATAAATAAGCAAATGCACACACCTGCACACACACAGTCAAGCTATGGTATCCTGATGTCACTCTTTAGGGCTTTATAACTATTAAACAAAACAAAGGCCTTTGAAGTCCTTGGATGTAAGGTTTTTACCTAAGTACAATGACTCCATTAAAATCCACACAAAAGGGTAGCCCTTTATCAGCATTTCACTGATGATGAAGTTATGTGACGACAACTTCTTTATAATAAAAGGGATTTGAGATAGTTTCAAGTGATTTTGCTACTTTTTATTTAATTTCTAACAGGGCAAAAAGAAATTATTTCTTTAATCAGACAGAGGGCAATAGCAGGCAGCGAAAAGCTGGCCAATGGCATTTTAGAAGCAAGACTCTCCTTCGGAGGGAATGGAGCATTCATTAGAAAGAAGGGGACGAGCAGGGGGACCTCAGAGGCAGAGCTGGCTAAGGTGGGCACAGGAAGTAATCACATCTCTGCTATCGAGGGGCCCAGAAGGAGGAAAGAGATGATGATACAAGAGTTTGTCAGGAGGCAGAATCCTCCTGAGCCTCAGACAGAAGGACCAGAAAAAAGAGGGAAGAGGTGCTTTTTCAAAGGGCAAAGCTAGAGCAGAAGGCACTGCAGAGAGGCCAAGGTGTGGGGGCCAGGCAGCTCCCACGGGTCTGGAGCACTCGGTCAAGTGGCAGGTGTGGGGCTGGAGGCAGTTTTCACACAAAGCCTCACGGCGTCTGACAGGTCTGCTCACCCTCCTGGACTCTGGCCCCCGAAAAAGGGAAGAGCAATGGCACAATTTATAGCTTGGAAGTAAGCCTGGGACAAGATTCAGTGAAAAGAGAAAAGGCCACATGGCATAATGAAAAAAAGATTGGAGTTAAGTCAAAAGGTCTGGGTTGTGACTTAGTCCTGGTTCTGTCACTTACTAGATTGTGTGACCCTGGACAGACCACTTATCCTCTCTGAGCCTGTCTCCCATCTAAGGAGCAGAACCACATGCCCTGCCTACCTTATAAAGACGCGAATGGGATAAAGATAGTGAATAGGACAGCACTTGTTAAACTGGTGAGCGCATATGAAGTATTACATTATGACAAGGAAAAAAATACACCACTGGCTGCTCGGGCACCGCATCCCTTTCAAGTATCAGGGTGTGCGTGCGTGCGTGCGTGCGTGTGTAATACTTACATGTAACTTTGTTATGTATAACTTACATTATTACATATGTTATATGTAATAACACACATATATAACCACAAGTGATTTGGACCATCTACGTTCACATATATAAACATCAGTATTTCATATTTAATCTTATTTATTCTGGATATATACCGAAACAAACTTGGTCACCAGAAATGATCAGGACATTTAAGAAAAAGGAAAAAGAAGATGACCCTGAATCTAAAAGTACAAGAAGCCACATGGGAAGGTAAATCTGCAGTCTTGATTAAACGTCTGTTGCGTCCTTGGACGCTCACGATTTAACTGAGGAAATGACAACTTAGCCAGAAACAACCAGAGAAGAAAGTAAAGCAGTAAAATCGGTCAGCCTGGGGCAGATTGTGTGGTCTACCTAGAACAGCTCTAGAAGTGTAAAGGGGAAGAGCATTCCGGGCAGGGTAATCAGGAAAACTCCAGGGAGGTGGGGCACCAGGGGGCTGAGAGAGATGAATAGAGTCGGAATGGCAGCAGAAGGAAGCAGGACAGTCAAGGTAAAATCATGCAGTGGGGATAAAAATAACAGTTTGACGCAGAGAGTTTCAAACAAGATGAACCCAAAGAGGCCCAAACCAAGGCACATCATAATTAAAATGCCGAAGGTTAAAGACAAAGAGAGAATCCTAAAAGCAAGAGAAAAGCAATTAGTTACCTACAAGGGAGCTCCCATAAGACTGTCAGTTGATTTATTTCTCAATGGAAACTTTGCAGGCCAGAAAGGACTGGCATGAAATAGTCAAAGTGATGAAAAGCAAGGACCTACAACCAAAATTACTTTACCCGGCAAGGCTATCACTTAGAATTGAAGGAAAGATAAAGAGTTTCCCAGACAAGAAAAAGCAGTTTGGTTCATCACCACCGAACCAGGATTATAAGAAATGTTAAAGGGACTTAAGAAGGAAAAAAAAGGATCAAAAATATTAATAATAAAATGGCAATAATCACATACCTATCAGTACTTAAAATGTAAATGGATTAACTGATCCAATCAAAAGACACAGGGTGGCTGAATGGAGGAGAAAACAAGACTCATATATATGCTGCCTACAAGAGACTCACTTCAGATCAAGAGACACAGATTAAAAATAGAGATGGAAAAAGATATTTCACGCAAATAGCAATTAAAAAAAAAAGCTAGAGTAGCAATACTTATATTAGATAAAATAGATTTCAAAACAAAAGGCAAAGAAGGACATTTCATGTATAATAGCCAAGGTATGGAAGCAACTTAAATGTCCTGTCCATCGACCGATGATTAGATAAAGACGTGGTACATTATACGATGTTGTATTACTCAGCCATAAAAGAGAATGAAATTACGATTTGCAACAATATGGATGGATCTAGAGGGTAATATGCTAAGTAGGGTAATATAATAAGTCAGACAGAGAAAGACAACTACCATATGATTTCACTTATACGTGGGATCTAACGAACAATATAAATCACCAAACAAAACGAAAACACTCATAGATACAGAGAACAAACTGATGGTAATCAGATGGGGGGAGGGGTTGGGGGCTGGTGAAAAAGGTGAAGGGATTAAGAAGTACAAATTGGTAGTTACAAAATAGTCACCAGGATGTAAAACACAGCACAGGAAATATAGTAATATTGTAATTATACTGCAACAACTAAGAATAGTGCCAGGTGAGTACTAATCAGGGAGATCACTTTGTGAATTATATAAATGTCTAATAGCTATGCTGTATACCTGAAATTAATATAAAATAATACCTAATGTCAACGGTAATTGAAAAAAAATAAAATAAACAAAATAAAGATAGCAGCCTGAACGACATGGCATTTGTACTGGAGCAAGAAGCTCCCTGTGCACTGGAGCTCAGCTCTCTGGGACAGCTGACAGCTCTACGAAGAGCCTGAGAGGATGATGCGCTCAGGCCGGACAGCCAGATATGCGGGCCATTTACCCCAGGAGGCGGCGCTGCGTTATGCGAGGTGAAGGGTCGCTGGTAGGGTCGGGGAGACACAGCCTGCTTTGCCCACCCTCCGCTCTCCCATTTTCCTTCTACCTTTTCTAACATGATCAACATTTACTCAGCACCAACCATGCAAGGAACGAGGCACTGGACAAAGAGAGCAAACACTCTCCCTGCGGAGCGAGACGTAAACATAGGTACGACAGAGACAGCTAACACCAAATGAGTAATACCGGCATTGCTACCGAAGAAAGGTAAGACGGAGGGGTGCCAGAAAGGCTGGCTGAGAAAGGTTTCTTGGACTAGATGGTGCTTGGCCAAGGCTTGAAGGAAAATTAAGATTCAGAAAGTTGCGAGTTAAAAATGGGTGCTACAGACAAGTGTGAATCAAGACAAGGCACCATGTGAACATACTGAACGGTACTCAACTCTACACTTAAAACGGTTACGATGGTAAATTTTATGGTGTGTGTATTTTATCATGCACACACAAAATTTAAACAACATAAAAAACAGGTGCTTCCTAAAAATTCATTTTAAAAGATGGCATATAGACATATTGCCCTTCGTAGCAGAAGCCGATCAGTCTGATTTTGTAGAAGGTTCGTGTAGAGGTGACGGGAGATGCAGTGAAGAAGCCCAGCCAGCCTTTCGAGCGCCCAGTCTCACCTTCCTGGGGCCGCGATGCCCGTGTTACTCATTTGGGGTTGGCTCTTTCTGCCGCACCAACATTTCTGTCCCGCTCCCCAGGGAGAGTGTCACTCTTTTTCTCCAGCGCCTTGTTCCCGGCATGGTTGGTGCTGAGTCAATGTTGATGTTGGAAGTAGACTGAAGCTGGACTGTGCAAAACCTCATGCCGGTGGCACCTGATTCTTTCAGCAAAGGTGTCAACTTTGTGGTCCAAGGACGGGCTTCGAGTGTTGGGACATGAACACCCTGTCATTAATTTCAAATGTTTGTTCATGTGTATTTTGATCCAGGGAGAGAGTAAACGGCTTTCAGATTCTCAAAAGGGTTTATGACTTAGAAAACTTGAAAACCATTCAGGTAAGCAATTGGCAGAGTGGTCTGTGTGGGGATGGGTTGGGGTTGAGGTTACATATTATTTCCCTGGAGACTCGCTGTTAACTATATACCAGACGGTATTTGACGAGCTAATGCCACACCTCTCCTTAGTGGTTTCTTAGTCACTAAGTATTTAACAGAGCTCTTGGTAGATTATAAGAACAGCTAGCTCAGCAGGGAAAGTTGGTGACACCTACTGTAGAAAAGAAAGTAGCAGAGGGTGAGCAGAGAACAGAACCCAGTAAAAGAGATAAGAGGTAAGGGGATTGATTCAATCAGTTAAAATGCCATAGAAGCCAGAGGAAAAAAGTCCAAGTAAGATGAAGTAGCTACCAGGGTCACATACAACAGAAGGATTAAGAAAGATAAGGAATATCAAAAAAAAAAAAAAAAAAAAGATCTCCAAATTCTACGACCTTCAGACGCCTGGTTTCTGTCAGGGATGAAGAGGTCAGAGGTTAAGGACAAGGTGTCCAAACTGGGACACTTGAAGAGCATCGGAAAAGTGCTGTGATATGACGTCAGAACATCGGGCATATAGGGCTGTCCTGGGCAGACGGATGTAGTTTGTCACCTACCTGGGGAGGAAGTTAGTAAGCAGTGCAGCCAGGAAGGCAGAAGAGACCAACTCAAAGGATTTGGTTATGAAAAGATAAACAGGACATGAGTCAGAAGAACTGGGAGAGGTGAGGCTTTATGAGTTAATACTCAGATGGCGGGGGAGGCGGGGAGGACTTCTTGAGGTTTTACAGAAGGGAAGGAGTGGATGAGAGCGTCTCGTATCTTCCATCTCACTGAACGTCGAGATGCACGCCAAGGGCCCTCAGGCATTCTTGCATCAGTACTGTGGGACTCTCGTCCTCCAGGAGGCAGGAAGGGACAGAATAAGCAGGAAGCGGGAGGGGCCTTTCTTCCTCTGAAATTGTACCAAAGGAGAAAAGAAAACACGACAAGAAAAGACAGGCCAGAGTACTTTATTTCAATTTAGTGGGCATCAGAGACGGAGCTGTCAAAGAAGGCATTTCATTTCCAAATTAGCCTCGCAGTGGCCTTTTCTTCAAGGGGAAAAAATCAGTAAGAAAGTAACCCCTTAGGCGTTCTTTAAAACTAATTCCTATGTAGACTGTCAGAACTACAGCAATAAGAAGTATATCGACAGAGCAATATATAATTTCATTCAGGGCTGAGCAATTGTTTTATTTATAATTTCATTTCAGGTACAGCTAAGGGGCTATCGAGAGGTCAGGCTTAAACTGGGTAAGAAAACCATGGTGGGTGTTGGGATGCAAAGTTGAGACCACACTGACTATATGGGGTCAGAGGAAAATCTCTCAGTTAAATAATCCAAACGGGGCTCATCTACAGACAATTCTGAAATTACAATGAGGCTCCTCATCCAAACTCAGCACGCTCTCACACAGAAGAGAAGGGACGGCTTTCTCAGAACGGAAGAGAAGCGGGGCCAGCCCAGCACCCAGAATGGGAGCTGTGCGACCTGGCAGCGCTGTGGGCCGGCGGAGGGTCACCAGGGAACGCTCGATAGCAGGAAACGGCAAGGTGTGAATCACTTTCCAAAACGCGGAGCTCAGCGTAGACATTTAAATAACCAGACGGACAGATATTTATTATAAAAGTCAGTTTATTTTCCCTTCCTGTGTTTCATATTTTCCCTTTTTGTCAGTAATGAGCAATTAAGTGATTAGAAGTCTGCTTGATTAAATAATATGAACAGGTTCACAAACACGCCACATTTCAGAGTATAAAAACAGGAGGTTGAAAAATATTCCCTAATCCAATGTAAATTAGGCAGTCCTCAAAATTGCACATTTCCCCCCTAGTTTGCTTACATAATTTAAAATATATGTACAAAACGACCTTAAAATATAGATAATTAGTACAGAATTCATAGCCTCGAAGACACATACTCTACCAACTTCTAAAGAAGACATACCTAGATACCTCTCGGGCCCTAGTAATCCATTAACGTGATTCGATGTCACACACCTAATGCCTACTAGGATGAAAGGTCCTTCCTTTCTTCTCAAATTCTAGTGTTCTGCTGAGGTAATTCAAGAAACCCGGTTGTGACACAAACCAATCCTCTGAAAAAAAGGCTGCACAGATTAGCTTCCTAGTGGATCCTAAAGGCCCCAGACAGCACATCTGGGGTTGAGTACTTCAGTCGTGGATTATATGTTGGAATGTTCATGATGACTGATAGACCTCATGGTCCTTGAAAGGATGACTAAGTACTTCCAGGAGTCAGAGATAATTCTGAATGAAGATGGAGGAGAACAAGTTGACAATAATTTGAAGATATTTCTGCTTCTGGAGCTGACTTTAGCTAGGACACAGAGTGACTGAGCCAACCAGCACGTGGTATGATTGGTCCCACCACAGTTCACACTAACATTCTTGGTCCAAGGCAGGCTTATGCTTGATCCAGCTTGAGCACTTTTATCAGGATTTGGTGCTTCAAAGATGAGCCACTCTCTGCAAATGCATTACCAAAACAAAATGCAGCAAGCCTTTCTATTTGTGGAGCCTTTCCTTGACATAAGCATGCATGACTCCCTCATGGTCACTCAGCTCTCCAGGCTGGAGAACAAGGGTCCAAGTCCAACATAGCATTTAAGGTTAAAGGGACAAACCTCGACAGGCCAAACAAAGACACTGGCAGAGTCACAGGCCATTCGTACAGTCATGAAACGACAATAAAAATCATCAGCGGTAATTTCTGTAGTGTAGCAAAACAGCCCGGCCTTCGCACTGGTCAGCATCTCAGGTGGCTAAGATTGTTGAAAGAGGCTGGGCGATCTGAGGTCATGTTGGCGCTCTTAAGACAACCCCAAAATAGGATGAATTAAAAGCGCTAATAGTCCTGATGTGTCTCCTATTAATCTCATTCTTCCGTGGGCACCAGTCACTCACTCAGTATGTGGGCTTGTCGTCTTTGCACAAGGGAGTGTATTTCCCTCACTAATAATGGTGAAATAAACAAAATTGTACAACTTGTCTGTGAAGAGAAAAAAGGCATTAAATGTGCAGTCGCAATTTAATTAATTCTGTTGGAACATCATGTTTTGAAAACAATAATGAATTTGGACAATTACGTTCATTTTGACTTGGTACAAAGATAATGCTCATCTTCAGTGTATTAGACAATGATTCTGAAAATTACAGTTAATATTACAAAATACTTACTGTTACATTATAGTCTCAAAAAAAATAAAGAACTATGTTACACAAATTAAATAATTCACTAGCGGTGGAACAGAAAATTGATTACAATTTCTAGTATGATCGTAATAGGTTTTCATCAGGAGATAGTTCCCCCAACTTAGCACGACATCAGAAGTGGAACAGTCACATGACTCGTCTTTAGAAGCTAGGAGGCAGTTAGGCAGAAGGCTCCTTTGTGACAGCAGAGGACAGAAGCCTGAAGGCCGCACCAGGGCACTCCAGGTGCCGAACTAGCCCATGACTCCTTGAGCAAGACAGCAGTGTCTGGCCTTGGGATGACTGAGGCTGCCTCTAATTTGGATGCCCTAGATTTAGGGACAGGACCCTGAATGCATCCCCTGGTGGATAAAGCTGTCACCAGACTCTTTCGAGTCGAGTCTTGAGCACCACCTCACCAATCATATGAAAGAGTATGTCACATGCTTATTCAACAGAGAGCATTTTAAAAGCACAAGGCCTTATTTTATATTGCCTATTTCCCAGAAAGTACAAAATTCCAGCCAAGACTATTTTCTCAAGAGACTCAAGGTTCATTTTAGAACCTGCACACCCCAGTGTTAATTACAGCCATGCTTCTTTTTTAACCCTACGTGCTTTTGGTGTACACTGTAATTTCCTTCAGAATTCCCAAATTATATTTAGCAGATACAGAATACCCCGGAAGAGCACACTGATTAATAGTTGGTAATACTTTAAATAAGTCCCTTGTCATTTTTTCTGTCATTATAAATGACAATACTCATTAGACTCAGGTCAAGGGCAAATAAAGGCCCTTCCCCTCCTTGAAAAAAGAATGTGTCTTTTAGACTAAATGTTACTTTTCACAAAAGGGTCTTTAACGGCAATCAGCAATTTTGCTGGCTTAAGGAGTGACTTAAGTAAATGCTTTCAACTAAATTAATAAGAAAATCTACCAGTTAAAAAAAGGTGGGGGAGTGAGGAGGGGGGAGGGAAGCACACACTTACCATGAGAATGAAAAAGTAGAAAACCCACATCCATCCTAAGTTGTCCTGGATCAAAGACACTAAATACTAAAAGGGAGAAAAAGAAATTACAATATAATCTTTTACAAATTAATAAAATGAAGTAGCTAAACAGCAGACTAAACATGGCCCTTCTAGAAAATAAGGGAGTTAGGGTTTATATAATGTTTTGCAGTTTACAAAGCTCTATCACATACATGTTCCTACTTAAGCTTTATTAATGGCCTTCATTTTGTAAGCTGGCAGAGTCCAAATACAAAAACTGCGTAGCAGAAGACATCCGTCCAGAAGGCTTGTTTCTATTCACTTTGCTATTAAGAGAGGAAGATGCACATACTCAAGTCACTGCCATTTACTCATTCTTTCTTCCAAGGAAAGGTACTATAACTGATGCTTTCAAACAGTTTGTCTTTTAAGTATACCACTTACTTTACAATTATGCTGTTTGCCTCTAGGGTTACTAAGTGACTTTAACATCCTACAGCATATTCTTTTACTTTACTTTCAATTACTGAAAAAGATCTAATAGCACTTAAGTTATTTTCTTTTATTATGGTAAAATATGTAACATAAAATTTGCTATTTTAACCATTTTTCAGTGTACAACTCGGCAGCATCAAATACATTCACAATGTTGCACAACCATCACCACCCTCTATGTCTAAAATTTTTCATCACCCCAAACAGAACCTCTGTACCCATTAGTAACTCCCCTTCTCCCCTCTCTCCAGCCTCTGGAAACCTCAAATCTGCTTCCTATCTCTGAGTTTGCCTGTTCTAGATGTATCACATGCTAAGTGGAATCACATATATGTGTCTTTTTGTACCTTGGCTTATTTCATTTAGCATGTTTTAAGGTCCAACCATGTTGTACTATGTACTGAAGCGTCGTTCCTTTTCACGGCCGAGTATTATTCCATTGTATAGATACACCACCTTTTGTTTGACCATTTATCTACTGATGGACGCCTGAGTTTTTTCCACCTTTTGGCTACTACGAATAATGCCACAATGAACAGTGGCTTAAAAGTATCTGTATATATTTGTCATGACAATTTGTTCTTGTTTTCTTCTAAAAGTTTTATAGTTTTAGCTCTTAAAGTTAGGTGTTTAATCCATTTGGAGTTAATTTTTATGCACGGTGTAAGGTAAGGGTCCAAATTCATTCTTTTACATGTGTACATCCATTTTTCCCAGCACCACTGGTGTAGAAAACATTATTTCCCAGTGACTGGTCTTGGCATCCTTGTCAAAAAACAATTAACCATAAATGCGAGAGTTTAAGCATGTTCTTTGATTACATTACTAGTGAAATTCAAAAGCGGAAGAAATTAAAGCAGAGCAATTGAGTGATTTAGCCTAGAACATATGGAAAGCAAAAGAGCAGAGGTCTAGCCACACAATAAAGGGAGCAGAGTGGCCTTCCAAACTCTGACTGCTACTTTATCTTCCTTTGAAACAGCTTCTCTGTTGTATAATTTACATAAGTTCACCCACTTAAAGTATACAACTCGGTGGTTTTTAGTATACTCAGAGTTGCGTGACTATCATAATCTAATCTTAGACCATTTTCATCGTCCTCCAAAGAAACCTTGTACCCACAACTAGTCACTCTCCAGAGCCAGCCAAACCTGGGCAACCACTAACCTAATTTCTTCCCCTATAAATCTGCCTTTCTGGAGACCTCGCATGAATGAAATCATACACACCGCATGGTCTTTGTAACTGGCTTCTTTCGCTCAGCATGGTATTTTTGAGGTTATTGCATCTATCGATCCTTCCTTCCTCTTCGACTGCCAAATAATACTCCAGTATGTGAATATCCATTTTATTTATCCCTTCATCAATTGACGGGCATTCAGACTGTTCTGAATAAACCAGTTATGAACATTTGTGTACAAGTGTTTATGTGGACATTTGTTCTCATTTCTCTTAGGTAGATGCTGCAATTTAATCTTATGGAGCTCCTGCTATTTGTCAAAAACATACTAAGCACTGGGAACATGAAGATGAAGAAAACATCGAGAGTTCATGTTCTCAAGGAATGCAGAGTCCGGTACAGTGGACAAATAAACCGGTAAACGTGACACACTGTGAAAAGTGTTCTATGAGAGGTTTGCGCCGACTGCTATGGAAACCAGGAAGAAAACAACCTCTTTTCCTTGGGAAATCGAAGAGAGGTGGGAGGAACAAAGTTATTCAGGGTGAGTGAAGGGCTTGGCTGGGGGACAAGGCTGATAAGAGCTTTTGATATCGAGTCACCAAGTTTAAGGTTTCACACCTCAGACAACAGGAAGCCAGAGGAGGTCTCAAGCTTCATCCCCAGGACGGCCTGTGGCACTGGAGACCCCAGGCTTTACCTCAGCGAGTCTGTAGGAAGCTTAGTGCCCTGCACTTTAATGGCCATCCCAGATGACTGCTTGCCACTCAATTTCAACCCCTCTCCTGCTCTCTCACCTGGCCCACCGCAGCTCCAATGCTCCCAGTTCCGTCAACAATGCCTGTGACCGTCGCCAAAGCCTCACTGCTCCCTTGGACCAGATCCTGGCGACCCAGGTCCGCAGAAATAGCAGAGCTAATCATGTTAGAAGGTCCGCCAATAAAAAATCCTGAAGTCATAAACAGAACAGGTTTTTATTAAAACACTATTCGTAACACCACTAGGAATCTATCGAATACGACAAACTCTTATCCCACAATTTTAATCAGTATGTTGGAGAGACACCAAAAAAGGGAAAAAATAACCAGTGGAAATGGAAATTCTCCCAGATAGGACCATCTTCAAACTAGCTACCATCCACTTTTCTGAAATCCCTTCTGGAACTACGTGACAGTCTGGTATATTTTACAGAAACCAGAGATATAGAAAACACAGTGAACACACAGACTCTCTCATCCTGTGAAGTGTGAATTCATTAATAACTAATTATACTAGCTTGTCAAATTCTATTATGGTAGAGGTGCATCACAGAGCATTTGACTACCAAATTCGACCAACTAAATCAGAAAAGAGAGGGAAGAGAAAAGCTATTTAAACGGTGCAGGTGGCTCTTTCTATCTGCCACCGCTCTCGGAGAGGCTGTCCAAGGACCGAGCAGGAGTTGGCCCGTTTGAATCTGTTTGCAGGGCTGGAATCAGCTCCATGAGCCTCGTGGAGCACGAGCAGCTCTCACTATGCTGAGTGTGATCTGAAGTTTAAAAATAAGGTTATATCTATAACATGGTCCTTAACTGCACTCAATTGTTTCATCTGAGGCTGAAGTGACGAAATACTGACCGATTCCAACACAGGAGGGAAAACTAGCTATACGGGACTTTTTAAAAGCTGGTGAACTGGCTTCCAATGTGACAGCTTCTGAAGCCACTTTCAGAAGTGACATGAGAAGCTGGGACAGCAATCAAAAGTGTTAGGAAATCTCTGTCAAAAGGGACTGATTCTGTAACGACAGGGCTGAGGAGGTCACATAAGAGCAGAGAAACAGAATTTGGAGGAGGCATCTTTCCTTTTACTATTTCAGGTCTCTGTACTTGAGGTTTTAGTATAACTCAAACTGAGGAAGAAATCAGTTTCCTTTTTCCTTTTTCCTTATAGAGGAAATAGCACAATGAAACGGAGCCAGATGCGTACCTGTAACAGCCATCAGAAGTGCATTAATGGACTTATCATTTGGAGAACCTGGAGGAAAGACAGAAACAGCACGCTGACTTTAAAAGCCCACTATATGTGCCTCCACCGAACAGTACACAAAGATCTGGATCTCTGTGACCTCACAGATAACACCTCGGGACAACAAAGGGATGCAACTCTTTCACGGCCTCCTCTAACTTTTATTTGTAATGTCTGCCTCTTGCTGGTGCTCAAGCTAATGAGACTTCTAAAAGCTACAGAAAAACTCTACTCCCATCTCATCTGAAGGGACATATACCAAACCTACTAATTAGCATCTTTCCTCTTTTGAAACCTTTTCCCTTTTATTGTTTTATTGGCTCTAATGCGGTCCCTCTGGAGCCTACCCTCAAACAAAGCATACACACTCCCAAGCAAGCTTTTAAACAAACCAGCAGAGCAGAAGAGATGCCAGTTTCCTCCCCGACACAAATGAAACGATGTGATGATACTTCCACCAGGCGGCTACAGGACAATACAAAGGTCCCCTATCATGCCTTTGTAGCTGATCTCAAGGATCTCCCCTGGGTTGACCACTGACACGGGACTGACACGGGGCAAATGCCTTAGTCTTAAAAAAATCAGGAAAACAATTTAATTGCAAGGGAATACTCACGACTATATCCAACGAGGGAGCCAATTGCCAGAAGCAGGCTTAGAGCTAAAACTGGTGCTCTCTTCTGTAATACGTCAGAGATGAAGCCTTGCAGAGTTCCCCCTTTAAGCACAAAGGGCACATCACAATCAATCCTTTATAATTTAGCACGGTTTCCTGAAACCCGCTCATCATCACGTACCCTCTACCTGCTACATCGGTCCTAACGTTGGTCTATCCAAAAAGATGGCTACTCTCCTCAAGCGTTTCCTCCATAATTTCCTTTTAGGAAGATTACCTGACTGTTTGTTAATCATCGTGATGTCTGACTGGAACAGGACGCCACAAACCAGATGCCAAATTAAGGAAAAAGGAAGAATCATCGCAACCACCCACTGTCCCTTACTGTTTTCCCTTCTCAAACCAGCTATGGAGGCTTTTTCTGATTTTTCTTTCTATTTATAAATATGATTAATTAAGGACATGCCTCACAGGCTATTAGTAGCAACCAATAAAAAGTTCACTAAAATTAAATGCAGCAATTATGGTTTAGAAATAACTAACAGGTCAGGATGTTTAAAAAAAGGTGATGTGACTCTTTCAAGCAACATGGTTACGTCTAGATACAGTCGCATTTTGCGTTCTAGGGGCTATGGGACATCTGACAGATCCTCTTCGCACAGTAGGACACAGAAGTATGGTCAGGTCTAAAGGTGACAAGCTCACCTTTGGCTCTGGATCTAAGAATAGGGCAGACAAGTTCAAATACAATAATAGTACATCACCTAGGGATACACTGAGTGCTTTCATGAGCTCAGGGCAGTTTAGTCTTACCACAATTCTAAATGTAAACATTACAGAAAGGGTATTAAAGTGTTGTCATAGCCATATAAGTCACACCCACTAAAATGCATTCTGTGTCTTATTTAAAAGTCTCTCACTTCCTGTTTATAATTCCAGCTATAACAAAAAGTCGCCATTAAAATCTGCTATGTATAAAGCAATTGCAAAATACTCACGATCCCTGCTATTATTCCTGCCTTTATGATCTGACAATCTATACACTAAGCCAGTATCCTCCCTTTGGCTGAGGGTGGTGGCAAAGGTGAAAGGTAGATAAAATGAACACATTCCAATTCTAACTCGAATCTCTGACATACGACTAGCTCTAGAACTAAGGTATTACTGAAAGAGTACTAAAGGATTACAGTAAAAGACATCAAAGAGGTAAACATCCCAAGACACAAGAACTGATCCATCAACAAAGGACTGAGAAAAAAGAGCCCCATAAATCACAGGGCTGCCGTAGGCTGTTTTTCCTACGAACTTTATTTTTTATTTAAGAGTTTGGCTGTTTACTGGCAGGACAGTTTAGGAAAAATGCTTGTGGAATAAGTAATAAAACATTAAATGATGCCAGATTTCACAACCCAGTAAAAGATGACTAGTGACTAATTCTTTATTATAGAAAAAGATGCATCACGGACATTACCTATAATTCCTCCAACATCGTACCAAATGGACAGCTTGTCGGCGTCAGCCTCCTTCCACCCAAAGTTGTTACTCAGGTAAAAAGGCAACCAGAAGAAGAAGGAGTAATTGACTAACTTCAAGCAGGCATAGGCCACAGAGTACTACGAGGAAGACAGTCAACCGTCAATAAAGAGCAAACAGCACAGCATGACCACAATTTTTAATGTAATTCAAAAGCAAAACAAAATAGAGGAGTTTGGGACAAACATTAGTACCTGATTGTAAAATTAAACATTTCTACATATTCCCGTTTGCCTGACCCTACCCCGTCTCCCTCTTTCCTTTACCCCCATTAGCTTCTAGAAAGGCGTGTACAGCAGGTCTTTGGGATAGAAAACACATAGGCCCATTTCCTAACTGTCTTCAGTTTCTCCTCCTTTCAGTTCTCTGGTAGAAGCAAACCAGTGTTCTGAACCTATGAGGCAGGGCACACAGTTGTATTTCTTTCTTTAGACACAGACAAAAAATATTCGTGCCACTACCTAGCATTAACCATAAGCAAATGAATCCAGTCAACGTCACGGCTTTTAGCGCAAGCAACCAAACTATTTCGGTCCTTCTACTTCCTGCAAAGTTAATATTGTGAACGATGGAGGACAAAAGGACTAAACCAGAGTTTCAAGATCTAAGAAAAGCATCGAGATTAAAACTACTTTCAGATTATAGCTGCCAAAAGCTTTACATTCCCACGTCCAGCGGAAATACAAAGAGTACCTCTGGTGAGTCAAAAATGAAAGAACACGGTTGTCACGGGCCTTGTGCCTCTACTTGGAGGAATGAAAGTTGCAGCTGCCTTGAGACGGCAGTGGCGCTAAGACTCCTACATTCAACACATTATTACCAGGAAATCCTGACATTTAGCATCAAAGGAAAAAGGGGAGGAACAGAGAGACTGACTTCAAAGGGTGTCTGGCGAGTATATTCTTCTCCCTGGAGCTGCCAGTTATTCCCTAGGTATCACTTGTTTTCGAACAGCCTCCCTGGCCGGGCAGCAGCCAGCCCCCTGGAGAGCCGAGTCCCCACCATGAGTGCATTTCGTCCAGACAGCCTGCTACAAAGACAAAGGAACTGACCAGATTTCCTCAACACCGCTGCCCATGTCAGGGAACAATAGAGCTTGCGAAACGCCAAGGAATAGCAAAAGATTCCATATTTAGTCACAACAAATTTAAGTTCTGTCTCGGAAATTAAACTATTACCGGCAGAGTATTTGAATGACCAGTTAAAAAATACTAATCATTAGCATAAGAACAGGCCTGAAGGAACTCACATTTCCCTTGTATTACATATCATCTTTTGGTTAAAGAATTGTGGGAACTTACATTTTAACTCAGACTTAACTGTCTGCAAATGTTAGTTCTCTTGGTTAGCTTGGGGGCGCAGGCAGAAGGGAACTGACAAGTATGAAATACGACATCCTGCAGATTCTGAATCTAGCTCAGGGGTTACATACAGAAAAAGCACCACTAAACAATAAACGAAAACAGGTGCGTGTTCACAATACAATAACCCAACGTCCTAGACCCCAGGGAAGACTGGCACACTTTCTATTCCACGGGGCGGGGAACTGAGACACAAGGACGGGCTGAGTGACTTACCCCAGGCCTCACAGAGAGTTAGTGGGTAAGCTGGACACATAACCTAGGCCTCTTAACTTCCACTCCCGTGCTAGAGCGCCCGAAACATCAAGACAGAAAAACTGCAGAAGGGATTTAGTTTAGACGTTAGCATGTTCTCCTGACTGTAAAGGTTGTGGAAACACTGGAATGCGTTACCAGGAAATAGCGTGGAGTATTCTGCTCTGGACCTTTTAATAAAAAGGCAAACATCGTTTCCTCCTAGATTAAGAATATTGGTAAATAAAACTCATTCGAAACCTTCTTGGGCAGCATATAATTCTGTAATACTGCAACAGGCCAAAAAATACATATTTAAAAATAGCAACTTTGTCTTCTTACCCAAAGGCTGTCAGGGCCAGCAAACTAGGGCTCGGGGCCAAATCCTGCCATGCCCATTCGTTCCATGTTGTCCCCGCTTTCTTTTGCCCTAGAGTTAAGTAGTTGTGGCGGAGACTGTACGCGCCCCCATGCCCACCCAAAGCTAAAAACATCTACTATCTGGCCCTTCACAGAAAAGGTGTGCCGACTCCTGCATTAGATATCAGATAAAATTTCAAGGGGTACCGATATGAAAATAAGCCGAGGGGCATATCCAATATTCTTCTGAATATATATTTCTAAAATAAAGTATCAAAGATGCTTTATCTCAGGCAGAGTTAATCTCCAGGCTACAGTATGTCTCTGGCTGTGGTAAGATTTGGACGACCCTTACCGGTACAACTCCAGGAAGGCAACAAGCCTGATAAAAGCTTATTGCCTTGACTTGGGTGACGGTACTGCCTTCTTGAACTGAATAATTAGGCTCGTACTCATCTTCATTTTCAGCACCACTAATTAATGGCCTGTGTGAGTCTTCTTCAAAATTTTCTTCTGCCTCAACACCTGAGAGACCTAAAACAACAGTAACAGCCACCATTTATAAAGTGCCTTCTAAGTGCCTGGCATTGTGCTAAGTGCTTTGCGTGTTATCGTTACGTATAGGGTCAATATTATTTTTATTTCCATTTTATAGAAGCAGCGACAAGGTTCAGTGGCCAAGGTCAGCTAAAGTCAATTAAGGTCACATGGCAACAAACCCAAGACACTAATTCTACTTTATCTGGCTTCAAAGCAATGCTTCCTCAACTAAATCACACACTCTCTTATATACAAAAAAAAAAAAAAAAAAATCCATTTTATTCTATGAAACTGACATGTCTCTTTAATATTCGAAGGATAGAACTGTACATCTATTTGCTTCTGTGGCTGCGCTTGTACATAATGCGTTTAACCACAGATAAGTTTCACACTAAATTATTTTCGTGACGAGAAAGAAGTGCCTGTCTCAAGAAATGAAATTAGAAACACACCCATGCTAATTTCTAACAGTGTCTCTATTATAAAACTCATTTCCAAACAATGAGCTTTCCTTGGATCTATAAAAGGTGAGCCTTGGTCCCCCCAAACATTTGCAGCTGTGCCAGGTTTAGCTGGACACAGGACACAGACAGCAATACTGCTCCTTAATTCCCTGAAAGCAGCTCACGGTTCTCCTACGAATAAAGAAACTGGCTGTCCTGGCCTCAAGATTCTCTTCGCCCATAACAGTAAGACGTTCTGAATAGACAAGACAGCTTGTCCTCACCAATTTCTTCTGGTGACACCAGGAGTCCAAAGAAGATGACGATGCCACCAGCAAACTGCACCGCTGCCGTCACCAGAAAGGCGTACTGGAGGAGAGAGGGAAGGTACTTCTTACACATCTGGGACACTCCTTAGAGGCACACATGGGGGAGGTGGGGGGCGAGGGACGGGGCGAGAAGGGCTGGGACGCTGTGAAGAAAATGAGTGCCGAGGGCTTAGCCTGCACCAGGTACTGCGCTGTGTTCTACTGCTGTGTCCTCGTTAATCTTCCCAATTATTCTGTGAAGCTCAGAGAGAATTAAGGTCCCCTGCACACTGAGTGGTACTATTACAATTGTGAAATCAGGGCTACCCCCAAAAACCTCATTCTTTGCACCGCACAGCCTCTCATGAGACACAGTATCTGCACTCGAAGATATTTTACCCAGTCGAGGGGTTTAAACAACAAACAAAATAATAACACGAGACAGCATGTAACTAAACACATGTCCTAGCAAGAAACGTGTGTAGGAATTTAAAAGAAGGAAACGGCTGAAGAGGCTGAAGCAGCTACACAGTGCTTGAAGGAAGAGCTGAAAATCAAAGCGATTGACCATCTTTCCAGGTAGAACGGAAGCAAAAGCAAAGGGTGGAGATGAGCGCGAAAGCCATGTTCACGGTCGAGGCGGAGGGCTTCTGCTAGATGATAGGGAACATAAAAAATGATTTGGAAAAGTGATATCACGGCTAAAGACTCTCAAAAGCCAGGCTGTGCAGCTGAATCGTCTCGCAGAGAATGGAGCCTGACGTGGCTAGACAGTCTATATTTTTGAACAAGTAGGAGACGTGTAGTAAGAGCTCTCGCTCCCAGCCCTTCTTCCCGTCCACTTGAGCCTCATTTTCCCAACATATAACCATTGTTATTTCACTTTTCCTTGCCAGAGATTGCTTTAGAAACACACGAGCCAATACAAATATGTACTCTTTACTTCTTCCCCCATTTTACACAAATGGAGTCATTCGGTACACACCGTTTCACACCCTTGCTTTCTTCACTCAACGGGATCTTTCCCTACCAGTACGGGGCGTCCCGATCCTGTCACAGCTGCACAGCATTCCACTGAATAGGTGTATCACGGTCTATTTCCCTTTTGGTTTTGTCATTCGTTATCAGTGTTTTCCTATGACAAACAATGCTGAAATAATTAACCTATCTATCATTTTGTGCGTGCTGAAGTATATTCCACCTGTGGGATTAACTCCTGGAGGTGGGGCTGCTCGGGCAGAGCAGTTATGATCTTGACAGGCAGTCCCATATTGACCCCAAGAGGGGTTATTTACTTTCCCAGCTGCAATTCCTTCGTATCCTCGTAAACATGTTATCGAACTTTTGGATCTTTACTAATAATAATATTCAGGGTAGTGTCTTTCTTTTTTACGTGTAATTTTAACTTGCATTTCTCCTCCAACTAACACCTAAGCTCCATAAGGGCAGAGATTTTTGTCCCTTTTGGCCAGTATCTATTCTCCATTGACAAAGGGCACCTAGAAGAGCTCAATAAATATTAGTGGAATGATGCAGTTATGAGTGGAGTGGAATTTCTTTTCATGTTTACGAGCTGCTTCTAGTCCCTTTACATCAACTACACGTTTAAATCTTTTACCTTTTTTGTGTGTTGGTCTTTTTCTTATCAATTTGTGAGCATTCTTTTTCTGTAACATGAGTTGCCAATACTTTTACCAAATTGATTATTTGTCTTTAGACTTGGGTATTTTTCCATGAATCATGTTTTTAGGTGTTTAAATTTGTTGAAAGTTTAACACAGGCCTTGCCCCACCCAGACACAGCTCAAGCTAGTTTTAAATGGCCACAGTATTATTTCATACATGTATGAAATATATACACACAGATACACACACACACATATACTTGAGAAAAAGCTAGAAATACCTACCTCATAACCATACTGCAGAACCGAAGAAGCTAGGCATGCTCCCAAAATATTACCCACTGAAGCACAGGCACTCCAGAGACCAAAAACAACTCCTCGCCTACAATGGAAAACAGAAGAGAACAGAATCAGAAGGGACTCCGTTTACAGCTCAAATACAAATGGCCAAAACAACGAAGGTTCACGTTACAAAAACATCAACATTCCATTTTAAGATTTTTTAAGTACATCCAAATGACAAAACATCAGGTCTCTTCTAACTATAAGATTTTCTTATACTAAAGTTTGATTTGGGGCTCGTTGAAAGACACTATTAAGAGAATAAAAAGAAAAGAATTTAAAAAGACAAGCTATTGATTAGGAGAAAATATCTGCATATCACTTATCTGATAAAAGACTTGTATCTGAAATACAAAGAACTCTCGAAACTCAATAATATGAAAACGGACAATGTAATGAAATGTTAAAGAGTATGAATAGCTAAAATCAAGAATCTATCTACAATCCTTTCAAGACAAAAAAGTTTTGAAAGGACAAAAGATTTTAATAGATACTTCACATACAAAAAATATGATGCAAATAAGCTCATGAAAAGATGCTCGACATCATCAGCCATTAGGGAAATGCAAATTAAAACTGTTACACAACTCCTAGAATAGCTGAAATCAAAAGAGGCTGAGCATACTAAGTGTTGGCAAAGATAAAGCAACTAGAACCCTTACACTCTGCTGGTGGGAATGTAAAATGGTACAACCACTTGGGAGAGTGCCAGACTGCCAGATATACACACGCCTACCGTATGATCCAGCCATTCTACTCCAAGGTATTTGTCCAAGGGAAGTGTAAACATATATCTATACAAAAATTTATATACGAATGTTCAAAGTAGCCTTATTTGTAATAGCCCCAAACTGAAAACAACCCAAACATTCATCAACGGGTGAAGAGATCAACAAATTGTGATATAAAAAGGAATGAACTATCAATGCATAACGTGAATAAATCTCAAATTAATTATGCTGAGTGAAAAAAGCCTGTACAGAGAAGACTGAGTACCGGATGATTCCATTTACATACAATTTTAGAAGATTCTAATTAATCTGAAGTGACAGAGAGCAGTTGCCTGGAGATGACAGTGGAAGAGAGGGGTGGTCTGGGGGTGGGGGGCAGAGGGTAGGAATCACCAATTGGCATTAAGGAAACTTTTGGGGGTGATGAATGTGTACCTGATCTTTACTGTGATGATGGTTTTAACGGTGTACGCATGCCAAAACTGATCAAATGGTACATTTTAAACATGTGCAGCTTACTGTACGCCTCGATAAAGCTGTTAAAAAAAGGATGTATGGGTGAAAGAAGATCCTGGTGGAAGGGAAACTAGCTTTTCCAACAGTCCTGGAGAAAAATGATTAGTTCTAAATACGGGCCATGGCAGTAAGGCTGGTGGAAGGAAAAGGAGTTAAGAAAAGTTAATTTTTTAAAAATTTAAATTTGTATTTTATCTATTTGACACATATTAATAACACTGTTCAGTCTAGATTTTCTAGCTCTTTAAACATTGTTATAACCTAAAGACAGAAGGAGTCTTAGAAATGAACAAGGAGGCAACTCTGCACAGTGAAAAATCAAGTCTATTCAAAAGTCTGAGGGCTGCTACTTCCAGCTGTGTAATCTCAAGCAAGTCACAGCGAAGGAAGGCTCCTACTTCTCAACTGGGAAACACTGCACTCCTCCAAAGACGGAGGGCAGTGACATATGGGAAAGGGCTTGGCACTGCACAAGAGTTCATACTGGTGGGACCTAGCCTCGATCTGTTTTACCAAACTCAGACCTTGCCAACCAGGAGCAGGGGCATGACTCATTCAAGGTAAGAGCTTTTGAGGCAATGTCCTCAAGAGATCACTTAATTCCCCTGGACCCCAACTTTTTTCACCTGGAAAACAAATGATATGAACGAGGTAATCTCTATGTTTCTCCCCAGTACTAAAATGCCCCGATCCTCTAAAATACACAATATCTACCAAGAAGGTCCTGGAGGAAGGAGTCACGAGGTCAAGCTCTGAATAACACTTCTAGCCGAAGACATGCTTTTAGAAGATAATGGCTGAAAATAACTGTGATTTTAAGTTGTCGTAGCTGTATTGGTACTTTGTAGTTTATTGTTATGCTTCAGAAGAAAAGTCACTGTCTCAAGCGATGCATCAACAATGTAACACTTACTGGTGTTACTCGTTTAAAAACAAATCGTCTTACTTTCAAAAAGAAACTGTAACAACTTTCTTGAATTATTTTCTTTGTAACTGATCTACAAAAATAACAAAGAGGTGAGCCTGCCCAGTCACTGTTATCAAATACCCAATGTCATCTAATTCATAAAAGCTCAAATAAGAATTATCTCAAAATGAAGCATGTCAAAGTAATTAAGTGATAAGATTTCAGATGGATTTGCCTTTACCCCTCTTTGCTCGTTTATATTATCTGGTTTGTCTACAATAAACAAGTAGCCTTTGTATAATTTTTCAAAAATCATGAATGGAAAAAAAGTTATGATGAAATGTATGTCTATCTCTCAACGCATCAATATTTATAAAAAAATGACAGAAATCCAAATTAATAATATTCCTCAAATTGGAGCATCATAAAGGATGATAAAAAACAAATCCAAGTCTTTAGGTACCTGAACTCATTTCCATCCTGTAAATTAAGTACGGCTCTCCCTTCCGGTAGCCTAGAAAATACTTTAGCAGGTGCCTGTCCTCTGCCCACACCACACACACAAACTCGAATACATTCGAAAAATGACTTAAAGGTTTAAGGAGAAATGTCCAATTTAACTAAGCCCCCGAGTTTATCGTTCTTCATCTGCACCTTATTAGACTCTTTGTTACGTGACCTCAGCAAGTCCCGTGGATCACTTTTGGCCTCAGCTTCCTTATCTTTAATCTAAGTAGATTAAACAAGATCACTGAGTCTCAAAAAAGGGAAAAGAAGACACAACCCACAGAAGATGTGTGATGGGACAGCGCACGAGGTATTTATGCTCCCCAGAGGGAGAGTAAGGGAAAAAACGGAGACGCGCTGCCTGAGCCACACGCAAAAGCTGACTGCAGCGGGAGCGTGATGGCTGCCTGACCGGGCTGGCTCGTCACCAAGGTCTGCACTCTTTCCAACACGCTTCACGCGAAACACCCCCTGAACTAGTCTAGCTTTCTAAAAGGGAGGGAGGATGCAGGTTGTGCCGAAGGGCTCGAGTTAATTGACAAGTCTGAAGAATCTGATATTAAAACTACTTAAAAAGAGAAACTAAGGAGGAAAAAAGCGGCATACCCAGCTTTCCCAAACCAGTTGCCCATGACAGCAACCACACAGGGCCAACCAGTGGACTGCAGCAGGCCATTCACAATCCACAGGCAGCAGTACAGCCACTTGTTGTAGAAATGCAGCCATTCTGTGACCGTGCCAAAGACAAACACCTTGGAGAAGAAGAAGAAGGGACATGTGACACCCACATGGACACTTGGACTACACTCCACCGCTGAGCACACTCATGTGTCTGCCTGAAGAGACTACGTGAAGGAGACGTTCGATGACCTAAGAGACGGGCGGCCGACTCTTCGGATGCTTCTGCTCAGAGCAGCACTGAGTGGGACACCCACCAAACCGCCACCAACCATGGAGGCAGAGATGACAAATGCATAAAACTCACTAATGACCATCCTTCCAACTTGCATCTTCGACTCTAAAAAGTCCTCGTCGTCTGACCTCTTTTAACATCTACAGTTACCCCTCAAACACGGGGTTAGGGGTGCTGACCCCTGCGCAGCCAAAATCTACATACGACTTCTGACTCCCCCAAAACTTAACTACAAACAGCCTACTAATAGGCCTTACCAATAACATAAACAGTCGATTAACACACATTTTGTTTGTTATATGTGTTATATGCTATATTCATACTAGAAAGTAAGCTAAAGGAAAGAAAATGTTATTAAGAAAATCCTAATGAAAATATATTTACAGTATTTATTGAAAAAAATCCACGTGTAAGGGGACCCACTCAGTTCGAAGCTGTGTCTTTCGAGGGTCACCTGTATTTCCGTTTCCTCTTCCTCAGGCCTGTGTTTGCGGAGACTTGTGGGTACTGAGTTCACACAGGTAGTTTAAGTAAAAACGGTGCCAGGCACGTCGTGAGGACGGGAGCACCAGCGATGACTGTCACTGCAACTACTCCGTGAATCAGAGTAATGACCTGCTCAGTAATTCTGCAGCATTCACGTGACTGCTTTTTTCCCAGGCATTTTGCTTGAGTGGACATTTTATTTGTAGTTGAAGTCTCTTTGGGGAATATTTGGCATGGGCATGCATGATACTGTGTGATTCCATTTAAATGACAGTCTGGAATAAGCAAAACTTACACAACTATACTCCTTTTTCCAAATTCAGAACTACACACTAAAAAGGGTGAATTTATGTAAATACTGTAATTTTTCAAAAAATGTAAAAAAAAAAAGTATGTTTTAAAACAGGTTTAAAAATAGTATGTATATATATGTGTGGTAGGGCAGCTTATGAATAAAGAAAGTGCTTCAATCTCTAAAAATTCACCAAAAAATCTACTTTTCCCTATACGTGAATGGCAGACATTAAAAAATAATAAAAGAGAATCTAAACTCTATACTTTCATTCACTCAATAAAACTTACTCACTAGATCCTGATAAGCAAGCAAAGGTGAACTGAATACGGATCCTGCCCTCTACAGCACTTACTGTGTCAGGTGCTGTTCCGAATGCACACACAGTAACTCATCCAGCCCTCACTACGGCCTTAGGCGGAAGGATTCAGATTAGGAGTCTGAAGCACAGAGAAATCACAGCGAGGCAACTGCAGAGGGACTAAACCCACGCAGTGTGGTCTCCGGAAGTCTGTGATCCTAAGCACTGTGCTCCAGCCTCCTAGGGAAAGCAGGACAGGTGAGGCATAAGTAGGCTGAGCAGCAGACAATGTGACGTGTCTTCAAGGAAACGCAAGCACAGGAGCTTGGAGGGGGATGCTGACTTCCAGGAGGGGGCTCAGCAAAGTGAAGCATTGTGAAGGGAGCGTCACTGGCCAGTGACTTGGAGGAGACAGGAGCGAGACTATGGAGAGCTGAAAAAAGGGACATTCGAGGCAGGAAGAAAAGCAGGAACAGCCGTGGTGAGGCAGAAAGAAACCTGATAGGACCGTGGAAAGTAGCTTAGTCTGGCCAGGCAGAGTGGAGAAGCAAAGTGACAGGCGTGACTGTGGAGGTGGGCTGGGACCAGGGTCTGGAGAGTCCAGGAAGGGGTGTGATCGGAACCGTACCTTAAAAAGGCTCTGCTAACTAAAAAGGCAGACAAGGTACTCAAAAACGGAAGATTCATTTTACTATTCTCTTCTACATACAGAAGTAAGAGGATTGCTGAGATTCTAAAATACCTGATACTACTAGTAGTAGTAGTAGTAATAATAATAATAATAACTTTTAAACTTTCAAACTTACCACTAGTGCAGAAGAGCACATGCCAAAAGACAGAACCCACCGTAAGTTAAGCCGATCTCCAATGATACCACTGATGAAAAGGCCCTAAAAACAAAGCATTTTATTTTACAGGGCTGAATAACAACAGTCTGCAAAAAATAAGACGCATCGCAAAGTCAATGAGGCAAACAATACGGAGATTACTTAAAATGAAATCCTAATCTCATGCTAGACTAGCTGTCTATATCGGTCTTACAAACGTTTCATGAAATGACTATGGGTTTCTGCACACTGTACTGTACACACCTCATGTACCAAGACATGCTGACTCTGCAAACTTATGTTCTACTTGATCCCCTAACTGCCTAAGAGGAAACTGTCAGGGGCGGGGGATGACACAAGAATAATTCCAATAAAACAAGCATACAACACCTTACATTTTCTAGAATAGAAGAACTAAACATCAGTTATCTGCTTTCCCAAAGGGATTCCTCTTTGCCATTTGCATTCTGAATTAAGATGTGTTGCAGCACGTCCTGCAGAACAGAAGCTTCTGGAGCACATGTGTTGCCTGTTTAATCTGACCCTTGGGTTTCGTGACATCACAAAGCGGGCAGAGACAACAAGTAATTGAGCACAGGTACAAATGTTCTGCCTTCTGCTCTCCGCCCACTGAGTGGCAGGAATTAAAATGCTCAGATCATGGCAGCAAGGCAGACCAAAGAGCTAAGGGCAACGCACTTTAGGTTCCTTCCATAAAAACATAAAATGAATAAATGTCTTGACAAAAACACCTAAATTCAGATACAAGTGTTTCTAATAAATTGACTATCTGTATTAGAGAAAATTAAGATTATAAATGTCATAATGAATGCTTCTCCCTCATGACTGATGAGGCACGTGTCAGCTTTAGCGAACACTCCGTGTTCCACAGCTGCCATTCTCATGGTCTTACGCTATATACAATAAAGGGGGTGAAGAAAATCTCCCAGTTATGCTTCCAATTAGGGAATCAATTTATTCTGTGTTGCTCCCAACAGCTGGAGCTTACAGAAGGACATGCAGCTCAATATTAAGAACTATGATCGCTGATTTTTCATGGTACTTGCCTTTTACCTCCTAAGTCTATTTAGCCCTATAGATAGGTATTATCCTCACAACTCTACAGATGAGGAAACTAAGTATCAAAAAAAGGTTAAATACCATTGAGAAACCAAGTTTAACACAGCGCTGACGGTGGTAGAACTTGTTTGTCCACCAGACTACACTGCTTCTTAAAATATGTCACAAAAGGCTCAAAGAGAAGCCTCACAGGGAGCACTCGGCCCACGTCCAATGGCCACATGCTGGGATTCTGCCCAGAAAACGCCCAGGGCGAGGAGCTAGACTACCCGACCTAAGACCCGTTCCAACTCTGTCTGTAACTTTCCTCTCTGAAGAAAAGATATTCTAATAAACAGCCAAGTAAACATTTAGACATTTACTCTGAGACTTTAAGCCAGTGTCTCACATGACCTGGACATTCGAAATGAAAAGGCTTTTTTATAACTGGACACATTGTCGAGATAGGGATTAAGATGCTGGGGAGAAAAGAGCAGACTGCTCCCCAAATTCCCTGGTTCCAAGTGTCGCTCTGACTCGGCAGCCACCGCAGACGTCTCCTACAACCAGAGACTCTGGCTGCCCGCTCCGAAAAGGCCACCTCCGACTGGGAGTCAGGCCCTGCCACCCGGGTATGGCTCCC
>NW_011888829.1:1273436-1275190 GCF_000151845.1 Pteropus vampyrus | reverse complement strand
AACAGCTTTTTTCTGTTTCACTGTCAGAATTCAGCTGAAATACACTTCTGATTGCCTACTTTACACGTGTAAATAAAACAAAATCAAAAGCTAAAACAACAAAGCAGGACTAACAAAAAGATTCAGAAAACAGGTTACCAGAAAAAAGCATAGTGAAGAAAATTTATGTTGATAATACGGCTCAGAACAAGACTATCTCAGTAGGTGAGCAATGGTCCAAGTATACATAGTGAACCATCTTCTAATGAACGTCATCGACAAAATGATCTTAAGGTGCTGGAGTGAGGCAAGCGGGCCTGCGTGGATGGACAACCACCGTGTGCACGCACGGGCCTGTATGCAGGGAGGGTTTTCTTGTGCGGTGGGCGCTAAGGCTGTTCTAAGCTACTTCGATTGCTACATGTTGGGCAACTTCCTGGAAGCATGAAATTCTGGGCACGTACGAAAGGTCACAGTGTGGGTTTCCTAAATGAGAATGTTTATCACAGAGCAGGGGCCGCACGCGGAGGTGGGGGAATCACTGACACGAAGAGCTTCCTGAAGCAGTGTGCGGAGGACGAGCTCGCCAACTCGCGTTCAGGGGTTTGTCTTCCGCCTGAGGTGAGCGGCTTCTGTTTATGCAAGAACCTGAGTGAGGAGCTGTGGCTAAGGCTGAGGTGGAATGATGAGGACGCCCTGATTCCTGCTTCTCTCTCCTGGAGAGGACTTCAGACTCTCTTACGCTATTCTCACAGAAGCAGCACTGTCTGCAGGTCAGGCGAATTTAAAAGGACAAATTTTTGTTTGCAATTTCAGTCAAGTTGTCCTCAAATACTAGATTTAAGCATTACCTCTTTATTATCTATACATACAGATTTCATGTCATGTTCAATTAATATTTCCAATGGTTGTCCCTGTCAGTGGAATGCATTATAAATTCTCAAGGTATAGAGACTGTGTCCGCTTAACTTTTTTTGTAAAGCACCTAAGATAGCTATGCATCGAAATGAAAGCCATAATAAATACTTTTAGAGGATGCTATTTAGAGCATTTCAGAAATGTTTAACAACATATATAAAACAAGATATGTTTTAGAGTTCAGACTCATTTGACATATACTTCTGGTTTTAAGTACCTTTCTACTTTGGACAAGAAAGGAAAAGGTAAGACAGTTACAGACCCCACAGCATAGAAGAGTGAAGGGTACGAACCACGCCCACCACTCCACTCCCACTCAGCAGCAGGCTCCAGGGAAAAAACCCTGGACTTCAAAGTATGAAGGAAGAATGGGAAGTCAGCACCGGTCCCCACGAGGGCAGGCGTGGGTACACTCAGCTCTCCAGCATTGTCAGAACCTGACTTCTCCATGACCAATCCATCCAAACCACTTCATCCATGGTTCTAAAAAGCCAGAATGGTGAAACTTATTTGCAGCAGAGTCAGTAAATAAATATCTAAGCAGGAAAGTGAATCCAAGTTCAAAGCAAGCTAAGAATGTAACATGGTTCCTGGCAGGAAAGAGTTAACATAGCCAGCCTGAGACTGCTATCCTACTTGCAAGGCCAGTCGGTCGTGGGCTGGCATCTGGAACTTGGCTCTCTAGAGGAAGGTTCCCGTGACTCCCTACTAAGAGTAGCTCGCTGCGCCCAAACTGTTCAAACAATGTTGCTCATGCTGAACACCTGCTTTCCTTCTGGGAGTCTGGGATTTTCATTTGTGCGAGGCAGAGGGTGCCTACATGACCAGCCCCAATAAAAACCGTAGGCACCAGGTCT
>NW_011888829.1:1272134-1273386 GCF_000151845.1 Pteropus vampyrus | reverse complement strand
AGCAAATGCAAAATCTCCTACACACTTCCACATGCTTGAAGTCATTTCCTTTGACATCTTTCCTCAACTTAAAACCCTGGAATCCTAAAACTTACCACAGCATAGGAGAAGAGGAAGACAGTATCCAGGGTTCCGAGGAAAAGAGTGGCTTCCTCTGCACTGGGAAACAGATGGCTGCTGCTCCAGATCTGCGGTGACACAATGAGAACATGTCCATCCTCGCTGCTCTCCACAAGTGTTCCTTCCGCATTTCTCAAGGCCCCTAAAACGTGATTTGCTTTTTCCTCTTAACTCTTCCACTGACAGTGCAAAAGCCGTGGTGGATGAAACGCTGTGCCTTGGCATGGATCAAGGCTGTTACACCAAACAGTACTATTAATCACTGGATCCCTTATTACCATACTCATGGGAAAAAAAAAAAAAAAAAAGACTTAAGAATGTCCTTGATGAAGCAGTAAAAAGTATTAACTGTATTAAATCTGGCCCCTGAGAAGGCTTATTTTTAATATTCTACGTGATGAAATCGAAAATAGTCATACGGCATTACGTAAACCAAAGCAAGATGGCCGTCCTACAGAAACTGTGCGCCACTGTGAGAGATGCAAGCAGGCGTGTCATTTTTACTTGAAAGAACGACTGAAAGACAAACTATAGTTATTCAGATTTTAGTATTCAGCAGATATTTCCTCCTCAAAAAAGAATGAAATGAGCCTGTCACTTCAAGATTCATTCGAAGTACAAGATAGACAAATGAATCTTAATGTAAGGGTATAAAATTAATTAATACAGTTTCAGATTCCACACTGCAACTAACCTTTAAGAAATTGTCACTTGTCAAATTCTGGTACAGCATCAAAGACAGACACCCACAATTAACGGAAATGGCTATTAAAATACTTCTCCCTTTTCCACTCTGTATCTGTGAATGTCAAATTCTCTTCATAGACTTGAAAGGATCATGTTGCAAGAGACTGAATTCAGAAGCAGACATGAAAATCCACTGTCTTCTATTAAGCCAGACATTAAGAGATATGCAATAACGTCAATCAATGCCACTCTCGTTAAGTGATTTTTTGTGTGTTGAAAAAGTCACTTTTCATAAAATATTCATGTTAACATGTTGTGGGTTTATTTAACTCATTTGAAAAGAACTTAAAAACTGATGTATTTTTTTCAATTTCTTGGTTTTAATTTCTCAAACAGTAAGTATCTATAAATATAAACCCACATAACTGAAATCTCTTTGGTGTCC
>NW_011888829.1:1263527-1269909 GCF_000151845.1 Pteropus vampyrus | reverse complement strand
CCTGTGTCGTCACAACCTGTTACTGGGAGAATTAAGCACATCCTGTGTGACCGCACTGGAAAAGGACCCTTGGAAGCTTGTGCCTGGCTTCCGCCACTCCTCACCCTATGGGCCTTTCCCTTTGCTGATTTTGTTCTGCATCTTCTCACTGTAATCAACCAGAGCTTTGAGTATGACTATATGCTAAGTCCTGTCAGTCCTCCTAGTGAATCTCAAACCAAGGGGTATGGTCTTGGGGTCCCCCAAACCAGTCACCTAAAAAACAAAGACAGCCTCAGGCAGCAGAGCCAGACATTTAGTGCCTAAACCAAATCCTATGGTTTTGGGTATCGGTCAGACTGTACCTGAAATACCACAGTTAGTGCTCAGGGTCACTAAGTTAGAGCTGAAGATAGGGGTGCTTTCCTAAAAAAGAGAAACTGAGGGAGACAGCTTTTCATCAAATACTCAACAGGCTGTCATGCAGCAGGAACAGACTTGGTATACGTGGCTCAAAACTAAACAGCAGAACACTTTTACCTCAAAAGAAGAAAGAACTTCCTAATAAGAGCTGAAAAAAAATGTAATTGTCCACGTCAGAAAACAGGGAGTTTCTTTTCTCTACAAGTATTAAAACAGAAGCTGAGTGGGCATCTGTCAGTAACCACAGAGAAAGATTCTAAACTGGCTAAGAGGTTAGGATGTTTGACCTCTCTGAGGCCGCTCCACCTTGCGGGTTTGTGACCAGTCAGTTAATGATCATTCAGACGCACCTGCAGTGCACACAGCACTAGTCAAGCCTCAGTCAGAAATCTGGCCATCCATTCTTATTTTTCCTTATAAAAGTTCCTGATAACTTAAATTTGAGAAAAATTGTCCAGAAACATCTCCACTAGAATGTCAGCTCCATGAGGACAAGGTGTTTTTGTAAATCCTCTAGTATTGTTTTTTTTTTTTGTATACTCAGTGCCTAGAACAGAACGTCAGACAGACACTCAGTGAGCACTTGACTGAATAACTTATTTCCCTTTTGGTAGCACAGTCATATAAACTTCAAATCTCTGTCAACTTTAAATTGTTCCAAATCAGGGAAGTAATTTTTAAGAAATAAAACATGCTACTAAGAATATCAATATATAGCAATAACTCCACATAAGGAGAACTTAAACGATGCGGTAAAGACTGAGTGGAGAGGCTCTGTACACTGAGATGGGGTATCATATAGAATATCATCTCAGTCCCAATCATCAATGGATTTACTCGACTGCTAATGAATGCGAGGAACGGGGATGTATGCTCTCTGACTGCAAGCCACTTAAGCAAGATACAAATGAAACAGAAAGTAGGGAAAGACTGAGACATTAAACTATATAATATAAAGCACACACAGTTCAGAAAGAAAAAAAAGAAACAGAAGTGGGGGAAAACTCCGTAGAAAAAGTGGCATTTTATGTTGGCACAATTTAGATGGGTGGAAAGAAGGTGAAAGAGCATACGAAAGAATAAGAGCAAAATTTCAAAGGCAGAAATGAGCAGGGTACCTAAAAAACTCAATGAAAAAAATAGCCTCGCCAGAACTGCGTGATTTCAAAACAGGGAGAAATAAGCTGGTTGGAATGGTACTGAATCAGGGCAAACTAAGAAATTAGGCAGCAGAGTTTGCATTTTATGCCTTTGGCAACAGTAAGCCACTTCAGAGTCCTAAGCACATGAATGAAACAAAACAAAAGAACTTAAGAATTTAGAGGTGAGCACAGTTCCCTTCTTAAATCCATTCCAGCACTTTATTCTTACCTCTGCAGGTTCAACTGATTTATTAAAAGCACTCGGGGTCCACTGCTTAGAGATACTGACTTTGACATTGCTAAATGTTTTTCTTGATGCATGGAGCAACGAATAACTGAAAAAGAGAAGAAATAGAGATGAATGAATAGTAAAGAAAATGGCATTTAATAAAATCACAGAAATGTTCCCATTTGTTTTATTCAATTTATAATTCTTTAAAAAAAAAAAAAAAGGAACACTGCTTCATAAGGACTGCCAACTCTAACAGTCTCTGCTAAAGGAAAAGGAAAAACTAGTCTTCTTCAATATGAGCTCGCATGTTCACTTATAACTTATCCCTGGACCTATAGGATGGGAGATGGGACTGATCTCAACCCATGTAAATCATGTAAAGAATTTTAAGTCTTTAGCAATCATTGGCTACTCATTGTGCTAGCCATTCCGTAGCTTCTTCCTTAGATCCTGTCTTCTCATATGGATGCCTCCCCCAACCCTTCACAAATGGCTATCCCCTAAACCAAGCATCCAAAATTATCTATCTTATATAATTAGCCATTTTCCTAGTTTCTGCCAAAAAAAACCCAAAACCATCATCATCATCATTTGTGGTGCCTTCAGTAAAGATTAATAAACAAAATCTACTCGGAAGAAATAATCAAAAGAGTTGAGTCACAGGGTTATGAATAACATGCCCTTAATACCAAAAAGCCTGGTTTTTGTCACCTACGACCACTAAAGCAAGCCACTGAGGGCCGGCCATAGAATCGCAAACAGGAATGGTTCTTAAGCCATGCTGACTGGTCAGGGACGTCATACGAGTTACCAGGGTTCCCCACAATTGTCTCATACCATTTTTACTGCTCAAGGAGGCATGGGGCATTCCCCAAATACACACATCCTTTGCTCTCAAGCTCCTAGTTTTAACACATAAAGGACTTTATATTATATCAGGCTTTCTCGACCATGGCACTAAAGACATTTTGGGCCCCCAAAATTCTCTATTGTGGGGGCTTGTCTTGTGCATTGTAGGATGTTTGGCAGCATCCTTGGTTTCTACCCACTAGATGCAACCAGCACCCAGCAAGACAAATAAAAATGTCTCCAGGTATTGCCAAATAAAGGCAAAAGAGCCCCCAAGAACTACTGTATTAGAGCTCTCAAAAGGAACAACAGAGGTACAACTAGTCTACCACATAAGCCCATGCCACTCACTGCACTAAGCTCTGGCCATGCAATAAATGTCTCCCTCAAAGGGGAAAAAACAACGACACTGTAGCAATCCACTCACCTGAAGAAGGTGAGCAAGAACACGACAACATGATGATGGCTGAATCGGGAGAGAAGAGCTCTTCTTTGAAAAATATCTGGCCAGGCCATGTTCTTCCTGCCCTGCCTTCTCACCCTGAACCTTAAGGTTTGGATAGTGAATGATTTACATCATTTCTTCTCTCTGGAAAGACAAAACACATTATTAACATTACTCGAAATAAGCAGATTATCCAAAACCTGAATTATTTAGACTTATGACCAGTCAGCATATAACCAGATGTTGAAAAAAATCACATGGGCTAGCTGACACCAGAAAACCAGATGGAAAGTTATGTTTTATAGTGATAAGATAGTCCTTTCGGCAAAAAAAGAAATCTTTACAAAAGATTACATGCTAACAGAAAGAACTCATACAAAATGATAAGAAAACCACTAATTCTAACAGAAAAATGAGGACAAGAAACGAATAGACGACTTAGAAGAAATGAATAGACAACTTAGAAGAAATGAAATGGCTAATTAAACTTATCAAATAAAAGTTCCCATCTCACTAGTAATATAAAAAATGCTAATGAAGGATGTGGTTCCATAGTGTGTCGGTTAGCGTGTCTGCTTTACACGCAGAAGTTTCATGCCTCAGTGGAGCCACAGCCCACGGTCTACGGCCATGTGCCACCCTGAACAAGCCCGATGTCTGATCTCGGAAGCTAAGCGGGTCAGGCCTGGTTAGTACTTGGATGGGAGACCACCTAGGAAGACCAGGTGCTGTAGGCATAAATAATAATAAATAATATGTAAATAAATAAATAATGCTAATTAAGACAAGAAAATGTTTGCATAGTTAAGAAAGACTGCAGTGAATGCAGCTCAAGGTGTAATGACTTCTGAACTCTCTCGGTAAGCTGATGGAAGTGAAAATTAGTATGGTACTACAGGAAGACAGTCCAGCCATGTTCAAGAGCCTTCGACACAAAAATTCAATTTCCAGAGATCTATTCCTAAAGAAATACAAGATGGAGTCAGGTCAAATAAACAAACGTCGTTTTCGCAAAGCGTCAAAGGAGCGTTTTTATTTTAAAGAAATGAACTTTGTGTCAGTCATGAGGGAACAGGGGAAAGAGGCAGGGCCATTCCTATGCCATCTCTCTGCACTACTTCCTCTCACCTTTCCTTGGTCCTCTCTGAAAACTGACCCATGTCCGATAGCCAAGAATAATTAAGCATAAAGTAGCATCTGAACTTAATGTCTCTAGCTATGAGTCTGCAGTAACAACCTAAATATGCAGTAAGAGGGAAATTATTATATAAATTATGGTATATCCACATGGTCTAATATTCCATAATCATTTGACATGATAAATTAAGACTTTAATTACATGAGAAAATATGATGGGAAAAAAGTAGGATATGACTTAGAATATGATCGACTCAACTTTATGTTTACATAATATTTACAAATAAACAGGAAATATATTAGTTCTCTCTGGGTAGTGGGATTATGGGTAATTTTCATTTTCTATATACTTTCCTAAAAATTCTACAATAAATAAGTATATTACTTTTATAATCAAAGGGGAAAATATCCACAGCGCTGGAAAAGTACTGTAATTTAATCTCTATGTCGGAAAAAAATAAATTGACAAAATAACATGTCTAATAAATACACTATAATAGAGCTCCCAACACTAAAATAAGTGAATCGCAGGCCTCTGCTTTCCAGGCTGTGTTCCTTGTAACTGCTGTCCAACTCCTGTTTTCACTAACCACGGCTTGGTAGATGTACCCAAATCTCAAATGCTGAGAAACCCACCAAAAGGCCATCCTTGATAAACATTATAGCTGTTTCACTTACTGACTATGAGCCCTTGGTCGAGGTAATCTCTGTGAATCACAGATGACCATCTGTAAAATGGCCTGTCTCTTCTGGGAGTTATGAGAGTAAAATAAACAATGTATGTAAGGTATTAAGAGAATTATTTTAGCCACTGGTCTGCCTGGGATTAATCCCACATCACCAGAATGCAGCTAATTTCACTTAATCATTCTCTCTGAAAACACTGACAAAATTATGAACCAAGTAAGACTCGCTCACAAAAATGTAATAAACTTTCTGTCTGTAATTCCAGGAAGTTACAAAACAGAGAGCTATTAGTGTTACTGAAATTTACCTCCATCCCCAAAATTAAACATGAAACGCAAGCGGAACGATTGGAAGCGTTATTCATTCCTTATAAAGCTCTTTGTTTGTTTGAGAATTTTTATAAGAGTTTATTGGAGCCAAACTGATGACATATGCCAGGAAGCAAGATCTCAAATGCTCCCTAAAGTGTAGCTCTTTGAATTGAACACATCACATCTCAAAACACTGCACTGAGTTCTTCAGGAAAGATTATGGGGTATGAAATTCAATAATTTATCAGGTAAAATAATAATTCCAAAAATGTACACCCCAACAGGTTGGGATTACATTGCTTCGGCAATAGTAGTTGTGTATTTCAGGGCTGTATAGTTACATTAATAGCTTTAAATGACTAACAAGCTGTTTTTGAGACTGTCTGGATTTAGTTTCTAAAGAAAACAACTTTTCCTTAGCTACAGTGACTGGAGAAAAGGCTTAATAAGTACGTCAGGAAAATAGTTTTAAACATTCGCCTGCTATTGGCAGAATGGCATTTAAAACGAATCCTATTATAACATCTGGTCCTATGTAATTGTAATAATTAATAATAATAATACCTTGCACTTCTATCCCCTACATCATAGAAGTGATTTCTAATCATCGGTGCACCCTGAGGCCCGGGGGAGCACATAGAGTTTTTGCCAAGTCTGAATCCATCAAGCACATCCTACTTTCCAAAGACCATTTTCTTTCCTGCTCTCAACAGAGACTGAACAATCGTCTCTATTTTTCAAGTGTGTATAAATGCTGTTATAATTAAAACCAAATTATAATTAAAATTAAATTATAATTAAAACCAAAATTCACTTAAGTGTTTCTAAATTCACAGTAGCTTGGCATTTAGTATTTTCTCAATCAACGGATACTTAACATACAACTGTCACGTGAAAATAAGAATGATCTTTAAAAAAAAAAAAAAACCTTATTGAAAATAAGATCCTTGCCATCGAAGAGGATCCAGAACCACTGAGCCACGTTCTACTTTCCAAAGCAAGTTCACAATCACTAAGTCATCTGATTAGTGATGAAGCTTGTTTTGGGTCCTAGAAGATCGTGCATACAAGGTATTTTCCAGGATGGAGCACTCCATACTGTGCAATCAAAGCTGGATAAAAGACAGCTCCACATGTAACATGTCTAGACAGAAGGCAACCTTCCCCTATCAACACT
>NW_011888829.1:1259919-1261842 GCF_000151845.1 Pteropus vampyrus | reverse complement strand
CCCTTAGGTTACACTGTATAAGAGTAAAAGCCTGAACTATAAAATATCTCAAGTTGAGTATAAAAACAATAATTAGAATATCTCACTTTAAATTTAGATATAAATCCAGGATGGGAAAACATACACACACACCCCTTATTAGTAATAGCAGTCTCTTAAGCACTACACTCGAATAAGAAGGGCTTTAGTTAGGACAATTACTTCATTCCCCAGACTTCAGTTTTTACATTTGCAAAGTATAAAGATTATGTATACTCAAAGTATAAAGAGGTAGGTGGAAAAGTATTAAATGGGTAATTGAGTTCACCAATTATTTAGCACCTCAGTGTTCAACACTTATACGAATGTCTCTTTTAGCCCACAATATCTAATTTGAAGCCATTTATCTGTACCACAAAAATTCTTTTATTCAAAACTCAAATCTTCTTGTAGTTTTTCTCTTTTCTTAAATTGTTTCATCACCACAGGTAAAAAATACCTAGCAGTTATCTGTAAAATTCTCTCATCTTATTCCAGGGTTCTTAAAACCACACTCTTCCTATCTATTTTGAACATATTCCAGAGACAACTAGTTTTCAAGATAAACTCTTTCCCTCTCCAGGGCAAAGTGAATGGTCATCACTGTGATGTTCCATTATCACTGATGAACAGGGACAAAACAAAACATTCAATAACACAGTTGATCCTGACAGCTAGAGAGCAACGAGACAGTGCACTGACTTTAATTTTATAAGTCCTGTTTCAAGGTGATTTTCTAATGGAAATCAAAGATTAACAGAAGAAGGGGGGACTGTGAAGCCACATGAGGCCACAAAAAGGTATTAAAGTTGGAATCCAAGATCCTCCACTTAATTAACTTCTTTGAGTTTCAATATGCTTTGAAGATCAAATGAGATAATCTAAAGAGAGTTCCTAGTACACAGCGTGGCACACAGTAAACATTCAACAAATGGGAAAGAAATAATTCAAACACCACGAGACGGTGAAGAAATAAGGTGGCAATTAAGAATGATTTTGCTCATCCCTGAAACATTCGCTTTCTCCTATAAACGTTTCAGTAAAAATTGGCATAGCATCACCTTACAATCTTATATTTCAGGAAACACCCAAAGCCCTGTGGACACATTTAGCCTCTGTCAAAAGTGAGAATAAACAGACCACAGTCTGCCAATAAGAATACTGAAGCAATGACGAATAAGTAACCTGACCAAATTCCTTGACTGAGACCATGGTACTTACCAAAAAACAAAGCCCAGGTTTTCCACTAACATTTTTCTCCTTCTGAGGCCTCTATCTCCTTTCCCAAAGTTTCCCCCACCTACTTGCAAAAGATCCCCTCACCTGGTCTAAACTACAAGCCTGCACCAGAGCCCCAGCGGGCCAGACTACCGGCTCTCCCCTGGCCCGCCCCCAACTCCACCGCGATCCTCCCGCTAGCCTCCCGCTGCGGTCCTGGCCCACCCCGCCAAGGCCCCGCAGCACGGGGGATCCGACGAGCCCGGCCCGGGGCGCCACACCCACGGCCACCACCCTCCGCATCTCCGCCTCGCCCTCCCGTCTCGTGGACGCCCCTTGGACCTGACCTACCCTCCCAGGCGGCGCCCCCATCCCCGCTCCCAACCGGGGTCCTGCCCCTTCCCGGCTCGGGTCCGACGGCCGCAGCTTGCACACCCGAGACCCGCTGCTCTCTGGCTGGCCGCTCTGCTCACTCGGCTCCGCTCTGTTGCCCGCCCGGCGCCGCCGCCGCCGCCGCCGCCGCCGCCGCCACCTCACTCCCGGCGCTGCGGCCAGAGTTTCCGGGCGCCCACGTGACCTGCGCCTGTCCTTGCGGCATGCTGGGAGTTGTAGTCCGACCGCGGGACAGACGGACTGGGTGGGCGGGGCATCCTCCGGCGCCTGGCGGAGGTCTCTGTGGACCCCGCT
>NW_011888829.1:1256302-1258459 GCF_000151845.1 Pteropus vampyrus | reverse complement strand
GTACAAGACTAGTCAGGGGGGTCACATCTTAAACTATATTAATGTCTAAAAACTATGCTGTACACCTGAAACAAATATAAAATAATATTGAGTGTCAATTGTAATTGGAAAAAAAAATTTTAAAGGGGAGATGAAGGGGAATAAGGGGCTCATATTTCCAGGTATAAAACAAGTCATGGGGATGTAATGTACAGCATAGGGAATACAGTCAATAATATGTGATAGCATTGTATGATATTAGATGGTTTCTGGACTTATGGTGATCACTTCTTTAGGTATATAAATGTTGAATAACTACGGCGTACACCTGAAACTAATATAATATTGCATGTTAGCTGTAGTTTAATAAAAATCTTTTCTTAAAAAAGACAGGATTTCGTTTATGAAAATACAAGAAAATCCATAGCATACGCAATATGAATTTGGAGAGACAGGTCAGAAAGGCCAAAGAAAAATTCTTTTTAGTTTGATTGATCACTCAATCAAACTAAATGTATTTTAAACATTCAATATTATAATTAAAATATCTCTCCAAATTATTTAAGTTTTAATTCTCTAAGTGTTAATAATTTTATCGGTTATAACATCTGTAAATTTGTGTTTAAAATCTTACATTGGTAATTAATTTTGAAACTTTTTAAGTTGCAATAAATGTTCTTTAATGTTACAATAAAAAAAATACATTGGGGGACATTATTCAGTCTTAAAAAGAAATGAAAATCTGATGCTACAACGTGGATGAACCTTGAAAACAATATACTAAGTGAAATAAGCTAGACACACACAAATAATTGTATAATTCCATTTATATGAGGTACCCGGAGTAATCCAATTCATAGAAACGGAAAGTAAACAATGGTTACCAGGGGCTAAGAGGAGAGGCAAGCGAGAGTTTCTGTTTAATAGATACAGAGTTTCAGTTGGGATAATGAAAAAATTCTGGAGATGGATGGTGGTGAGTGTTGCACAACCATGTGAATGTATTTGATACCATTGAACGGCGCACTTAAAATGATTAAAATGGTAAAATATATATATTGTGAAATACACGTGTATGTGAACATATATGTATATACATGTGTATAAAATAAATACATAACCTGGTCACCTCCGCCCAGAATGCCCTTTTCCCCACGGCCTAAGCTACGCTCTTGTACTCATAGTCGCGTTGGTGGAGAGCGTTGGGGGAGGGAGAGGCAGAATCTTTTTGGCTTCCAGAAGCATGTGGACATTGCACCATTTGATTTCTACTTCTAGATGTTCTCTAAGCGCTAGGTCTGAGGCAGCTGACTTTTTTTTTCTTTAACAGTAACCGTTACCAGAAGAGGAAAACATTTACTGTCCAACCTCACCGATACTGACACCTAACGGGTTTTATTTCCTGCCCCCTGCCCATTTGTGGTGGATCTTGACCTACATTTCATTCCCGAGATGCAGACATGTGACTGTGTGGTTCTCAAAGCAGGAGTCTGTCATAGCGGCATTTGGCAGTGTCTTTGGTTTGCTTGCTCTACCTGCCAGCTTCGAGTCTATCTTACTCAAAAGAGAGGTGCCTGAAAACTGATCTGTAAATGGAATTTGGAGTCAGATAAATTCCATCGTAAAGGTTATCTGAAGGAATTGTAGAAAGAAATGTTCTTGGATAGTGAATAAATTGTCCTCTATTTCAGTGCTTCTCAATCTTTTTAGATCTCAACCCACAGCAAGAAATACATTTTACATCATCCCAGTATACACATGCATGCATACAAGTGACCCAAACATTTCACAAAACAATACTGAGCCTCGCTACACGAGATACATTCTGAAATTTTTCCTAACCTTTTCTGTAAAAATGCACATTGCGACCCACTGAAATTGATTTCATGACTCATTCATAGGTCTCAGCTCACAGTTTGAAAACACTATACCAATTTAAATATTTTATCAACCCGGATGTTTCTGTTTTGCATATTGTGCCTACAGCTTAACTGCCTACACGTCATTACAATCTACACAGTGGAAAAAATCTAGTTCCAACGATACGAGAAGCAGTGACCCTTCCAGACTCTGCGAGGGAAAGACATAAGGAAAATTCACCTCAGCCTTGTGTTTCTACAGCCAGCAGAATCAGGGACTGGTAAACTCTATGTTTTCTTCGACTTAGAAATTAACCTT
>NW_011888829.1:1255505-1256252 GCF_000151845.1 Pteropus vampyrus | reverse complement strand
GACAGTTTGAGCCTCATTTTCCTCAGCATTTTCCCCCTCTTTCTCACGAGAGCTTCAGGAAACAGAGGTTGATAAAACAATTTCCGCCTTAAGACCTCAAAGATCTAAAACAAGGTGTGAGATAAAGTAATGATAATGTAAGCAGAATAGTATTAGTATTTTGAAAGTTGTTCAAATAAAGTCCTTTAGATGTTCAAAGGGGTATAATGTTCAGTCGAAAGGAATTCAAAAAGGATCTCAGAAAACAGTTTTACTATCGAATAAGCTTTGAACCAGAATGTGATGCACGTCATCGGCAAGGTGCTAAGAGTTACATATCGAAGCCCATACAACCCATTACTAGCATGTTCTCAAGATAATCACTAGTCCTCAAATGAAAGGATTTGACAGAACCTTTTGTCATGCATAGTTCATCCTAACTTAATGGTGGTAATTGGGGAGACCAACTGTGTCAGCTTATCCAGAGAAGAAATAAACTTCTCATATCTTTAGGACAGGAGATAGATCTGCAGACTGGAGTGAGGCACCTAGGAAAGTTAGAGACACTGCCTGTCTGCAAGTTTGCATTCTGATGATGGCTGCCCGGTCCTAGAGGAAACAGTCCTGAGTTGTGAGACTGGCCACAGGTTATTTAGCCATTATAATGATACATATATATTTGAAAAGAACACTGAAAGAAATTTTGAAAGAAAAGTGAATGAGGGGAATTTACAGAATGCAGAAGTAGTTTTGTTTCCAGTCATCTAA
>NW_011888829.1:1250036-1251842 GCF_000151845.1 Pteropus vampyrus | reverse complement strand
CGCTTTCCTTTCGCTTTCTCAAGCCGCCAAACCTGACACCTGGGGACTACAGTTCCCACCACGCAGTGAGGCAGCAGGAAGAAGGGGCACTGAGGGCCGACAAGAAAAACAAAGGAGAAAAAAAAGAAGGGCTTACCTGCCAGCAGAGGTGAGAGCGCGCAAGGCGGGTAAGCGACAGGTGAACCAGGAAGGCGAGGGCTGCGGGATGCAGGATGGAGGACTTGGGCGGGGGGCCCTGCCGCTTTCCCCTTGCAGGGCGTGTAGGCTAAGTGAAAGGGGGCTTTTGTGGAAACCTCGAGGACTTCTTTGATGGGGGAGGAAACATGGGAGGAAGATTGAAGCCCCAGTTACAGTAATAAGACTCCGGAAGTGGAATGGCTTTATTTATTTGAAAAGTCAGAGAGGGAAAAAGAAAGTGGTTTAATAGTGTCTCTTGTCTGTGGAATCATTTAGCCATGGGTGGTTTCAGAGGCGTCCGAGAAAGGTACAGGTCCTTCTTCCTCCGTTTAAAGCTTGGGGTTTTTACATATAGGTTAGCTATTTGTGTGCATTTTAATTCGTGTGACGATATAGACTTGTCCTTTTCTATAACTTTAGAGACGACCAAAGAATAAGACTGGGGGAAGGGCAGAAGGGGGTCACATGGCAGGAGCAGTTTGCAGCACAGTAAGTTTAGTCATCAAATGGGATCAGGTTTCGTGTTTTTATGAGACGTTTGATGAGGAGACCCAACACAATATCCTATGAAGAACAGTTGAAGGACCCAGGGAGATTTTCCTTGAGGGGATATGCTTGCTTCTCCAAATACCTCACGGCCTGTCATGTGGACTAGGAATCTGCCAAGACCTGACATAGCATGAGGATCAACAGATGGGACCCCCCGGGGAGATAGATTTCAACCCCAGGAAGTTAGAGCTATACACACAGGATGGGTTTTTGTAGGAGGTTGTGAGTCCCTCATGATCAAAGGTATTGAAGCATGGATGAAGAGTCCAGCAGAGATGCTGGAGGTGGGGAGTAAGGCTTCAGGTGAGTGATGGGGTTGGTCAATGATTCCCAAGCCTGGCTAGTCATCAGAATCTCCCAGGGAATGTGTGCCTCTGTGTGTGTGTGTGTTTGTGTGTGTGTGTTTGTGTGTGTGTGTGTTCAAATACATTGAGCAGATCTATGGGATGGGCTTTAGGAATATATATTTTTCATTATCTCCCTAAATGATTCTGCTTTAATCTGTTAGTTTGGGAAACATCGTCACCAGAAGCTTCAAATTATGTTCCAGCCTATGGTAAAATATGCAATAAATGTTCTAGCCACAGTTTTCATTTTGAATATTCTCAAAATGTTAATTTCCTAGTCACAAAAAACTAGGTGCCAACCAGAAGAAAAAGGCCACGTCACGTGACCCTAAACTGACTTCGCTATCAAATCTCACCTTGCTGGTCGCCTGGCTGTTCAGTCTTCCAGTAGTTGAGAAATGGAGATAGGACGACAGCTAGGCATGGCCTCCACCTGACGAATGGCAGGTGGAACACTCCCGTGGGCGTCTTCTCTGCCATCGTTGTGCTGTCTGGGCACTCGGTGGAGCATGACTAGGGTTTCCTAGGGTATCATCTGACGATGCTGACTGTGTATGGGGCCCAGCAGAGAATAGCAGTAGAACCTCTTCATTCTGACAGCACCCCTAAAGTAATGTCAACCCACCTAGGGCAGGTGCGGGCTTGTGGAAGCTCCCCTTGTACCTGACCAGTAATCAGTGTCTTTCTCCCTCCAGGATGTTAGGGCTATGAAAACAATGACCTCCGTCTGTCT
>NW_011888829.1:1232442-1248475 GCF_000151845.1 Pteropus vampyrus | reverse complement strand
CGAGGGGAGACCCAGGCAGCCGTATTTTTCAGGCAACTTAAGAGAGCAAGTTCTCATCCGGCCTGGCAACTCCCGATGCCACTCCCTTTCCCGCCTTTCTCCAGATGCAGGTGTGGGACACCGCAGGCCAGGAGCGCTTCCGGACCATCACCCAAAGCTACTACCGCAGTGCCCACGCAGCCATCATCGCCTACGACCTCACCCGGCAGTCCACCTTCGAGTCCGTTCCTCACTGGATTCACGAAATAGAAAAGTACGGCGCGGCCAACTTGGTCGTCATGCTGATCGGTATGGTGTTTCTCAAGGTTTTAACTCTGTGTTTCAGGCCCCCCTCTGCTGATGCTCAGCTCTCTGTGTGTTTCCGGTGGCAGTGAGACATGACATCGTAAAAAGCGTAAATGGTGGACAGGACCTCAGAGAGCGTCTGGCTCAGAGATTCCCAGCAGATTCACTTGAGAATAGGGGGTGGGAGGGCGTGAACTTGGTGAGAATACAGATGCCAAGGCCCCACCGTGGAGTTTCTTATCCTGGGGTGGGGCCCAGGCTTCTGTGTGCAGGGCGCCCCAGCTAATTCACTGCGCAGGTCTGTGTGACCACACAGGAAGTACTCTGTAGGGTGAGGTTCACAGAGTCGAATGGCTCCAGGTCCCCGAGGGAGCTGGTGAGACTGAGACACCCTTGAATGACTTCTTACACCTGTTAAGATCTTAAGCGAATCTTAACACACCGACATCAAAACCAGCAGCAACTTCGGCTCCGCGAAGTGAACTCGCAGCTTGAAATGCGAGCGGTCCTGCTTACGTTCAGAAGAGCATCACTGTTTGTCACTTCTCTATAGTTTTAGTTTTGCAAACAGGGCTACTTTTTCCTCCCTCCTGAGTCCACTGCTGTCTACCAAGTGGCCGCTTCATTTGGGCAAGTTGGTTTAGGCCCTTGCAACTCGAAGGGTGGTCCACAGACCAGCAGCACCAGCATCACTTTCGAGTTTGTTAAAAATGCGCAATCTGAGGCGCCATCCTGGATGTACTGAGTCAGAGTCTTCATTTTAACAGGATCCTAGAGAGAATCATATGCAAATTAAAGTTTGCAAAGCACCTGTCTAGATAGACTGAGAAAGAGCTAAACATACCATGTTTAATGGATTATTTATCCGTCGACGAGCATATCCCAGCTCTGCGGCCAGTCATCCTATGAACCTTAGTTTCCTCACCTATCAGATGTGACTGATACTTGCTGGACTGATTGTAAAGATTTAATGAGATATCGTATATAAATTGCTTAGCAGTGCCTGACATATTGTGAGTGCTTAATTAGGGGTAAGATTTCTTTCTAGAAGGTTCGTTAGGTTGAAGAAACTAACTAACTAGAGTGAGTCCCTGGGACCTAGGAAAAGCCAGCGATTGAGCCTCAGGCAGATCAGGAGCCACAGCAGAGCCAGGCCACCCACCGACAAGCCAGAACTCGGGGGCCCTCCTCGGGGTTGGGTTCTGGACCAGCCTCCTTGCCGTCTATTGTTGCATCTACTTTCTCTGTCTCAGAGCTGCTTCTTACACGCGGGATAACGTGGGCCTGTGCACTGCCACCCCTACACTCCCCTGCGGAGTCTCTCCAAGCCTCATCCCCCGCCCGCCCTTCTGCAGACTCCTCATTCTCCCAGTATCCGCCAGCTCGCATTTCTTGGAAAGGGAATCTCATGCCCACTCCTTTCATGGCACAGCCCGGCCCAGGTGACAGGCCTGGGGTAAGGCGGCCACCCTGGACCAAGCAGCTGGGCCCCGACGGACGAGGCCATCACGGAATGAGAGGCTGGCGGTGGATGTCGAGGAGGTCCTTGGCATGTGTGATGGGCACACCCAGCCTGCTTATGATGACTGTCACGACTCCAGAAAGGACTGGTGATTTTAGAACCGTTTTTTTTCCCCGAAGTCTTTGCCATTTGATTCATGGTCCGGCCTCTGTCTTATGCACGGACGTGAAGACACGCCGCTTTGACATGAGTTCTGTTTCTCCTGTACGTTAAGCATCCAAGTCATTCCGGAGCCTCCACCGACCTCGCCCCTTCCCGCTACGTCAGGTCAAAAGCCCAGATTCCACAGCCCACCACCAAAGCAAATGTCCCTCAAATTTAGCCCCCTCGTTTTTTTTGGTTTTTTTTCGGAGCAGACGTGTCTCGTCTCTCGTGGCAGAAACCAGAAAAGGGAGACTAGTGAGGCCAAGAGGTGGCTTCCGCGTGAAGGGCAATTCTCCTCTTTTGGGAGAGATGAGATGCCTTCTTTCCTCTCTCACTTCTCACCCAAAAGTCCTCTCTGTGGTCAGAAACTTTTATGATTTGACTTCTGATGCTGCTTCTAACAGCAGAGTTCAGAGTTCTAAAAATAAACACTGACCCCCCAAAAGAGCCATATTTCTTCCTCGGCAGCCACTTCTGCTCCCTACGAGCTACCTACCCCCTGAGGCACAAGGACAGGGCAGGGAGGAGGGTGCTGGTGACGGGTGACGTCTACTCACCACTTAGTAGGAGTCGGGCACTGTTCGAGTCCTCTCCTGAGTCATGTCATTTAATCCTCTCAACAACCCTAAGCGTGGAGCCAAATACCCCCACTTCCCAGATGAGGAAACCAAGGCATCTCGAGGTTAAGTGTCCCGCCAAGTAACAGCCTGGTTACCTACGGACAGGTGAGGCGGGATTTCGACCAGGCCTTCTGGTGTCCAGAGTCCCTGGTGGGTTTGGTTTCTTTTCGACCTTTTTCCAATAGCTGGTGAGGCTGGACTGTCACCCAAGGTCTCCTGAAACTCTGAGTTAGGCAGCGTCCGCGCGTGTTCTAGCGCCCGGACGTCAGGATCAGACAGATGGCGGGTGGGATCTCCCTCCGTGTCCGAACTTGGGCTTGTAGCTTGCTCTCCCTACATTTCTGCCTCCTCATCTATAAAACGGGTCCCTACTTCAAAGTGATGGTCGAGCGGGGAGGATTAAGTGAGGTGACACATATAAAGCACTTAGCGCGGTGCTGAGAACTCCGTAAAGGGAAGCTGTTATTTCCTGTAGAGCAGAGATGAGAGAATCTGGGTGCTCTGCACAGGGGCTCAGGGACCACCGGGGGAGGAGCTGAGTGGACAGGGAGGGACAACCCTGACCTCAGTGACACGCATGTTATTCACACCTACACCTGCCTTCCTGCGATGCTCGCTCCCTTCCTGGAGGCGTAGGTGTGAATAACATGCATGTCACTGAGGAAACGAAGCAGTTCGGATGGCACTCGAGGTTTTCTGAGGAAAGAGGACCAGCTCTCTTTTCCATTACATTCATGTGTTTCCCAGGAAACATGAAGCAGTTTTTCCTCGGGGCCTGGAAGCTGCATGCAAAGCCGCCCTGCCTGAGGGGGACCCCTCCCCTCGGAGCTGTCTTTGGAAGGCAGCCTCCTTTCTCCGACCCAGAAGTGGGGATCGGGCGGGGAAGGAGGGTCTCCCAGCCAGCACTGTCTTTAACTACTAGTTATTCTACTGCAGAAACAGAGTGGGCAGACGAGGGTCATAAATGCCAAGGTGGCAGGATTTCCAGGAATCTCAGAGTTTTCTTGGTATTTACACTCTAGTCTGTCTTTTGTGACAGCCGTCTCTGCCCCCACTTCTTAATTAGTTCTAGAAATGCCCCTAAAGATGATCTGGCCGTGTCCCCAGAGTCCCCATTTATAACGTGTCCGATCCCGAGGGCCGACACAACGGGGCTTTCTGTCCTCTGTCCGTGGCTTCCTTGCCTCCGTCTGCATTAGTCAAATGCGTTGTTCCCTCACGGAAACATCCCTGCCCGTTTTGCTTTATTTTCCATTCTGTCTCCACATTTCTTCCCACAAGTGTCTCTTTCTCTCTCCCAATTTTACCCCAGCCCTTCACAGCCACGTCACCATCATACAAATGTCAAAGAGATGGCTGTGCACTGACTTGTACTATTCTTCTTCCTCTGGCCATTTGCAGGAAGTCTCTCTGTTTAAAATCCCCACTGCCCTCAAGATAAGGCAGAGATTCCTGAAGCCATCGAAGGGGCACCTGCTTTCCTCCGGTGATGGTCGGCTTATCTCTCTTTCTCATCCCCTCAGCTCTGCTGGCGACCTCTTAACTCTTCACACCCTCCAGCAGAGTAAGGGTTGAGGGGGCCAACCTCCTGTTGTAGCTCATAGTGGATGTCCCGTCTCATAACTTTCTTTGGCATCTGGTCTTTGTCCCTTTAGAGTCTCAGGCAAACCTTCCACTTACACTCCTGTTATATTTACAGCCCCACAGTCTCTCGGCGAACACCCTTAGGGCCAAAGATTTCAGAATTCAGGATTTGCCAGATCTTATGAGGGTACGTTCTCTGTTACGTGACACCCTCAGAAGGGTCTGGCCTAACACCCCGTGGTCAAAAGCATTCATATTTACGCAGCAAAATGTATGGCTAGTCATACAAAGCAGGTAGAATAAAAACTTGTAATGGCCAGGTTCAGGCAGATTTTACTATCAGATGAAATACCAAGAAACTTAGGGAGTTCAGAGTTGTTGGATTCGGACAATGACAGCGTGGACCACTCACCTGGTCCTTGGGATGAAGTTATTTTATGGCCTATCTTGGATTGGTACATTCTCGTATGGCTCTTTAATTGTCCGTGTGTCTCTCCTGCCTCCCTTTGGAGCAAGGCCCGAGCATCTCCGCTGCCCCCACAGAACACTTAGCGAGCAAGGACTCAGACTGCCGGAGCAAGCAGATGGTTTCTTTCCCTCCCTCCAGGTGTCCTGGCTCTTTCCGAGGTGTGCAGCCACCAGATACTGGGGGGCAGGACAGTGGACAGTCAGTGCTCTTAACCTGGTATGGCATAGTAGCAGGTGGGAGGAGCAAGTCGTAAGAGTCAGAATCAGCGTGACCCAGCCCAGAAGCCACAGCTCAGGGTCAGGGATGCAGGGGTAGGGGCCACACCCCTGATTCCTACTCCGGAAGCATCCCCGCCCCCCACCAAGGGGCTCTCACACCTTTCCTCTAGAAACAGAACTAGGCCTTGAGCTTAAACCTCACAGGCTATAAAAATGCATATCGTCTTCTGGAAGGTACATACCTGAGTTGTTCCCTGTGGCAGCTGTAACAAATTACCATAAACTGAGAGGCTTAAAACAACAGAAGTTTGTTCTCTCTCCAGTCCGGAGGCCAGAAGTCTGAACTCGCTATCACTGGGTTGAAATCAATGCGTCAGCAGGACCTCACCCTCCACCCCCCCCGCCCCAGAGGCTCTAGGGCACAATCTGTTCCTTGCCTTGTCTGCTTCTGGTGGCTGTCGGCATTCTGTGGCTTGTGGCTGCCTTCATCCTCACGTCCGTCCCCCCCGCCCCCCGTGTGTGTGTGTGTGTGTGTGTGTGTGTGTGTGTGTGTGTGTGTGCGCGCGCGTGCGTGCAGTCAGCCCTCCCACTGCCTCATTCTAATAAGGCTGCAGGTGGCTGCAGTTAGGGCCCACCTAGCAACTAATCCAGAATCATCTCCCAGGGCCCAAGAGCCTTAACTTAATCACATCTGCAAACATCCTTTTTCCAAATAAGGTAGCATTTCCAATTTCCAGGGATTAGAACCTGGTATCTTTGGGGCCATTTCTTCAGTTTACAAGAGTACGAGAAGGAGTAACGTCCCCCGAAAAGATTCTTGGATTTAACCTTATTCGGGGAGAATGATGATCTAAATCGAGCTTTGACAACGAGCAGGTTGGTGACTGTGATGCTGAGAAAGTATTTTTTCAATCTTTTTTGGCTGGGACATAGTAACCTATGCAAAGAAAAGTACACAATCACTGATTTGTCACAAAGGGAACGCTCGCGTAAGCATCACCTGGGGCAAGGAAGAATACTGCGGGCACCCTCCCCAGAGCCTTCCTTCCCCTCCCTCTCGGCCGCCCCCTCCTCCTCCCGCAAAGGGAAGCTCATTGTGACTTTCATGGTGATCACTCCTCGGCTTTTCTTGATCATTTTACCACTTGACTCCCCCATCCCCAAATGCTGCAGTTCTGTTCTGCTCTTGATGTTGAACTTTACATAGCTGGAGTCGTACAGATTATCTTTTCGTCAAAGCTTCTCTCTTTCAACGTTACATTTATGAGTTTCATCCACATTGTTGCATGTAGCTGTAATTTGTTCTTTTCATAATTAGTGTATTTCTTCGCATGAATACGCTATGTAGTATTTCTCGTTTGGGTTGGTGATGGGCATTTGAGTTGCTTTCAGTTTGGGGCAATTAGGCAAATCGCTGCTCTGAATGTTCTTGTATGCTTATCGATACACGTGGGCACATATGTCTGTTGAGCTCACACCTGGGGAGAGAAGTACCTGGCCTTGCTCGGCCTTATTCTGGTAGATAATCTCAAACCGCTTGCATATACATTTGCCAAAACTCACTGAACATAACTCACTGTGCATTTTATTGTCATAAATCATAGCTAAAAAAAAAAAAAAAAATCCTTTATTATTCACTCTACAGCTTCAACCCAAGAAATTCTGATCACAATTTCCTCAGCGAGACCAGGCCCCATCTCACAGCGTCCAACACTTTGTAGTTGGCGGGGCAGAAAGAGCGAAAAGAGGAACAGGGCCTGAAGGAAGAAGAGAGAAGACTGAGAGAGTCACCCTTAGACGGAATGACAGTCCCTCCCAAGAACAGGGAGGCTCCCCTCGCCCCAGACACAGACAATAAAACGCACACCTCCCTCTGGCCCCGTTCCTTGCAGCTCTTGGAGACCAAACGGCGAATTAAGACAGTGGCTCTGCTTCCATTCTTCGTGGTTTCATTTGCAGCACATCTGCCCTCGGTTACTATGTGTGAACGCATGCGTGCGTGCCTACCGCTAAACTAAAAAACGTTCTTTCCACAGTTCTTTTTTTTTCCACACTGGGTTACGTGACTCAGTAGAGTATTTGCTTATCTCTCCTTCCCAGGGAACAAATGTGACCTGTGGGAAAAACGGCATGTTCTGTTTGAGGATGCCTGCACGCTGGCTGAGAAATACGGCCTCCTCGCCGTTCTGGAGACGTCTGCCAAAGAGTCCAAGAACATCGACGAAGTCTTCGTGCTCATGGCCAGGGAGCTGATCGCACGCAACAGCCTGCACCTGTGTGGGGAGAGCACCCCGAACAGCCTCCCCCTGGACTCCAGTCCAGTTCTCCTGGCCCAGGCGCCCAGTGAAAAGAGCCAGTGCACTTGCTGAGTGCGTTCACGAGGACAGTCGCACCCGCCGGAGGCCGTCTCTGAAACCAAAGGACAGCCTCCTGTCTGCCGAGTAGCATTTCAGGTCCACGATTACGCTCGCCACCAGTCCTCAAGCCTTCCTGCGTGGACGGGCAGGACTTCTGCCTCCATCCACACCGGAGGCCATAACCGCTGGCTCTAAGGACAAGGGGACACCACTGTCTCTCTGGATTTCACCCTGGACTTAAGGCACAGAGGGAGGAGGAGGAGGTTTGTTCTGTTTCATCTTTTCCTCTTCTGTCTCCCCAACCAACCCTTCGACTGTTTCTACTGAATTTTGCTTCTCTCTCTTGAAGAAGGTGGTGAAGGAAAAGAGAGGACTATCAAGAGAGGGGAGAGGATGTTTAGAACGTTCTGGAACGGTTTAAAGTAGCTTGGGTCTGGGAGGAGGGGGAAGAGGCCTGCACCGATAAACCAGAAAGCTGTGGACATTGGCCTCCCGACATCCACACCTCGGGGCCCCCGTTTGGGCAGGAAACCTTTTGACTTTCAGACCATAAACGCCATCTTGCCAAATGGTCAGGAGCCACGTGATGGAAATCGAATCGGATTTCACTTCATCCTACTTGGGCTGATTTGACCACCCACCTAGGATGTGGGAAATGTCTACCACTTCTTTCTAAAACACCAAGTTTGCTGCTGGATCAGAAGTCATTTCTGAAATGAAGTTAAATTGGCTGATAGATGAATAGCGAACCCCAAACTGACCCCTCTGTGTGGCCCAGGCGTGCCATGTGCCTTCCAGAACCTAAGTAATACACCATGTTTTTTAACCTTTTTCTCATTTAGAAAAAAAAAGTGCAGCTCGCTGCCAGTGCTGATTTAACATCACACGTGGGAATGCTACGTTTTCTAGGATTTGACGTTTTTAGCGATCGAGAGTTACTATATTTTGTAAATGGAAATACCACCGCTAAAAACGGAATGCCGTAAATAGAACGTCATTCGTTTCCCAAAACTATTGATATATTAGAGCGATGCAAAGATTTTGGGGGTGAGGTTAGGACTGTAATCTGCGAGCTATCTCGGGGCTGACAGGAAATGGATTAAAAGTTCCCTGATGGTTGTTGCTGAGGTGTGTCTTGCAGTCATAATAAGAAGTACAAGGGGGCTCTCCCAATAATTACTATTAATTTTTATATTGATTATATGTTGAAATGTTATTTTAGATATACTAGGTTAAATAAAATATTAACATTTCACCTGTTTCTCTTTACTTTTTGACTGTGGCTACTAGAAAATTTGAAATTACCTATGTGGCTCACACCATTTACCTACTGGATGGTATAACAGAACAATGGTTTCAAGGTGTAGTTCACCAATCATACGTATGAGAGTGGCCGGGAATGCTTGTCACAGATACCATGACCGACTTACTGGATCGGAGCCTTTTCAGAAATCCACACGTCATCCAAGCCTGCCAGGTGATTCTTCTCCAACTAAAACTTGAGAACCATGACCATACAGAGGCTAGGTGAGGACAGGAATGAGATCACAGAGAATTAAAGCGTTAATTCCTTTCAGTAAACATTTGTTGTTAAAATGAACGAGCTACCTCTCAGAAACATGAGGAGAATCTAGTTATCTGGCAGAGAAAAAAATGCATCGAAGCAGATTAGCCGTTTTCACAAGCATATTATTGTTCTAAAGAAAGGGTTCTGCGAGGCAGACGCTTACAAGGCAGACCAGGAAGATGTCTGTATAAAGCCACGGAGCGGTTTTCAGAGGAGGCGATTAGCAGACAGACATTCTGAAGGGTAAGGAAAATCAAGTGGATCGGGGGAGAGAGTGAGCCCAGGAGACGGGCTGAGCAGGAGCTGAGATGATTGGCTCACACCAATTTTCCATCATTTCTCTGCACATCAATCTCAACCAATACTCTGAAAACCCCATTGGCTTCTAGGATTATGCACCCTCGGGATTATCTGGAATTAAAATATTCCTACCAACAGGTTGGACATGTGAGAACAAGGTCACCTGAACATCAGCAACCTGCGATTTAACCGGCCTGGGCTTCTGTGAAAATGACAGTGCTAAGACAGACACCCTCAGGTACACCTGAAAGGGACTTGAAAAGGCCTCCCGGGTAGAGCAGCTTCACTGGATTAGGGTACCCGCAGGTCCCCTTGAAAAACAGGCACAGGCTTCGCTGAAGCTGAGCACAGTCTCATAACTGGCTGGCTCCTCGTCACAGCTGATGTCTGGGAAGCCTGCATATTAACTGAATTCTAGCATTTTTCTCATATCCCCCAAATTGTATAGCGGGTAACAAATGAGTTATATGAAATTAAGTTCCCAAAGAAACATTTCAGAAGAATGAAACGATTTTAAACTCCATATTTTATCTGCCAGTGGCCAAGTTCATTTCTGTGTGTGAGAAAAGCTTTCGGTTAATATTTCATTGTTCTTAGATTTTTTTCCTGAATCTCTTCCCCGCTCTTACTGAAAAGGTCTATTAGCAGTGACAGGAATATTACCACAATAGCGTTAATAATGGCAAATACATGGAGCAATTGCTATATGCCCAGCATTGGACCAAACGCTTTATTTATCCTGTCAACTATAACAGTTAGTGTACTGACTGTTCTATTAACTCTGCAACTATCTCTGAAGTAGATACTATTTATAATTCCTATTTTTAAAATGAGGAGACAGAGAGATTAAGGTCACACAGCCAGCAAGTGGCAGAGTCAGGATTCAAACTCAAACGAACAATCTAGTTCCAGAGCCCTCTCAGATCGTGACCGCCATCAGATTTGGGCTCCGTCATATTAACCTCTCAGCATCCTCCACCCACACACGTGCACACAGCAGGAGAAATATTCTCATTCCGAGACATAGTCTCACGCATACATTCGAATAGAGAAGAAGCCGAAGGGGGAAGAAGGATGCAGCTGGGGAGGGGCAGGGGTGCAGAAAGGGTAGCTAGTTGGGTGGCAAGTCCTAGCAAACTGCAGGGGAATATGGAGGAGCAGTGCCTGAAACATGCCAGACCCAGCCTGAGTTGTTTCTGAGTAATGTATAATCTTTCACCCCACTTCCTTTGAACAGGATGATGTGAAAACTCCAGTTCACTCACATGCAAGGCTATATGGGTGACCCAAGGCAAACCAGGCTGAGTTCTACCAGTGAGGGCTGAGCCATTCCAGCACAAGGGTTAGATTGAGAGGATGGGGAAGAACTCGCCAAAGCAAGTACACGTCAGTACTCCTGGCAGGTATTTTGCACACCTCTGGGTGATAGAGAAAAGGTTCTGGGGTGGGGTTCATATCACCAAAGGCAATAACAGTACCTGCTTCAAGTTTTCATTTTCAAAAATATCAATATCTGTTCAAGAGTCTTTGATCAATTATTGAGGGAGCACGTACAAACGCTCATAAAATCCACCTAGTTGGTTTACGATATAGCAGGATATGGCTAGCTGCTAAGGTGGTTTTGATATCACAGTTTCTTTTGTGTTTTTTTTTCTTACCCATACATTGTCTAATTTACACCCACAAATAATTGCTAAAGACTGGAAGCATCAGGAATGCCGAAGCAAAAGTAGGGGTTAATAAGAGCAGAAGAGGTGATAATTCTGCAAAATCATTCAGAAATCACTCTTCACCCGACATATAAGTTGCATTTACGTATCATTTTACTTACTGTTATTATTTGCATTTACTTGTTCTTATATAGTATATCAGGATATATCTGGAACTTGAAAGACCAGCATTTAAAAGAGACCACAGAGTGATAATATATTCAATTCGTTTTTTCTCTTATTGGCAATAAAAATTATCCACGTATATGTTAAATTTTTAGAAAGCTGCTTGCAAATAGCAGCCCCAAACCTTTTCATTTAGTTTAGAAACAAAATTCCAATTATAAAAATAAAATTTATGACATTTATAAAAACACCAAGGTGGTTATTTTTTAAAGCACAGAATACAAGTATTCACTATATCAGAGCACGCGTTAGTGTTGCAGTTGTCTATCTATGTTTCATTGTCTATCTATTCTATTTCCAAACCCAAACATGGGTTATTTTAAAATTCAGCAACATTCTAACAGAAATAAAAATAAGCAGCGAACATCATTTTAAGTGGGAAAGTCAGTCAGTATATCTGAATATAAAGAACTGCCATCTTGGTAGTTACAAAGCATCGTGAATATAATTAATGCCACCGAATTATATACTTAAAATGGTTAAAATGGCAAACTTTGTTATATTTTACTACAATCTTAAAAATTAATAATGTAATATATCAAAAAACCATTACATTGTATACTTTAAATGGGTGAATTAATTGGTATGTGAATTATATCTCACTCAAAAGGGCCTAAGGAGAAAAAATTTGCATTTAAAATAAATTTTAGCATATAATCTTTAGTAATTTATCAGCCAGAAATATTTCTTTTTAACTTTAACCATTACATACCATGCAAACACATTGAAACTATTTTTTTTAATCCCTAAGGGAGTTACTAAGATTATACATTACTCAGAAACAACTGAGGAAAGGATTTGTCATTTAGGGGGGAAAAAAAAGTTAGGAATATTAAGATCACCTGGGATCACACGCAGAGTGACGCTCTCAGCATGATCTTGTACACGTCGCTTTTCCTATACATTTACTTCTGTAACATTTTGACATGCACAGAATGTAGCTGTTACTCAGGTAGCCCCTCAAGGTGTTCCTGGCCACTTACAGTGTGAACTTGGCAAGTTATTTCCAATTTGGGGGGCTTTAGGTCACTCAACTGAAAAGAGAGGCCGGACTGCAGAATGCATCTGAGCCCTGGCTGTGCATCAGGCGGGCCGCAGGACTCATGAAACATGCAGAATCCCAGGCCCCAGCCCTGGAGCTGTGCTTCATCAGATCTGGATTAGGATCCATAATTTATACTATTTGCAAGTCTCTTCAAAGCATAAGCCAATTCACAGACTGACACTCGGGCATCTATGGTTGTTGCCACCAGCTCCCCCAGCTCAGCACCCGAAGCCTTAGCGGCCACTGACCAGATTTAAAGCAGAAGTGGGACGTCAAAGGCCTGCAGCCTTAGTAAAGCTTTCGGTGATCAAACACAGGCTACTTACCATGACCTCAACTTAAGTGTTACTATACACTTTGTCCTAAGGGGTGTGGGAGTTACAAAAGAAATAACAGTTTCCTGACCTAAAATGATTCAGTGTTTAGCAGGAACCAAGTTTACACATTTAAAGTGAAATAACGTTGCATAGTTAATGGGCCAGAGTAACATGGTAGTTCAAGGCTGGCTGAAATGACCTGGGAAAACGTCTTGGAGGATTCAGGACCTCGACGGGCTCTGTGACAGAAAGGGTGACGAAGGGGCTGTATGTGAGTAGGAAGTGTAGGAGTCAGGAACAAGCCCAGCCCTTAGGGATGAGGAAGAGGATGAGCGTTGGAATGTCACGGGGGCACGTGGGTCATTCTGAAGAACCCAGGCTGCAGAGGCTGACGGATTTAATCCTGCTCCTACGGACAGAAAGAAGTCCCTGAGGATTTTGAGAAAGGGAATTATATGATGCACGGAGCCAAGTGGTTGGGCCAAATCTGAGGAAAGCATGGTTTTCAGTTTTTAGAAACTGAGGGTCCAGTGGGAGTGGGCTCTCCCAGAGGAGACGTCCAGCAAGCAGTTAGAGATACTGGACCAGCACCTAGTGAAGCCAGGCTGAGGGGGAAAGGTGAAGTCGCAGAGTGGGCAGCATTATTGTTTGGCGACAATACCATCTGTAGCCATCAGTGCATCTCCCCTGAGCTCTTCCACTGCACCAGAACTTCCTTTAGGGCAAATGCTGTGTACAGTGTGTTCCTAGAATCTCTAGCACTGTGACTTATGTGTGGAAATCGCTTCCTTTGTCGGTGGCATGAATTGTTAGCCAGGGGAATGAGGCCAGGATCGGGCCTTACGGAATACCCAAAATGAGGGGGAGGAGAAAGGAGCCACCACTTCAGAAGGAATCAGAAGATGGTGGTGACAATGGAGCTTGGGGAGTGGCCTGCACACTGCTCCCCGTCTGTGGCAAAGAGAGGACAGAAATTGAGAACTTTTTTGACGTCTGTCAAACCCAGCGACAACTTTGGGATCCTACTAAGGAGGATGTTTTTCATTTCATTTTTCTAGTCTTTCACAAGAGTAATGGCCCAGGATGGATTAGAAATAAAAAAAATAAGACAACTAGTCCTTTACCGTTAACAGTTTGAGAAATGCTGGTGTAATATAGCTTTAAAGATTGGGGAAAACGGTGATCGATTCTGCCAATTGCTGTGAAAAGCCAAGGAAATGAAGTTTCCTGCAAGTCCTGAATTCAGCAGGGACAACACTGGTGACCTTTGGCCACACACTCTTGGTAGAATGAGGAGGATGACGTCCACTGCACAAGGCACAGTCTACTTGAGTCTGGCCTCTAATCAGAAGGACCGAGGTTGGAGCCCGATCTACAGCTTATCAGCCGTGAAAACACAGGCAAATGACTTCACCGCAATTTCAGTCTCGTCCGGTGTAAATCAGAGATATGACTTACCTCGGGTTGCTGTAAGGATTAAATGAGACTTAATCGAAATGCTAAGCACAGGGCCTGGCACATTGTATGTGTGCAATAAATGGTGGTTATTTTTAAACACTGTAGCCACGTGGTTTCCAGCATCCCCCTGGCAGGAGGGATGAAGGAGGCATGCAGCGTGTGGTCTGAGTCACGTGGCACCAACTGAAGTGCAAAGAAGTCTGGGAAGCGGAGGGGATCCCATGGACTGTTTTGATGAACAGATTTTGCTGCCTCTGTGCTCACAGCATCTCCAGTGCTGGCACAGTGTGTGGCAGAGACGCAAATATCCGTAAAACAAATGGTTACGTTCATCTTATCAAAAACATTACCCATTAACAGTTGTAACACAGAAGGCAAGGGGTAGGGGAGGAAAGTGAGTGACTGCACCCGCATCTACGTTAGGTAAAAACAGAACGAGCCCTTTCTGGGAGGGCAAATTTATCATCTGAAATGAGTCTTCCTTGAAACAAATCTTTCTTACAAATTGTTTTATATTTTAGAGTATGCTGACTGTTGACAAAGACAGGAGTAGGTACAGCCTTCTGGAAGTCAATTTCTAAGTTATTTACTGAAGGGAATCTGCTTCTGATTAAAAGGAAACAGTGCTTCAACTTGAACCTAAAAATACTTTTATTTGTTCAGATACCACGTGGTGTATCTCCTTCTCTGCACTGATAAAGGGAGCTGCAAGAAAGACCTGGTGAGTTTCAGTGAAGTCAGATCTTATGACATTTTCTATTATCGGCATAGAATCTCTTCCTGCCATTCAATACAAAGAAATAAGCACTTTGTGAAAATGATTTACGACAGAACACTTCTTTTATCTAAAATGTAAGCCCGTTTTTAAATGTGAAATAAGTCCTAGACGCTATGGAAAGTAATAACACACTGATGACTGTGTTAATCACTTCAGATAAAACTTACAAAGGGTTTACTGTTTTTTAAATTTTCCCACTTAGAAGTATATCTCTTTGCCTCTCAGCCTAATGAAACCCTCAGAAACTGATTCTAGGGTTTGAGGGCTATTTAAAAACTTATCTTCTAGCCTCCCTATTTATAACTATTTAAATGCTTCTGACATATTTAACAACTACGGCACAGCCTCATTCCTCTAAAAAAACTATATATATTTCCCTTAGTAATATTATCAAAGGATAGGTAGGCAAAAAAGCCAGTGTGTGTAATGTTTTTTCTAATGTCTCTAGACCACGTAGTGATTTTAAACCGTAAGTTTGTTCATCAATACAATTTAATCACAATTTAATTACCTTGAATAGAGAGATACCTAAAAAGTACTATTAAAATAATTCAATACTTTATATATTATGTTTTTGTTTTGCTTATGAGTTTTCAATAGATGACCTCAGCATAAGATAGCCTGTTGTGCTGTGACAACAAAAAGATCTAAAATCTCAGACGTGGTTCCATAGTATAGCTGTTAGCACGTCTGCTTTACACGCAGAAGGTCCTGGGTTCGCGCCCCAGTGGAGCCACGGTCCATGGTCTACGGCCATGCCACCCTGAACAAGCCTGATGTCTGATCTCGGAAGCTAAGCGAGTCAGGCTTGGTTAGTACTTGGATGGGAGACCACCCAGGAAGACTAGGTGCTGTAGGCGTAAATAAAAAATAAACAAATAAAAATCTAAAATCTTGTCCCTCAAAGGACAGCCGAGCGTTCTAATCTACCTGTCCTCACACTATGCACCCAGGCTGGTGGGACAGCCACCTTCTCAGAAATGATCCCCGTGGATAAGGGGAGAATGAGGTAAGACTGGCATTGGCGAAAGTTAGCTCTTAACTTTTGCCTGGAAATATGCCACCTCCTCATTACACTCCATCAGCCTCAGGAGCTCCCGATGGGCTTAGCAACTCGCACCCAGGAAGGCAGAGACTCGGGAGCCTGGGGAACGGCACAAATGATGACCACGAACACCTTCGTCAACATGCCCCCGCCCTCCCCCAAACCTCTGGAGGTATTTGCTGCTTTTCCCCCAACCTTTTTTAAAAACCAGGAGGCGTGTGTCCACAGGCGTTGGTTACAGATGTAAACATTACTGTGTGTGGTGGCAGGAGGGAGGCTGAGACTGTGGTTTTGCCAAAAGAGGAAGTGAGGAGTTTCACCGTCCTTGTTGGTCGCCTTTTTGCAGTCTGCAGCCACACTGAAGAGCTCACTGTCAATGCAGACAGTGACGGGGTCGCCACGAGCATTATGGACTGGCTAATACGTGGA
>NW_011888829.1:1213907-1232392 GCF_000151845.1 Pteropus vampyrus | reverse complement strand
CCAGGAAGGCAGAGACTCGGGAGCCTGGGGAACGGCACAAATGATGACCACGAACACCTTCGTCAACATGCCCCCGCCCTCCCCCAAACCTCTGGCGGTATTTGCTGCTTTTCCCCCAACCTTTTTTAAAAACCAGGAGGCGTGTGTCCACAGGCGTTGGTTGCAGATGTAAACATTACTGTGTGTGGTGGCAGGAGAGAGGCTGAGACTGTGGTTTTGCCAAAAGAGGAAGTGAGGAGTTTCACCGTCCTTGTTGGTTGCCTTTTTGCAGTCTGCAGCCACACTGAAGAGCTCACTGTCAATGCAGACAGTGACGGGGTCGCCACGAGCATTATGGACTGGCTAATACGTGGACTTCCACTGCCTCTCCAGAGACGCGAAGCGCGCGTGCTCCAAACAAATCTACCTACACTCCAGAAGCTCTTATCGCCACCTGGGTCAAAGCCTAGATCAGTCTCCCCGCGGTGACTCAAGATGTGCCAACAGGGCAGCCACTGACGACCTCCTCTTACTTCCCAGACACCGAGGAGCAGAAGCTTTTAAGTCCCCCTCCCCACTCAGATCCCAGCTCGGCCTCATCAGTAGCAGCTGCTAAAGGTAGACTTCTGACATTTCTAGAAGGGAACAGCTGGTACATGAGCTTATATAAAGACTGCTCAGTGGAGCTACAGCTGTTACCATGACAATAAAGTCACAATATACACAATTCCTAGATGCGGAAACACTTTCAAAAGCATAAATTCTTAACTACTTATTAAAACTGAGCAGCAACATTTTCACAAATAAGCACTGCGCAAAGGTTGCCAAAGGTCTTCCACGGGAGTAGCAAAATGGCTAATAACAATTCATAGAATCAGGAAGAAAAATACCCTTTCAAAATACAACATATTGTAACCTACCTGTTACTCAAGGGTCTGAAGTACAAGCGCACGTCAGCAGAAAACCGGCAGTGCCTTTGGCCGATAAGGGTGGCCTGAGAGCTGGTTTCTATGAGTTCTAGTACAGAATGGTTTGATGACCCCGGCCGGCAAGGTTTCTCTCTTTCTCTCTCAAACGTTTCTCAGCAGGCTAGACGTTTTAAGAAGGGTGTCGCTTTTCTCAATGAAAACTACAGCCACAGAAATTTGACTAATCAATGAACTATCAGAGTCGATGAAGGATCTAAGTACTACGGCATATTTCAAACAGCCCATTACACAAAACAAAACAGGAAGACGACTTACAGCTTTTTTATTGTTTTATTTGGGAAAAGTGCTTCTTACAAAAGGGCAGCTGTAAAATACAGAGACCTCTGTAACAATTACTTGTTTTCTCTTTTAAGTGAAAGAACGGGTGGGCTCCGAGGACTCAAAGCAGTGGATGGGACAACTGAGGAGCATCTCCAAGTTATTTTTCAGGAAACAGAGCAACAAAACGCAAAGCTAAAATTTCCAATCAAGGAATTCTTCTAACAACTTAAGTTGTCTCGTAGATTACCACCCCCCTCCCCACCTTAGTGGGAAAGCTTGACTTGTAACTGCAAACCAATGACTCCGCTACAAGGAACAGCTTAGAACGTAAGTTTTGTATCACATCTGTCTACCTGCAGAGCTCAGGGATGGAATGAGACAAATACCCACAAAAACAAACACAAATCCCAACAACAAAACCCCTCAAATGAGGACAAAGTTTGTCAAAAAGTGCCTGGACCGGAAAGGCTAGATCATGAAACATTAAATACAACTGCGTATCCAAGACCCAGTTTGTGTTAATATATGGGATAACCAGGCAGTTTTAACCTCTGTGGCTAATCCCATTTCTCTATACAGACAGACAGACAAGCACTGCTCTATGAACAGCTGCCAACATACTGCTGTGTCTCGTAAGATCTAAAGGCTGAAACCACTAATCCCAGGTTTTCCGCTAAGGCTAACACTGCATCTATGCAGGCATGAGCTTACCACACTCACTCACACATGCCAGGTCTATCAGCCCTTGAGAGTCAACTTCCAACTCTGCATTTCTTTTGCCACTGTCTCTTTTATATGCATCCTTTCACAATTTTCCTATCATACTAAATACAGTAAAAATCTCAACACATTCGCACTTGGTTACCCAGTAGTTATTACTTTTGTGCAATCAAACAAGAGACCAAAAACCACAGAACAAGAGCATGGGGTGGGGATCCTAGGGAACAGATATAAAAACACAGATGTGCAGATTTCACCAGAAACCTCAAGTATCCATCTCTCAAGTCTGTAGCAGAAGGTTACTCGCCTCAGTTCAGATCCTCCATCCAGCATCCCTCTTCTTGGACCCCAAAGCAGGCCCAGTGCTGTTACTTTAGAATCCGGGGTCCTCAAAATGAGTGTGGAAAGTCCATAAACACTACCTTTGTTAGAACTGTGTGAATCTGGCTGAAAACAGATGACACAACAAATCTACACTAACTGTCTGACAGTTAAATTCATGTTACAAAAAAACTAACTTTAAGATTTATTTTTGTAACTTTTTTAAACAGAGAAAACAACACACTTGTCGGGAAAAGGTGAGGGATTGAGAGAAGACAGGCCCTGGGTAAAAATGACGATGACAGCACCTGGAGTTGATAGGCCTGCCTAGGAGAGACGCGGGCACTGCCACACCACCACAGGGACAGCTACTGTCTGAGGCTCAGCAGACCAGTTCACATGCCACGCAAAGCTGCTATAGATCCAAGTCATAAAAATCTTCCAGCTCATCATGAAACAAGTCCCACTCGTCTTCAGAGTCTGTCAGGTCGTCGTCCCCACCTGCAGCCAAAAGCATAAGCAACATCTCGCCCAGCTCAAAGGTGACCACCTCTTCTTCCTCGTTGTCAAAGGGGTTGCTGTTCTCTCTTTCCTCAATGAGCTCCCAGAAGTGGTTCCTTCGTTGGGCCTGTAAAAAACAAGGCCGTGATAGGGATGGCACTGTCGAGTGGCATCTTCTAGTCTCTTGTTTCTAAGGCAACGCGTCCAGCACACCAGAGGGCATGACGAACCAGAGAACCAGACTTCGCATTTAGGGCTTGCACCTCACCAACGCCTCCCCTCCGGGCACTCGCTGCGCGCGTTAGCCCAGGGCGTTAAGCATTCTATTCTCTCCTTTCACATCCCGCCCAGTTCTCTGAGACTGGTTTCCTCCGTCAATATCCTAGTCTCGCTCCCAGACCTGAGCTGCGTCCCTTCCCCACTCTGTGCGGGACGCAATGGATAGCGTGGCATTTCCCCTCTTTTAAAAAAATAGTGAGAGTTACCCGGTATCTGCTTGATGTTCCCACTTTCTGTCTCTGTGGCTCCTCTCTACGGCCATCAGGGTACGCATGCTTGTAAAAACAGTTCCCTCCAAATGGGCAGCTCCCACGTCCTTCATCAAAATACCTGCACGCCTTGTTGCTGGAAAGGAAAATATCGCAACCCTTATTCACAGTGGATTTCAGGTCTGTATTCCACTATCATCCAGGGTTTCTCTAAACGGGTAGGGATAGAACCAGCATGTCAGTTTACAGCCCCCCCGAGGTGTGTCCTTAACGTGTGTGCGCCAACGCATGGAACGCTAACTACCACAGACGGACACTCTGTTCACGTCTACACTGTCTGGCAGCCCTGGTACCGCAGATCCGGCAGAAAGTACAGTCCTCGTCGTGACGCAGTCCCCTCGCACGCTCCCCAAGGACTGGGTTATACAGCGAGACACATAATAGGTCAGTATTACCAGGGGCGACAAGATAAACTGTACTGGGAAGTAAAAGAAAGGGTAGGAAGGAGGTAGGAGTGTGTAATGCAGCACTGTTCTTTTCAAAGTGAACCCAAGCTCCGCTGGGATCTTAGCTTGAGAAAAGGCTGCAGTGCTCATACCTCATTGCCTCCTTGTATTTCTGAATGAGTTTCTGCTTCTCTTCTTTCTCCTCCACCCAGTACTCACTTGGAATGACAAAGTTAGATGTGATCCGGCATTCTGGGCAGGACCTGGGAAACAATGAACAGGCTGCAGTGCAAATTCCCCTTCCCGGGCCCACTCTTCAAGGACACACCCTGGTGTGTCACCTCCAGACTTAAAGACTTAACTGAAGGGCAGGCGGGCACCTCCGGAAAGGGCTCCACACAGTCACACAACTGACCACCTTTCTGAGGCAAGACAAACTCCTTTATAAATTCAACTCAATGGCTAGCCAGTTCATTTAAAAAAAAAAAAAGTTAACTTAGGTAAAAAAAAACGAAAAACAAAAAACAAAACAAAACAAAAAGAGACATTTCACACAGACTCCTTTTTCTTTCGTTTAAATAAATTTATTTCTTGTAACTTTGCTCTGTTTAGGTTATGTCGTTTTTGTTCAGTTATGAGAACAATCTTTAAAGGATGGTAGATTATTGGCTAGCTTAATGGATGGAATAGGAAAGTGAAAAATGTAAAACGTCAGGAAACATACATTCAGAGCTAGGTAAGTTTGTTCACCGAGCCTAAACCGGCTAATCCGTTAAACACAATCTCCTCAGGAAAAGCACGAAGGTTCTACTAACTGATACATAGGGTTTCCTCATTCAAATAAAAGTAGATATACCAACTAACCTAGAAGCTAGCTGAAATACAAAGAAATCCCGATTAGGAGAATACCCCAGTTTCAAGGTAAGATGCATGCATTTAAATGCGGTCCATCTGGTTGAAAGTTGGCACAAGATACTAAATTCTTCCCCAAAATAGAAAGCACAAATGAAGACTGGGGAGGAGCCTCACTTTATGATCTTGCTCTCAAATTGCTTAGCACTCCTCCACTTGCGAATGCACTTGAGACAGTAGGTGTGGTTGCAGTTGGAGAGGATGCCGAAGCGGCGCTCGCTGGGGTTGGCTTTCTCGTAGACCACCTCCATGCAGATCCCACACACCATGTCCTTGCTGCGCTGGACGGCAAACGAGAGCTCCATGTCCTTCTCGTGGGCCTCAATGCAGGACTAGAAAAAGCGAAGATAAGTGCAGTCAAGTCACTGAGCGATGGAAGGTGTCACTTGGCAGTGAATGACTCATGTTAAGAGAATCAGAGTCAGCTGAAAAGACAATGTTCCCAAGGTGACGTTGGCAGCAGCTCTGTTCACAGCGAGTACAGGTGCACTGACATTTGGGGACATGAAGTCGAACTATGAGGACTCAACTTCAGGGACTGAAAAAGCACCCAATTTTCTCTACCCTGCAGCTCGACTCCCCTGCTGTTATCCTCATTAAGGACGGTCTTTCATAGCAAGTTTGCTGATTTTCTAGTTTCTAGATGGAAAATGCAATTGGGATTAAGGCCCTAATTTACAACCTGTCGGAAAATAAGGGAGAAGGAAAGCAACATTAGGTGACGATGAGGTGCCAGGTACATAATCTCACATTAAAAAAAAAAAAAAACACGAGCTTTATTGAGAAATAATTCACATAATATAAATATATAACTCATTCATTCGAAGTGCAGCTAAATGGTCGTGGGCGTATGCGCGCAGTCATGCCACCATCGCCGCAGTCAACACTGGAACGTTGTCATTCCCCAACGAGGAACCTCACACTCACACTCATTTCCCACTGAACCTGCCTCCCTCCCCTCCCCCAGTTCCAGGCAACTACGAATCTACGGATTTGCTTATTCAGGACATTTCATTTAGATATGTAACCTTTTGTGACTGGCTTTGTTCAATTTAGCACATTTTCAAGGTTATCTATGTAGGATATCAGCATTTCATTTCCTTTTCTTGTTGAGTAAAATTCCATTGTATGGCTAAACCACAATTTATCCATTCATCAGGTGATAAACATTTCGGTTGTTTCCACTTTGGAGCTATTATAAATAAGGCCGCTATGAACATTCATGCACAAGTTTTTGTATAGACATTTTAATTGAGGTATATATAAGTGTATAGATATATTAATTGAAGTATAATTGACATAACGCATTACACATTTTTTAATCAATTTATCCATAATCCCACAGAACCACATTTTAAAATATTTTATCTTTTTCCTAAACCCTTTTTGAAACACTCCTCAGAGGTGGGCACTACTATCTCCCACACAAGGACACAGATAAAAGCCTTCCACAGGGCTGTAACCTGGCTCAACTCACAGCCAATACGCTGCGAGACAGGATTCAAACCATAACTATGTCTACCTCACACTATGCGCTTGGCCGCCCAACAACCCAATTAATTAATTTTTATTAGAGAATGACGACTAGTAAAATTTGATCCCAATAAATATAAGGTTTGTAATTCAATGTCTTCAACAAAAAAAATTCATGCTGCAAATGGGCTCAAAACCATAATCTGAAACCCTCATTCTCTGCTGCTGGGAATGTAAATCGGTGCAGCCGCTACGGAAAGAGTGTGGCAGACGCTCGCGGTGTCAAGCACAGCAACTCTATTCCAAGGAAAAGTACAATATACGTCTATGTGTTGACAAAAATTTTTACGTGAACGTTCGTGGCATTATTCATCATAACCTAAAGGTAAGACGATCTAAATGTCCATCTACTAATGAATGGAAAAACAAACTGGCCTATCATTATCATTATCATTATCGTTCAGCCATAAAAAGGAATAAAGGACAGATACATATGACATGAATCAATCTTGAAAATATTATGCTGTTTTAGCCAGTCGCAAAAGGCCACATATGATTCCACTGATATGAAATTTCCAGAATAGGCAAATCCATGGACAGAAAGTAGATTAGTTGCTGCCAGGAGCTGGCGAAGAGCAGGATGGAAAGTAAGCTAACGGGTATGGGCTTTCTTTATGGGATGATGAAAATGTCCTAAAATTAGACAGAAAAGTGGGAATGGCTGCACAGTCCTGTAAATATATTAAAAACCAATGAAATGCACATCTCAGAAAAGCTATTACTTAAAAAAAAAAAGAAAAGAAAAAAAAGCCCATAGTCCAGAGTCCTAAAAGCATGATTTCTTGATGAACCCAGGAAAGAAAACATCCCTCCTTATTGATAACCATTGGCTCCACGGAACGAGCAAAGTACTGAAGCTGTGGAAGGGAAAGCAGTGCTCATGCCCGATGCTGTACCGCCTCCCCCTGACACTTACTTTTATGTGCTGTGACCGCTGAGCGGCGTCCACTGGGTGGAGGACCTGCAGCCCACACATGTCACAGGAGTCGCCGTGGAGGTACACGCAGTTCTCGCCGTACCGGCACTCTCCCACCGCAGCGTAGGGGCAGAGCTGCTGCTTCGTCTCCACGGCCGTCCGCTCCTTCGCCGAGTCCTCCTCCGCCACTGAGCCCGGCAGGGGCGCTTCAGTGCAGGAAGGGGCGGCTGCAAATGTTTAAGAGGGTGGTAAAGGTCCGAAATGGATACGGTGCATAAACTCTACGATTAATTGAGGACCTAACTGAAAAGAACTCCGATTAAACTGCAAATCAGTCTACTGAGCTAATTTCCTTACTCTTGAAAGAAACGAACTTTTCTAATGCTGATATTTCCACGATTAAGCTTGTAAAAAGGAGGGGGGGAACCTTTTCGTGTTTTTCTTGTGCATTTGTACTCATTAAAAAAGAGGCTTCAGGTTTTCAAAACATTCTAAATTCGAAGTTTCTTTCACTTTGTAAGTCCCACATAATCCAATGAAGTGTTAAGATTAGGCTGAATGTGAAAACTCAGCTAACTGATGAACCACTCATCATTTTCATTCTTCAAAATACTCACTCCGGCCACAGTAGGGCTGCCCAGGAACGAACTCGATGGCGTTGACCCAGTCTTCTGAACCTGCTCCTATAGTTGCAAAGTTTGAATTTCTTGACTCAGCCTCGCCCGTATTCATTTCAACTGTCGGTCCCACTGATGAGACACTTGAGGAAGCAGCAAGGGATGATTTTGCAGTTAGATCTGTAGCCGATGCTTCTTCCTGTTTCAATGGCTTACTATGTTCATATCTAAAAAAAAAAAAAAAAAAATCTAAGTAGCCATCGTCTAACCAGACCCCTCTAGATTAAACATACATTCTCTGATCCTGTCCTTGGGCTCTTTTCAAACTACTGTGCATATGGATCATTTGGGAAATTGTTAAAGGCAGATAACCCATGGTCTAAGTCGAGAGTGGAGCCTGATCCTACATGTCTAACCAGCCCCTGTGTGAGGCTCCTACTGCTAGTCAAAGGCCCGCACTGTGAGTCGTAGCAAGGCCATGAACAGGGGAGAGAAAACTTTAAAAGGTCAAATACATTCACTATTTTAGGCTCTGTAGATCACACCGGTCAATGACAATCAGCTCTGCACTTATTGTTCAAAAGCAGCCGTAAGCATTATTTAAATGACTATGTCTGGTGGTGCTCTAATAAAAAGTTACAAAAATAGTTTGGGCCAGGTTTGGCCTACAACAGCGGTCCCCAACTCTCAGGCTGGGACAGGTACAGGTCAGCGCAGCAGGAGGTAAGCGTGCAAAGCTTCATCTGTGTCTGCAGCCGCTCCCCTGAGCTGACATCACTGCCTCAGCTCCACCTCAGATCGTCAGGCATTAGATTCTCATAGGAGCACCGGTCCCTTGTGCCAGAAAGGTTGGGGACCGCTGGCCTACAGGCCGGTTTGCTCACCCCTGCTGTAAACCATCTATTTCCCTTCAAATTCCAATCTATTCAGGAGTTTCAGATAGTTCGCAATCTGCAGTTCCCATGGTAGTAACTCAGCTAAAGAGACTGTGCAGCCAAACCCAACTGATTAAACAAAGCAAGGCTGACACTCAAAGGCTGACACTCAAATTCATAAGCAGAAAAGTGAACGTTTTACCAACCACTCTCCTTATTAAAAAGAAGACAATATTTACAAAATATACATATTTTCTTTTCCTATATCCATTCATTCACCTAATTACTCCCTTTTCCAAATTCTTACCTATTTTCTCACTCCTTTTCATCTGTAAAATTATCATTAAACCACATCTCCAAGTATACAGAAAAACTATTTCCTTCAAGAAAGTAACTTTATCCCTGAGAAAATCCTAACAGCTCTTTTGAGCATTTTATGCTGCGATTCATCCAGACACAATAAATGATGTATGCAGTAAATCTAAACTGTTGTATCTTATAGTATGAATCTAGCAGTTCTTACAATTATTGGGCAATGCTAACCATGGGTCATCTGTGTTACAGATGTCTGCGTCTACATCTTAAAAAAGCGAAACCCAACTAAAGATTGCCCTTTAGCGTATAGCAAAGGATTGCTGAGCTGATTTTTATCATTATATTATCTCAAACCTTCACATTCCTATTCTTAAGCATTTGGCAACCTACTTGGCTTTGCAGTACAAATAATCTAAGTGTCCTGCTCTCAGTTACAAAGACCCAGTGCATTTTATTGCACGGACTGGAAGCAGGCGAGTGAGGGGAAAGTACTATCATGAACATGTTTTCACTTTTACCACCTCACTTCATCAAAAAACTATTCTTTCATCGTTTTAGAGGTGACATAGATGTAATCATCAGGTAAGTGGCGTCCTAGGTCTGTGACTTAAGCTGCTCTGTACGAGACGGCGGCCACTGGCCATACCTAGCTATTATCTATGCTTAAGTAAAATTGAAAACTCTTCCTTGATCCTTGCACTAGTCACATTTTCAGGTATTCAAGAGCCACGTGTCACTAGCACTTACCATCTCAGACAGCAGTACAGAGCACGTTTCCATCTCTGCACAAACGGCTACTGGACAGCACTGCTCGAGTTTATTTTAGAGCCATAGGGAACCTTATAAAGCTAGACCTAAATCCTCACTTTTCAGATGAAGTAATGCCCTGGTTTGAAAGGGAGTTTCAGAAAAATTTTATTTTTCGCAGCCTTTAAGTTAAAGGCTTTAATTTAAAAAATTAAAAAGACATTAAATGTTGAGATGTATATAGGGTCTAAGAAATAGATGACACCAATATTCTGGTTCTCTTTCTCCTCTGCTGTATTCATTTAAGGATTTCAGCGTAAACGACTCAAAAACTACTTATTAGGACTAGAATGCTCATCACCACCTAATTATCAAATTGCAACTACTATGATATTTTTGAAAGAAGTGCATTTAAGGTAAATTTATCAAGGAATCAACAAAGTATAATAAAACTGTTGAAAACACAGAATATTAGTTAACTAGAAAGTCAACATTTATAAGTAAATTAACTTCTTAAAGAGTTCTTCCAGAAAAGGAATGTGTATCAAAACAACTTTATTCTAAGGAATTATATTGAGGGGAAAATCTAGACTTTAAAGAAAGACATCAAGGAACATATGTTCTCAACTCTACTTAGAAGTTATTCCCTTAGTGCAGAATAGATCTATGTAAAATATGCTTCTGAAGTAAAGATTTGTGAGTAAGCACCACGAAAAATAAAGTACAAATAAGAAAAACTAAGAAAGAAAAAGAAAAAGCAAGACTCCAATTCTGAAAGGTGTTTACTAAAAAATATGGTTCAGGGGTCAAGTATATGGTGACTAGACTGCATGATGAGCACACAATCAATATACAGATGATGTATTACAGAACTGCATACTTGAAGTTTATATATTATTAACCAATGTTACCCCAATACTTAATTTTTTAAAGTTTTTAAAAAATGGTTCAGTAAAGCATGGACCTCTCTAAGCAGGGATCAGTCAACTAGGCCCTCAGGCCAACTCCGACTAGAGCAGGGATCGGTTTCTGATATTTTTAAATGGTTGAATAAAACTATTCCTTCTATGAGTTAAATTATTTGAAATCCCTGGGAACTGGTCAAGTTCTATCCAGGCAGAGGGAATGCAGTTAGTATTAATATGATGACTAGGTGGAGGGCCAGGGGACGGGGGGAGCAACTGGGGGGTTGTTTTATGAATTATATAGATGTCTAACCAATGTACTGTATACCTGAAACTAATTTTTATTTATTTAAATAAATTTTTTTAAAATCCCTAAGAGTGAAAAGTAGGTTTAAGCCCTCGGGTATAATTTTAACAAGCAAGCAAGCAATCGTGGAACCAGCCGTCCATGAGATTCCGTACTTAGCTAGTCTATAATCACTCTTGTAATAAACACCTGTATTGGCCTGTCCTAAACAATCATCACCCAGCTTCCTTTTCAGGCAGCCTATCAGCACACAGGTTTCCCTAACTCCTTTCACTTGACCCTAAGAGTTCTAATCAGGATCATTCCTCCAAAGGAGGAGCTGTAACCTAATTATAAAGAAAACCTGAACAACAACAAAGAAGTGACTCACATGCGTCTAAGTGTCAATGCCTCCCCCAAACTGGACACCTACCTCATTCACTCTCCGTCTCCCAAAGGAAGCCCAGCGAACAGAGTTAGGCTGGAGATGGGCTCCCATCCTTCCTCACGAGGACTGCCATTTGGGGCTGGCAAAGCTGCCTGAGAAGTAAGCTAACACAGAGCCTAGGCCTTAGCTCGAATTTCTTCAATTTAACCTCATTTCCCATTCACCCCACCTACACGGTCTAACCAGATGAATGCCACCTCTGAAATGTACCCTCAATCTGTTAACTAGCCACATGTCCCCTCATTGTGTCACAGACTATTCTCCAGTCTCTGCTGGGCTCCTTGAGGTCGCGTCTCCATTCTCATCAACAGTTAGCTCCTCTCCTTGGACAAGTTTACAAAGATTCTCAACTGGCTGACCAGTCAAGGAACCCAGCTCCCCTACAATTAAGCTGGTCCAGAAAATGTACGAAGGCCACCTCACTACAAAGAATTGCTCACCAGCAACTTTCTCTCCCCATTAATACAGTGAGTACAAAGACATAGCTGGGGTTTCTTTATTTTATTTTATTTTTTTTTGAGGAGTATGATTGTGTCGTTTTCTCCTTTTTCCAGCAATATGGCAACAAAAATATTACCAGAGCAAAATAGCTGACTACTTAACTCAGATGTCAGAGGTTCCATTTCTGAGCTCCTACAGTTACATGCAAATGACCTTTCTTTTTCTCTACCTTACTAGATTTTCTAGCAAAATAAACGTGGATGACCTAACATCAATATCCCACCTATCAATAATTTCTTAAGTCTTTTGAACTCTATGCATCTGAACCCAAGAGCTGACCCAATTCTTTTCTCATAATTGGCTATGACATTGATAAAATGTCCCACCTGATGTGATGGTTTAAAATGTCCAAAATTCAACTCTTCCCTTCACAAGGTGGAGCCCAATCTGTCTCATCCTGAAGGTGGGCTGGACTTAGTGACTTGCTTGTAATAAACAGAATATAGTGGAAGTGACAGTGTGTGACTTCTGAGACTAGGTCATAAAAGGCACTGTGGCTTAGTCCTTGCTGTCTCTCTTGAATCACTTGCACTGGGGAAAGCTAGCTGCTCAGTGTGAGGGACACTAAAGTAGCCCTAGGGAAAGGTCCGCGTGGCAAGGACCTAGTCCTCGTAGGGAGGGACTAAATAAAGTCTCACGCCAACAGTCATGCGCGTGAGCCAAACTATTGCTGAACTGCAATTTAACAGGACTATGGGAACAATTCAATTTAATGCATGATAGCGGTTACTCAATAACTAATCCCTCTTGGTTCGTCTAACATTGAGATATTAGAGACATTCTAGAAGCCTTTTCCCCTAAACTTTACTTTATTAAGTAGTCTTAGGAGCTCGGGGGTTCAGGAAAATTTAGCTAAATGACAAATCTTAACTAGTAACTTAATACGCTATTCCAAATGCCTATGTCCCTACATCATATTAACAGAAAACAGGTGAACCAGTCCTGTTTGGTCAAATAAGCACCTCATCCTTGGTCTTAAAAAGGAAATGGCACATATAAACACCCCTTCGCCACGCCATTCCCCTAGGTCGGCAGAAATGCTCCTCAGGCACTGACAAACTTTAGGACTGCATGACAAACTCATCTTTAATAAAAAATGTAATAATGCATTCCCTCCAAGTGAGAGTCCTGTCTGCATACTAACATTCCTAAGGAGTCCTTTTCAAAGCATTACTTTAAATCTATTACTTACAAAGTTATTGAGATTATGTATTTTTTTCTCCCAATCTCTCCCAATCCACCCCCCTGCCCCCCAGCCAAACTGATTTGTAAACGAAGTCTTACCTGCAGCGGTCTCCGTAAATACAGTACCCTCGCTGAAAATACTTGCACACTACACCGTAGGGGCTGTCGGAGAGGTCGTGCGAGTAGCGACAGTTATCTCCTTCTTTACAAACCCCATGCATGAAATACCTGTGAAGCAAATAACCAGAGCTGGGTTAGAAAGATGAAAGCCAGCACTCAAAGAATTCATGACCAATATATAGTCGACTAGCAATATACCAGTACCGGATACTAATAATATAGTCTATGATTATTCTACACGAACATGTGAAATGAACAAAGAAAGTGGAACTAGACGGCCTGACCACCAAGCTATCCCTTCTGGCGGCACAGGAAGCTGCCTACAGTCGATGCACCAGATGGGAACTTTGAGGCCGTCATTAGCCTTGTCTCTGCAGGTTAAATCTGACCACTGCTCTCATTTTATAGTCCTGGGGGGCTGCTTCTTGTTTTCCAGTAACTTTAGCCATAATGGCGGCTCTCTTTTAAAAAAAGAAAAAAAAAAATCAAAGATAAAGCATGACACAATGGAGACTGGAACACGTCAGATTACTGTACATGTTTCACTTCAAAAAACCATTTTAATTCTTTAAAAGCTGTATTTGGAAATACAAGCAAAATCTACTGTAAAAGTAGAGGTGAAAGGAAATCATTTAATGTCCTTCGTTTAGCACTGCTGTCCCTCTGCCTTAATGGAGTACATATACCTAGCTAGCGGTTCCCAAAAACCAGCTGTTAGAGTATGACCAGCAGGTCCTAAGTGGACCTGGACCGGAATCAGCATCACCTCAGGATTTGCTAGAAATGCATATCTGAGACCTTAACTCAGGCCAAGTAATCTGTACCTGGGGGATCAGAGGGGTTGGATAAGGCAAGCAGCAATCAGCATTTCTCTAGTCACTCCAGGATTAGGGAAATAATATGGATCTTATTTTAATCCTGAAAAGTGAGGAGAACCGTCACACACACCTCCATCCTCCCATCGCTGACTTCTGTGGTGGTTTATTCTTTGGTCCTTGATTGGTCTTTCTTTCAAGCAGGGTTATGGAGATTGAATCTGGGCAGCCTATACCACCCCAAGTATGCACCTCCCTACAGCTGGTAGAAGAAAAAAGTGCCCATTTCCTGGGTGTAGGTAGAACAGCTGTTAAGTACATTTCAGTTGCGCATTGATTTGAATAACACATAGAAAATAAATTCATATTTACTGAAGGAGCCTTGAAGAAGGCTGCCCCAAATTACAATGTGAAAGTTCTACTCAGAGATTACCTGCAAGTGAATGTTCTATTCACATGGGTAACAGTAGGTATTCCGAGTGGATAACATTCAAAGAAAGAACATAACAAACTGGTGGAAACAATTATCAAGATCCTAACAGTGCCCTAAGACTGCAGTCCATAACAAAATGTAAGAACATGGTAGGAAGTCAAACTATAATCTCATTTCAGCTCTTAGGAGGTTTAACTTAATCAAACTTGGGTTTGAATTTTTGCTCAACTACAGGGCTACTTTCTGCAAGCTTTGAAGCTGGGGGCCACATAACCCAAATGTGAGCTGAACTACCTGTAGGGAAAGTAAAGAAATGAACACTTAACAAAACTGAACAAGTCCATAGTAATTACATTGTAGTCACCACTACAGTGTAACTGTGCTTCAAAGTATAAAGGATCCATAACTGAAAATAGGTTATTCATTTGAAACAGTGTCACTGAATACAGCTGCTTTCTGTCCCAACCCGTGGGACTTTCATTCTCACACTCTAAACCCAAGACAAAGGTGCCTGTCTATACCTTCAATGTTTCCTTGGGTTCAGTTTGACGTCAGATGCACATATTTTAGGGCTTGACAAAATTACCTAGTGATCGCAAACTCCTAATCTCAGGCACAATACTTGGAGAATTTTAGGTTTGTTCTTAAATCCTATTCTGCCACATTTTCATTCATTCAATTGTTGTGCTTAGGTTTATGATGCTCTACATTACATCAAATTACGTCTTTCAGGAATTGTTTGCTACCTGATGGCTGCTGACCTAACCTTATTTCCTCAAGCAGTTGCCTCAAGCAGCTCAACTCCCTAACGTGGGCACCTTAACACCCAGCCTGACACCACTCCTCAGCACTTAAGCAACATCCACGCCACTGTCCCTTTTTGACATCCATGGTGGGTGAACACTTTCCCCTGGAATCCAAAGCGACAGAGTAAAAATTAAAGTCAAATAGATTGGCGTATTAGCATGTTTTTTTTGGCCAAGAGCATAACACAGCAGATGACCAAGAGTGAAGAGAACAGGACAAAATTGGGAGAGATGGGGCTGGATAGCTGGGGAAGATTCTGCAGGGCCCTGGAAGCCAAGTTAACTTAAAGCAGTAAGAAGCCATGGAAGGATTTGAAACAAGGAATTGTCAGAATCAGATTTAAATTTTAAAACATTACATTAAAGTGACTAGCTATCTTGCCACAAGAAGATTGTAAGTAACTGGAGTAGTTCAGCCAGAGAACAAAGGAATAACCTTTTCCAGCACTATTCCTGACAAAACGAATATATGCGGGACCTACATCACAGATCTGACTTAACATAAGACTGAGAAACAGAACTATCCAGCAGTGAAAAAAGTTCCTGAGGTCCAGAACGAACATCACTGAAGGAGCTCAAGCAGACACAAAAGCACCCGATACTGCAGAATCAACAGAAACACTAGAATTCAAGCCCTAATTAGTTACTGCCAAATACTAAGCATTACTTCACGTGGTGCTTTGTTATGTGTGATCTGGGCTTTTTAGTTTGTTTTTCCTTGTCTTCTGTCAGTGATACTAACACTGTTGGTACACCCAGAATTATAGACACTCCTCACACCGAAATCCCTTTTTGCCAACCCATCTCCCTGTTAAGTCTAAGAGTTAAGTGACATGATAGTGTAACTTATAGCATGTAAAAGAAAGAGGAAAAAGGCAACCCACTCCCAAGATTTTCTCCGCAAAACAAAAATCAAAATAACTCCTTTTGTTTTGTTTTTAAATGCCATCACCAAAAAGCCACCATTCAAATTGACGCAACGCCACGGCCCAAGCTGAGCTTGCCTTCTGTGAAAGGCTGGGCCATATAATTTCTAAAGTTCCTTCTACACTGAAGATTCTATGACTCTAAGCAGACATTGTCCGGTAATAAAGACAAATATAATTGACTAGAATCTCTTTACTGCTGTGCCTCTTGGAAACCTAAGCATGGTCTCCTAGATACATTACAAGAAATACCAAGAGCAGCACGTGAAGGTACAACAGAACCAAACACCACCCTTGCAGTGCCTCGAGACATAACAATCTCTCTGGGGATTCACAGAAATTACAGGTTAATTACTTTGATATTTAATTTTTGATGAGTCCTGTTTCTCAAACTAGTTTGTAAATTCTTGGTGTTAAGGACCATGGTTTATTCTGCTTTTTATTTATCTCCTAAAGTACCTCTTTGTTTAATAAAAACTGTAGAAGACAGCTAGGTGTCAAGATAGGACAGTGCCAGTAGCAAATTATTTTCTTTCTCTGGCTGGCTAACTTTTTCAATGCCATCACTTACAGCAACAACAACAACAACAAAAACCCTATATAGTTACCAAGTAGTGAATTTCACTATAGATCACACTTTCTGGAAGAATTTTGTTCATTTTTTAGGTTATTTTAACTACAAAGAACACTCATCTACCATTGTAGAAACACTCTAATCTGATAATGCAGTGTCTAAGTAACAGATAAGTAAAAATGATAATATGCAAGTTACAACTTTGTTTTTAAGTATGAATTGTTTGAACTCCAAACACTCAAATAAACTAGAATCAACAGTTTTTCTCTTTCATAGTATTCCTCTAATAAAATACAAAAAATGGCCTGGTGGGGGCAGCATAATACTGTTCCTTGGTAAAGGCATACTTAGGTTTTTCTTTTAAGCTGCAGAAATAACTGAAAATTTCAAGAGAAATATTGAAAATAGTAACCAACTAGAAAAATACAGATGATTCTAGGCAATTAAACACAGATATCCATCATCCAAACAACTCCTAACTTCTAAGAGGATTACCTTAAGAAAAGAGCCTAAGTCAAATTCCTAGATAGAGGGGGAAATGGGCACAAACATTACAACACATCACTATCTTGAACTCTCGTCAAAGGGGGTTTAGCTATCAAACACTAAAAACATTTAATTTAGAATACAGTGCATTTCTGCATTCCTTTTAACACATAGCACCGTTTCTTGTTGTAGACACTGATACTCATTTACTGAACAAGTGAGGTAGTCCCAGAAAGACAGGCACATGTTCCCTGAAGTCCTTTGTCTTTGCTAGTTTACAAGTGGTTTAAAAACAAACGAATGAAAGCAGAGGAATCTTACTAGTACATATTAAAGTGGGTAATTCAAGTGTGGATTTATCAACGTCAATTCCAGCACTTACTGAGTACACTAGCTTCCAAGTAAAGCTCTACAGATAGCATGGTAAGATAGGGCCTCTTTTCTCAGTGAGCTCAAGTCTAGAAGAAATGAAGATAACATATCTGACATTCCCGTTCAATGTATATTTTAAAATAGATCATGTTGGTACCTAGAACTGAAAACAATGTCAAATTTTAAAACCTAAGACATCGACTAACTGGGACTTAAAAGGAACAGTCAAGCAAAAGCTACAGACAGGTTTATATAAAAAACAATCACATTTAAGCCTCTAGCTTTTACATAGTGCTTTTTCAATATGTTAGATTACTCAGCCATGTAATTTCTTAAAAACAAATCTATTGATTCACGGGTGAAAAATTCCCACTGGTCCAAGACAGGTCTAGGATATTTCATTAACTCAAAGATCCTAAAGGCAGGCAAAGAGGAATGATTAGCCTGGTAAGCTGTTCTGAATTCTGATGATACTGGTGAGGAATTAGAAAAGGGGAAACAGAACAGGGAAAAGTACCTAAGAGAGGAGAAAGTGCCTAGCAGAAAGGAAAGTTCGATGTAAGAAGTGACGATGAATTCCGTGCTTAGCTGTAAAGCTGGACTCAAGTTACAAACACGACAGGATAATAATGAGGTAAGTATGTTAGGTTGGTGATGGGTTTTCAAGGCTAGATTATATATTTAGATTAGAGATGATGGGGAAAATCGAGGCCTTGTATGGAGACTTTAAAAAATTCACATATTCAAGAAAGATTATTTTCAGCGTACTAACGTAGTTTGCGGCTGTAGGTGACTGGCCGAAAAGTTCAAGAATATAAAGCTTACACTAGTTCTTTTATTTTTAAAAGATTCAGCTAGCACATATAAATCAACTGCAGCATTTTAGAGAAAAGAGAAATAAAGAGACTCGTATAATTGGCTCCATGAATAGGAATTTTTAAATTGTCATTTCTGGGATATTGCACTTGATTCCTTTCTTAGGATTACAGATGACTGATGAGAAGCTAC
>NW_011888829.1:1208842-1212728 GCF_000151845.1 Pteropus vampyrus | reverse complement strand
CTCACCTGCAGGTGACCTGTTTGGTCCAGCCGCCGCCGCTGCCGCCTCCCCCTCCCCCCGCCCCCGGGGACGGGGAGGTGACTGTGGGGATAGGGGTGGGGGAGGCCGCTGCCACCGCCGCCGCTGCCGCTCCTGCTCCTGATGGTGTGGCTGTTGTTCCGGGAGCTGCAGCCTCCGCCATTACTGTTTACCCCACACAGCAATGGCACCGGAACTTCCGGATCACATAGTTCCGGTCCGGCTGCGAGAAGGAGAAGGCGGCGAGGCCAGGGGAGGGGAGGGGAAGGAGACCGAAGCGCCCGCTTGCTCCCCTCGGCCCCGCGAAGCGTCTCCGAGCGCTCTCGCCGCTCGAACTGCGGGCCAGACCAGGAGCGCCCGCGGCCCGCCCCCAGCGCCCTCTGATTGGTGGACGGGACCGCCCCGCCTGGGAGGGGCGGGGCGAGGGCGGCCTCCGCCAGGTGGGCCCCACCCCCTGCTGCCCCCAGGCGGCACATCCAGGGAACCAAAGTCCGAATTCAAGAGCGCTGACCCGGACGAGTACTTCGTAGCAGAGGGTGGTGCAGTGGAGAGGCGCAGCGGGGAGCGGGAATTTGGGCCCTGGCTTTGAATCCAAACTTTCCCATTTACTGGCTCTACCTACCAATTACAGCTATATGAACTTGGGCTGGATACCCATTCTTTGAGCCTCAGTTTCCCCATCTGTCAAAAGGGGATGACAGTAGACTCTACCTCGTAGGCATGCTGTGAGGACTATATGATAAGCGTGGCAATCACTGAGCTTAGTAGTTAGTGCCGGGAGCATAGCGAACACTTAGGAAATGTTCTGTTAATTCCTCCAGAAGTGTGAGTGCTAAGCTGAGCCCAAGAGACTAGCATGGTGGCACAGCAAAGGCTCCAGTCACTTACTTCCCTTATCTCCTGACTTTTCCCACTCCTAGCTACTGTCTTTAAGCATGTTACCCTACCTTTTAGTGCTCCTGATTCCTTCATCTCTAAAAATAAGTTTAAAAAATAAATAACCATTTAAAAATAACAATACCTACCCCAGAGGTGGTTGAGGAAATTGAGAGTCCATGTAAAACCCTGTCATTGCTTCACGCTGCAGTTAATACTTAATAGAGAACGAACAACAAGAGGTGTCGAAATACCTCAGCTTCTAAGAGTTATTTCTTAAACTATGAAAAGTAAGATGTTTTCAATCGTGTATCCCCATCAATGCCTACTGCCCACCCAGACGCTGCATATTAAATCTGAGCTTCCAAAGGCAGTTTTTCCTAAGCCCTTAAATTTGCTTTTCTACGGTCTCTCTACCTTGAGAAAGTGAAAATTTGCTCCACTGCCAATCAGACCACCATGTTCCTAAGAGACACATACAAGGACAGCGGAAAAGCCAACAGACAGCAATGATTCTCTCAAGGCCACACCACGGCTGCGGAATGATTAACGATCCCCTTCGGCTGAGTAATTACAGCTTTTTTACTGACTTCTCTCACCCACTCCATTTCTCCCTCCTACCTTCCAAAGATTGCTGAGACACCCAGTTCCCAAACTGCTCCACTGCATGACAGCACCCAAACTAGAGCTGGTCTCTTTTTGTCCCTCCCCAGAATCACCTAGTATGAGCTTCAACCCTTTAAGCCCTCCTACTCTCCTTTCCAAGATGCCCCCCATTCCTCTGCTTCCTGGTCTCCCCTGCTGTGTCAAGTTAACAAACTTGTTTGTCGGACTGCCATGAATTCCTGGTAGTTGCTATCGATTAGGTATTATCAGTCAAGTACGTTATTTTTAGTGAGAAAGAACAAAGCAAGTACTTTACATGTTAAGAAAAAGGGTTACTTAAAGCAATTCTATTTTAGGAAAATCCTCTTGTAAATTATGGATTATTTTTTTTCTTTATTGCTGCCCTCAGCTGGAAGCGGCGGTGCCCCGCTCAGAGCCCTCGGTGCCATCATATGAGATCATAACAGATCTGAGTCTCGGTGGCACACCTGGAAAGACCTTGGGCCTGAATTTAGGACATAATCCAGCCCTGGTCCTAAAATGGAGGGAGATGGGACCTAAGGCTGTCCCCAAGCTGTTACACAAATCCGTGGCTGGGAGACCAAAGAGTTTGTTAAGGGGACTTACATATCGGGATTGTCTGGGGCGAAACGTGGATATCTTTCGTGCCACATGGAAGGTGCTAAAAAGTTATGTAGGGCAGGGTGGAATAGATAGGGGCAACTGGGGCCTGACCCGCCCAGATAAGGGGAAAAAAATGCTTGCAAGCTCGCCAGGGGCGGGACACTGGCCTGTCGCAGAAACCAGCACTCCTGGCGCATGGGGGGGAGGGAGGACGGGGCACTCTGTGAGGGGATTCATGGGAGGCAGTCAGTCTGTTCTGGCCTAGATCTAGCTGGATCTAGCTGGAAGGTCCAGTGGCTGTTTTGTCACTGAGTAGCCTCTCCTCCATGGAAGCCCACACATGCCCATCCAAGCTGAGTTGTGAATTTTGGATCTTTCAGCTCAACCCTGCAGCCATGTCACTCCTCCTCTGTTCAAAGTTCTGAAAGGACAGTTTCTATCAGGATTTGTCCCCACTAGGCTGGGTGTGATGTGGCTTCTCCCTTTCTCAGACCCCATCTCTGGTCTGCCCCTTTCTGGCTTTGCTGCCCCAAACACACTAGTCACACTTCACAGGGTCCTCGCATTAGCCGTTCCGTCTGCCGGGGACCTCATCACCCTTGGCGAGCTCCACCAAGCTTCTGCCAAATCTCAACAAGACATTCTCAAATCTCAACCTCTCCTCTGACTGCCTTTTAAAATATTGCAATCTGTTTCCTCACCTCCCTCCAATCTCCTTAGTTTGCTCTACTTTTTCTTTACTCCGTAATATTTACCTTCTAATTCACTATAGCATTTGCTTGTTCATTATGTCGATGTACTGTCTGTCTCTCCTAGCTGGAACAGAAGCTCTCCGAGGGCAGCCATCTTTGCCTGTTTTGCTCAAACGTATTCCGAGCCCCTAGAACAGTGGTACATAGTAGGTGCTCAACAATATTTGCGCAATGAATGAAAGAATTCTCTAATGTTATAAACTTTACTATGCCTTGGCTCCCTATCCATACCAATAGGAATAATAACGTTTTGTATTGTAGGGAAACAAAACAAACTAAACCTTCATCTCCATTTTAGATTTCTGGGAGAAAAGTTCAGCTCAAGGCCAATTCATACATTTCTTCATTCACAAAACATTTATAAGTGACTGTGCTGTACCGGTGTGACCCAAATAGCCAGGTTCTTAATTGCACATGGAGTAACGGCTGCTCGTGAGGTGCGATGTGAGGGCACCGAGAACCTTCTCAGACTACTAATTCCTTCTCAGGTGCTCCAGTCCAGTGGGGTCACTCCTATCCTGGGGAGGAATCTCATGGGAGCATTCGCTTCATCCACCTCTGCCGACTCGGGGTCAGGCCAGCTTAGAAACACCTGGCAATGACGAGGGAAGAGAGAAAGGAGGCTTAACAAGAAAGGGGACGGTGAGCATTTCCTTCGCTATTAGTCAGTTTCTGAGTCCAGTGATCATATTTACTCAAACAAAAATGTCACGTGACTTGTCTATGGCCATGCCCAATCCCGTCTGATCTCGGAAGCTAAGCAGGGTCGGGTCTGGTTAGTACTTGGATGGGAGACCACCTAGGAAGACCAGGTGTAAAAAAAATAAAAAGGTCATGTGGTTTGACAAGGATGGTTCAGTGAACCAAGTGGTTAAGAGAACAAGAAGCTGGAGCAGCAAATCCAGGTTATATAGGAATCATGAGAGAACTCGAGTGCCTGGATGCAGTAGCTGTGTGACTTCGGGCCAGTTACTGCCTCAGTTCCCTCACTGGTGAAATAAGGCTAATCA
>NW_011888829.1:1198472-1207152 GCF_000151845.1 Pteropus vampyrus | reverse complement strand
GTCTCCTTGTGATTTTGCCATGTGGAAATTGTCTTATGTGTGTGCGTGTATCTAAGGCAATCTAATTTTATGGTTTCTGGCTTTTGCATTATAGTTATAAATGTCTTTCCCACTGTAAGCTATTAAAGTATTCATCCAAGGTTTTTTTCCCAGTTATTTTATAGTTCGATTTATTACACTTAAATGTATGGTCCTTTTGTAATTTATCCAGGTACAAGGTATTAGGTGCATTAAACAGAAAACCACGGGCCCAAAATGGCGTCACTTGTGCTGAAAGGCCATGATACCAAACCTAGATTTAATGCTTAATCTAACTGCAGTTTCAGCCACCCCAGAAACATAATCTTAATCAGTGTGGAGTTTCCAAATCAACACTAGTGAGGTAATTTTGACTGATAAGACCCCCCCCCCCCGCCTTTCCCTAAGGGAAGATGTCCTTGCCGGAAATAATCCATTTTTAATTTCTTAGTCCCACCCTAATCCACTCTTTCAACTTCTAAATCCCTCACTCTGCCTAGGAAAACCCATTTTGTACCACACTCTGCGGTGTCCAAGTCGCTAGAGGGGATGCTGCCTGATTCATGAATGGCTTAATTAAAGCCAATTAAGACCTTCCTCTCCCCCCAGTGTTCTTTTGGCTGGTCTAATAATAAAATAGACACAAGACAGATTAGCAAAAAGAAAATAACCAAACTTAATACATACATGTGTCTGGGAACCCCACATATATGAGAGAGTTAGAGACCCCACATACAGGATAGATCTGGAGATGGGGAAAATGATTGAGGTATATAAGACATCCTGAGCTAAGGATGAGGTAAAGTGCCTTGGGGGCTTCGAAAGGTCATTGTAGGATGTTAAGAAGAGAGACATTTAGCAAATAGAAGTTAGCCCTGCCCTACAGAGTGTAGAGTAAAGGGAGGGACAAAGTTCCTCTTGAGCCTGAAGCTAAAACTGCTTTTAGCTCAAAGTAATCACTGAGGCACATTTTGGAGTTTTTTTTTTTTTTTCTAAATCCCACACCACCTTAATGGCATGTGAAATTCTTAGACTGGAGTCTGAGAACCTTCTGTTTTGTTATCTTTATTTAAATCCTAGTACTATACTATTATTGAAGGTATATAGTATCTGTTAGGGCTATATTACTATATTATTTTCTTTTTCAGAAATGTTCTCATTTACTTTTACACATGAACTTTAGAATCTGTGTAATTTTTAAAATCCCGTTATTTCTATTTTTAACATGAAACATTTGGGAAGGAACCCCACCCCAGTGTACACACAATACTTGGAGCTCCTCCTTAGCGTTTAGCTCAGTGCCTGCCTGCCTGAGAGTAGAGGATTAAAATATTTGTCTAGTAAACAAGTAAGTAGATAAAACAATGGGGCCTTACCCTAGCTCCCAGCTCTCCGTCCCCCTCAAAAGAATAGGAACTAAGGTTTTAAGAAAAAAAAATTGAGAAAACTTGGTTTAAACGGCAAAATTGCTCAGCCTTTCCACTCCCAAAAGCCTTGGTGCTGACCCAAGAGCGTTTGCCGCTTGAGGGCATTCTCTCGGGGCGGGGCCAAAAATGCTAATGAGGTTTCCAGCTTCCATTCTGGCCTGGGCTATGGGTGTGAGCTGAAAGCATCTGATAACTCTCAGAAAGTACAGAAAGGGCCTGAGGCCACCTGTGCTTGGGCAAAAGATAAACTAGATTTTAGAAAAGGGCTGATAGTAACCATTTAAAATGCCAAGAAGTCTTATCTGCTTTAACCTTTACTTTCTCAAAAAAAGGTGTTTTTTGTAGCTTAGAAATTGCAAATGAAACTATACTTGTTTATGCACGGGGCGGGCCGAAGTTTAATAGAAAGCTTGACAGCATTGAGTGGTGAGGTGGGTGCGTGTGTGTGTGTGTGTGTGTGTGTGTGTGTGTGTTAGCCAGTAGAGCAAATGCCACTCCAACTCTCTTCTGTCATAGTGTACCCATGCTTTGCAGAAGAGGGAGCCTGGAGAGGGAAGCCTCTCTGATTTATCTCACACTCTGATTCCCCATCCTTCATAACACCTGTCGCGATGGCAACATTCCATCTGTTCGTGTGCGATTATTTGAATGTCTTTCTTCCTCCATGAAGCTCTCGAGAGCAGGGCCTGTATTTATTATATTTGTTCACCGTTGTACCTCCAGTCTCTATTGCATATAATATGTGTAGAATGAATGAATAAGTGAACGGATGGATGTCAAGAAGGCCTAATCCCAAGGAATCTTCAGACTAGGACAGGGTCTGGCAACATCGTTGTAGTTCAGTAAATAAATGTGTCTAATGAGTAAAGGAATGAATGAACTGATGAATAAATGAATGGACTCAAGATGAAAAGAGAGGGAGTACCTGTGCTCAAGGACCTTAGAGCCTAAGCGGAGGAAGCAGAGGCCAAAGCAGAGCGTTTTTCTGGGGGCTGTGCAGTGGTGGAGGCATCTGCAAGGTGCCATGCGAGCTCAGAGAAGCAGCCTTTGAGCTGGACGGGTTGGGAGTCAGGGTAGCAGGGAAGGCGTAAGACGAGCTAAGTTTCAAGTGAGCTGAGCCAGCAGCTGTGCCCTTGCCACAGATTGCAGTGGCCCAGGCACCACACTGAGGGCCAGGACGGTGTAGGACGGACGGAAGCTGGCAGCAGTTCTGAATTCACTGTTGGAGCATAAAGTCCTAGGCAGGGAGGGGCTGGGTGCAGCCAGTGTGGGGAGCAGAGGGGTGAGACGGGGAGGGGTCGGGCTTCGTCCTGCAGCCATGGGGAGCCTCTGGAATGTTTGGGGCAGGGGACCAGCGTAGTCGGTCAGATCACGTTCAAGCAGTGGAAGGAAGGCAGCTCTGAGTCCTGAAGCTGCCGGCTCCGCCATTGTCATCTACCCTTCCAACTGGGCTATTTCCAAGTCTTGGGCAAAGTTTCTGCACAGAAGCCATTCTAAAAACAAATCAACCCTGTTCGCTGAGTCAAGTAAACAGGTTCATCAGGGACGTTGGCGCCTGCCCTGCAATCCCTCTGCCCTAAGCCAAAGCGTAATGCCAGGTGTCTTTAAAATTCACGGGACCACCCCACCCCGCCCTCTGTGTTCCACGCTGTCACCCTCAGTGGCCTTTTCCTTTCTTTTTTTCATTACCCCAGATAACATTTCTACTGTTTACACTCAGGCCCCACAGCCCTCTGCTCTCAGAGACCATTCTCTGGCCGTGGCCACAGCCCGCATCTCTCTGGAACTCTCAATCTAGTAGAAGTTTCAGAGACAATCGTCTCATGAGCCCAGGACTCCCCAAGAACATGCCATTTGTCAAAAAAAAAATCTTCTTTCTTGGGCACCTGATCCTCCCCTAAATTGATGAAAGGTGGTAGGCTTTAAATAGGAAACTGGTTGATTCCATTCGATTATAATCCGGCAGTGGGGATTCTGGTTCCGACACTGCACTTGAAATGTAACAATGTATGGTGTGGCCCAGATGTCCACGGACAGATGAATAGATAAACAAAATGTGGTCTTTATATAACACGGAATGAGTATCATTTAGCCTTAAAACGGAATGAAATTCTGACACATGCTCCAACATGGATGAGCCTTGAGGACATTGTGCTGAGTGAAATAAGTCAATCCCGAAAGAACATTTAGTGCATGATTCCACTTATATGAGGTACCTGGACTGGTCAAATTCAGAAACAGAAAGTAGTATAGAGGTGGCGAATGAACTTAACACTAACTGTACACTTAGACATGGTTAAGACAGGAAATTTTATGTTATGTGTGTTGGATTTGGGGGGGCATTTGGAATAGATAAGGCACACACTGTTGAGTGCTGGAGCCCTGATGTCCTCATGGGGGAGGGGCGGAGGCAGATGAGGCTGGGAGAGAAGACCCAGCACTGGGTCAGTCCTAATAAGGAGGGGTTCGAGCTATAAATAGCTGTGGACTGCCTGAGGCCAGGCATGCCCTGACTTGAAGATCCGCTCAGCTGTTAGCTGCCCGGGAGACCTGGGCAATCGCTCACTCTTTGTCTCCTCCCCCTCCCGCACCACCTGTCCTGCCAAGGGCCCCAGCTCCTCCCTCCCTCCGTCTGCAACTGCCCAGCGGCACCGGTCAGCTGAAGGCCGTGGGGTCTGGCCCTGACCAGGCTTCCAGGCCACCCTTCCTGGGTGTGGCTGCAGGTGCCTCAGGAGCCAAGTCAAGGCTAGAAGGGGCCTCTCTTTCTGGACAGAGGCGACCCGAGTTCCGTTCTGCAGTAGCCTGGACGCAGAGCTGGGTGATGATGCTCTGCCTCACTCTGCCACAGCTCACTGCCCCCGTGGTGTCAGGGCCTCTGTGGGGGATAGGTAAGAATCTGGAGTGATGGCTGAAATAAATCTCTTTCCCCAGCGGTGGCTGGGACAGTATCATTTTGCCAGTGAGATGCCAATCTGCTGAGCTTGGCACATAACACAAAGGAGAATGATGGCTTTTTTATTTTCGTGTGTGTGTGTGTGTGTGTGTGTGTGTGTGTAAACATAGAAACAGAAGAGTGTGTAAAACCAATGTGCACAGCCTAAACTGAAGGAGATCAGGATATGCCAACCCCAAAATATACCACTTGGGCATAAAGATTATTTCGAGCTGAAGGCCATTGAGAATTAGCAGGTGCAGGACGCATTCTCTGCCTCCCCGCCTTTTCCCCTCCCAGAAGCGGGACGTACGTTTCCCCTGTGAAGGTGTCCCCCCCCATACCTGAAAGAGGAAGCACCTCATCACTGGAGATGGAGCGTCTGCCTGACCACGCCTCACTAACACAGCACTGACTTTCAGAAGTTTCCCTCATTGGTTGCCCAGTCACTCCCCACAGCCTTATCGCTCCCGTGCTCAAACTTCCTTTCCTTTGCTAAAATCATATCTAAGCCCCCGTATTTCTTGTTTTAATTATATTTTAAAAATCGAGATCTTATTTATAGACAACGACGTGCACAGATCTTAAGTGTCGTTCAACGAATTCTGACGACCGTTTACATCCATGCGATCGCCACTCACACCCCCCACACCAAGGCGTAGAAAACGCCCACCCGTCGTCACCCAGCACGTCCCTTCCTGCTCCCTTCCAGTTAGTTCTCTCATTTCGACACTACGATCCCTCTCCGAATTCTGTTTCCATAGATTAATTTTGTCCTCTTAAGGGTTTTTATGTCACAGGGACGGTGCGGGGTGTGTTGTTGTGTGTCTGGCTGCTTTCCCTCCACGTGCTGTTGGTGAGTTTTCTTCGGGCCACCGCCTCTCCCTCTCCATAAGCGGTTTCCCGTGGTGCGGCTGCTGCGGCTCATTCATCCGCTCTTCTCCCTGTACAGAGTTCTCATTTTTACTAGGCTCAGTCTTTTGCTTTATAGTTTGCCCTTTTTTATATCTTGTTAAAGAACCTTCCCCACCTTGAGGTCAGAAAGTTTTTTTCCTTCCATGCTGTCTTCTAAAAGTGTTGGTTTTAGCTTTATACATTTTGATTTTGATTTTAGTCAGCAGTTAAATAATGCTTACTGAGTCCTGACCACTTAAAAATATTAACTAATTTAAACCTTATAAAAGCTCTATTTGTTATATCCATTTTGTAGGTGTGGGAACTGAGGCAGGGACATTCAGTGACTTGCTCCGAGTCCCACAGCTGGGAGGAGAAGGGCCAGAGTTCAGACCATGTGGCCTCCAGCTCTAACGGCTGACAGACCTGGAATTAACTTGTATGCATGGTCTGGGAAGAGGGGGGTGGGTCTTTTTTTTTTTTTTTTCGTGTAGAAAACCATTTTTCCTAAATCACTGCTCTTTCAGCATTAAAATATAGAAAAGACCGAAGCAGACGGAGCACATGCTCCCTGCTCAAGCACCGGGTCCTCCCTACCTTGGCCCCGCAGGTCTCGTAGGGCGGTGGGAGCCTCTCTCTCCCATCTTGGGCCCTGGTCTTCCCTTTCTCATGCAGCGCAAAAGCACCCAAACACCTTTTCCCAGACACGCTTTGAACTGGGAGAAAGTGACGAAGCACTGACTTGCTCCTTCCTCTTTCAGAAGAACGAGGCCGACCTGCCATCCTGGTCTCCTTGGCGCGGGGCGCTGTGTGCTGTCGTGAGACCAGCAGTAACCCCCAGTGTGGGGACGGCGAGGGGTCCGCAGAAGTGAGGGGAGCGGGGCCCGCGGAGGAAGGCGGAGCGTGGCCTGGGACAGCATGTGAGCGTTATTTCAGGTTGCAGGGGCTAGAAGCAGAGCCAAGATTCATCGCGACGTTTGAAGCCTGGGAATGTGTCTTCGGGAAGAGGCATCACCGAGGAGAAGCTGTTGCGAGTGGGGTAGTGGGTACGGAACACCCACTGGTACATATGGGGAGTGAAGGGTCTTTTGGGATGATGCTGTTGGCTGTTGCCGTGAAAACACACCTCTCTAAGGAGCAGGGCTTTTAACAACCAGGAGCATGGGCAGTATCCATTCGTGGTAGTTAGGTTATCGATAGGTCACAGGAGTTCCTGTGACAGAAGCCCCAACCCCCCCAGGCCTCAGAGCCGAACACCAAGGAGGCGGAGTTCTCTCCCCCCTGATGTCGGGGTCAGGGGTGCCCCTTCGACCCTCCATAGCTTATTCTGTCCCATAAACCTGGGCAGCTGCAGGATCAGCTTATCCCACGCACCAAGCTTTACATCTCCTCGTTCCCCAATGGCTGGTTTCGTCTTTCATTTTGAATTGAAATATAGTTCACGTACTATAAAGTTCACCCTCTTAAAGTGTACAATTAGTTTTCAGCGTGGTCACGAAGTTGTGCAACCATCACCAGTATGTCATTCCAGAACATTCTCATTGCTTCAAAAAGGTCTCACCTTTTCAACTGCTGTGGGGCTGCAGCTTAGCCGATGCCCGGGGCGGAGGAACAGGTTTGGGATACTCGGTGCCCTTTCCACACACAGTTTAAAATGAAGAGGCTCCAGCGTCCCCCTGGAGGTCACCAGTGTGTGTGTGTGTGTGTGTGTGTGTGTGTGTGTGTGTGTGCGCGCGCGCGCACCCGTGTGTGTGCTGGGGGGGTGTCCGAAGGAAGCTGTGTAATCTTTTTATGGTCGCTCCTTAATTTCAAATGCATAAAAGAAGCCGCAAAACTGTTATTCTCTGAGCATTTGGGACCTTGCTCCCCAGCATATATCATCAGTTTGGCTCAGATAAACTCTTATAAAAAATTCTCTACAGGTTTGGATGTTTCTTACATTGACAAAGTCATGCTTTGGGGGTTATACAGCTCAAGAGTCAGCAGTCGAAAGAGAAATGCCTCGTAGGAGGTGGTGCAAACTTATCAGCACAGGAAGCTTATCTCAGAAGCTCTGAGGGCAGGGAAGACTGAGTTCTGGGGGTGGTGGGGGAGGAGCTGGCCTGCCTGGAGCTGGTTAGAGAGAGGAGAGAGGCTAGACTAGAGTTTAGCATGCTGCATTGTCTAAAGGTTCCAGTTGTCATTCCTAAACCTGGAAGGAAGGGCATTAAAGAATTCCTTCGTAATTTTCTGGACCAGTCCTGGAATATTAGGAAAATAAAGTTTAAGGAGAATATATGGAATTTAGATGTAGACTTAGTAGGAGGTACTTTTAGGGTTGATACCCCTGGAGAGGAAGGAAACATTTGCCCAAAGAAAGAAGCTGGCATTTATCCTATAGAAATGCATGTGTGAATGATACACGCTCAAGGTTAAAATCATCACACTAGAATATAAATGCATTGTAACGTTACTGCTGTGTGTGTGTGAGAGAGAGTGTGTGAGTGTGTGTGGTAACAGGTACATAGCAAAGTATCATTTAAACGATTTTCAAGTATACAGTTCAATGGGATAAGTACATTCAGACTGTTGTGCAACCATCGTTTTTTTGTTTTCAAAGAGCAATACTTTGACATGGCTACGAGGCACAGGATGGTGATGGTCCTGCTTACTGTCGCATGGCCCTCACCCCACTTGCTCCCAGAGAGGCTGAATGTCCCCATTTTGAGATATGAGGCAGCTTTTAGCTTTCCACAGCGTCCACAGCCCCATCTTCTCACAGAGCAGGGGCTTGACTGGTCTCAAGGGGCCATCTGGGCTGCCAGAACCCAGGACACAGGGTTGATGGACCCCACGCTATGGGAAGGACACTGACCTGCCTCACTCTGTGAGTCATCCTAGTGGCTGACCGTGGCTTGGGCATAGGGCTGCTGTGCCACCTTAGTTCCTGCCCAGAACTTCTCCCAGGCCAGATAAACCAAGGCAGGGAGGGAAGAAAAGCAGCTTCTGCCAGAGAACCAAGCTAGACTCTAGGCGCTGGGCTCCGGGCTTGGTCTGCAGCTCGGGGAGTTGTCTGCTGGCCAGGCCCTGCCAGCTGGTCTCCTGCCTGCTGGCTTGTCAGGTCCTGCTGCCACCCAGAGCCCCACTGGATAAGCCCTTTCACACCTGTCCAGGGACCTGGTGAGAGAGTGGAGGGTGGGTCCCCATGAATCTGGAGTTCTCTGCCAGAAAAACAACTCGGTCCACATTCCACCGAGTAGGTAAGGCAATTAGCGCCATTGTAGGAAGGAAGGCTGTTGCGAGGTTTGGTTGCAGGATTTAACTGTGCGTTCTTAGGATTACGGTTGAGGTGGGGAGGGGTGATGGCTGTAGGCAGAGGAGAAAGTAAGAGGGGCAGGTAAGAAGCCCAAGGCTGATCAAAGGTGAGACT
>NW_011888829.1:1197091-1198422 GCF_000151845.1 Pteropus vampyrus | reverse complement strand
AGGGTGGGTCCCCATGAATCTGGAGTTCTCTGCCAGAAAAACAACTCGGTCCACATTCCACCGAGTAGGTAAGGCAATTAGCGCCATTGTAGGAAGGAAGGCTGTTGCGAGGTTTGGTTGCAGGATTTAACTGTGCGTTCTTAGGATTACGGTTGAGGTGGGGAGGGGTGATGGCTGTAGGCAGAGGAGAAAGTAAGAGGGGCAGGTAAGAAGCCCAAGGCTGATCAAAGGTGAGACTGTTTGCTCTCTGGCCTGGTGCAGGGAAAGCTGGTGCCAGGCTTCCGTGATTGTAGCCTAAAAGAAGTTAGAGGTTGGCAGCCGAACCCCACCCAAGAGTTGGGTGAGGGTGAGGTGTGGTCACTGGACAAGCCACAGAGTGAAGTTAATTGGCCTTGACAGGTGCCAGCAGTTAAGTGGCCCGTCTCATCTGCCTTTTGCTTTTCTTATTAACCTTTGCTCAGGCCAGAATCTCTCCTTCCTCCTCTGCCTGTTTTAACCCCTTCCACCCACCCAAACTAGGCTCTGAACTCAGCTCCCACCACCTCCCCTGAAAGTGAGCTGAGCCCGCCAGCCTTTCTCTCTTGAACTCCCCTCCACAGCAATCTCCCCTCAGAATTTTGGGGGCCTAACCTGTACTGCCCTGGGTTTGCTTGCCAGTCTATACAAGGTCCCAACGAGAGTAACGGAAACTTTTAAAACCGACAATCTGAATCACCATATTTGATCTGCTCAAACGAGTGTGGCCCGTCTGTGGCCCCCTTGCAAGCTTACACCCATTTCATTGATTCATTGATGTTTTCATTCTTCAAGGCATTTTAGAAACTCTTAGGTAAACTCAAGACATATGTGCAAAAGTCTTATTTCCAAGACTTTGGAAATTGGCCCTAATATTAATCCATCAATGAAACTGAGGGGAGAATTTGTATCTAAGGGAGGAAGGAGATGAGTCACCTGAAGAAGTGAGTCACCTGAGACAGAGTCCTATAAATGTTTGGAGACATTTGGGGCCCTTCCAGCCAATGAAGGCTCTAGAGCGTTAGTCCCTGAGAGGTCAAGGTAGATCCCAGGAAACTGCTTTTCAAACTAGTGTCCCAGGCGAATCTGATGTAGGTGGTCCCAATCACTCGAGAGATATGGGGTCCTCTTCTGAGAGGTACGGCTGGGGGGTGATGGATATAGCTAAGAAAGGGAAGTGCCCCTCATATATCGTGGGTGGGATGTAAAATGGGACAGCCACTGAGGAAAAGTTTAATGGTTCCTCAAAATTTTAAATGTAGAAATTACCACATGATCCATAATTCCACTCCTAGGTGTGTGTGTATATATATATA
>NW_011888829.1:1180516-1196576 GCF_000151845.1 Pteropus vampyrus | reverse complement strand
TGCGGGGTGCCAGGGATCAAGGGGTCAGCAGGGTCTTCATGAGACAGGGAAGTCTGTCCAGCTGCCCACCCCTCCCGGTGGCTCCAGACTCTCTGGTGCCCTTTACTCCGACTTCATACTCACCAAGCAACCTTCTGATGATTAGTGTGGTCTCCTAGGTAGGTGCCTGGTGCTGACTCAAAGTGTCTGAGATGCTGGGCATGGCTGTCACCGTCAGTAGGCAGGTCGACTCCCCTTGACAAAGCACTCCTTTGGCTTAGTGGGGCCTGCATCCATCTCTAATGAGCCTGCTGCCTGCGACAGAGATAGTAGCCCTCTTGTGGGAATTGTTGCTTCGCTCGGCCAACGTTTCAGGAAGAGCCTGCTCTGTGCCAGGCGCTGGCTTTAGGCTCTGGGAATTCAGCAGTGGACGTGATGGACACCATCCCTTGTGAGGCTTACATTCTGGCGATCAGATAACGCACGTGACGAACTCAACATAGTGATGGGCAAAAAGCAACGGCCAGGAAGTGGCGGCTGATATCATTATTCTTAGTCTGAGTGGTACGAGGTCTTCGTGATCATTTCTAAGAATTCGTTTTCCTCTTCCCAGCAGGGGTGAAGGCTGCCTCCTCCCTCAGATGCACCCACTCACATTTCCCCTTCCCTCGCCCACCAGCGTCCCAATTGTCCACAGCGCTGAAGTCCACCCGACAATCCCTCTCCAACTATTTTTCATGACCACGTGCTTCGCCGTGAAACACAGTAATGAATGCTTCTAAACACGTACACATTCTTCATGGAAAATGTGTGCTTTGATTGGAATCAGAGGACTTGGTCCTTGGACAGATGGTTGCTGTGAGCTAAGACAGAAAGGCCGAGCTGCGGTGACCGGGTCGAGCACACCCATGCTTAACGGCCATGCTCTCTCAAGCCAAACAGCACTGTCCACCCAGAATCTGCCCTAGGCTGTCAGCAGGGATCATGATTCTACTTTTTTCTCTTGCCTCTGACCCTCCCCAGCCTGTTTACCACTTGGCAAGTTGTAGACAACTTGGTAGGTGATTTAAACATCTGCCCATGTAGATGGGAGGGATGAATGCCGGGAAGGTGGCAGCAGAGGCTGGCGTCCGGGGTCCCATGACGATCGGCTTCTCAACCCGGGTGCTGGTGGCGCGGACGTGGTCATCTGTGAAGGTTTGTCAGCCTGTATACGCATGATCCGGGCACTTTTCTGTATGTATGTTTTACTCCAAGCAAAAATGAAATGAAAATAGGGCAAATGTGCTAAGATACTCGTACAAAGATGTTTTTCTCAATGCTCTTTATAGTAAAAACTGAAAATATCCTGCTCGAAGAGTAGAGGATTGGTAAAATAGCTTTTAGTATATCTATAAAATAGAATATTAGACAAGTATTAGACATTGATAAAGACATATTTATTCACTTGGAGATGTTGAGTAAACAATATAATATGAAATAAGTTAGAAAAGAACGTATATTCCAAAATATTAAAAGTGAGTATCTCTGGACAGAATATTGGTATTAATAAAGTTAACTAATCTGAGGAGCTCGTTGGGTAAAAATCCCTGAGCTCCTGCATGTGGAGATTCTCATTCCGTCTGCCCCTCAATCCCCATCCGCACTAACCCAGGCTGATTGTTATGCATAGCCTGGTTCCTACCAGTTATGGGGCCCTTGGAACTGAGAACCTGATGTAAACTGTGGATTCTCTTCCCTGAAAGATGGATGGACACGCCAAATCTTGGATACAATCCGGGGAGAAGTGGCCCATGACTCCAGGTAAGAACTCTTAATGCGGAATGACAGGTCGACCTCCTCATTTTTCTCTTCCTCAGAAGACCCCTGGCTCCCAACTCCCCACGGCTAAGAACCTCTGCTGGGCAGCATGGGCCCCTGGGCCTTTGCCGTGGCCAGAGCACATCCCCGTCATGTGTCTGTATCACGGTTGCTGGCGCCATCCAGAGGGGACGCACCGGTGGATGTGCAGTGGCCCTGAGTGCTGTTCTAGGGACCGGCCTGTGCTGCCCACAGCTCTCTTGCCTCCCTGCTGGGTCCCTCGCAGGGGAGCGCTCAGAACGCAGCCTTCTCCTGCACCTTCCTGCTTCGCCTCCCTGCTTCGGGTCCAGAGGCGGCCAGCTGCAGAGTCTGGCGAAGCTGCCCCCGCCTTTCGATGCTCCCTTTCGTTAACGCCAATAACAAAAGTCCTTCCGATTTTCCATGTGCCATTTCATTGATGCTGATCTGGGCCCTGACAATGAGAAGGGAAGATTTCCTAGGTATAAATGGGAACAGGGTCAAAGCCACGGCTCATGTGTTTTAAGGTGACACGTTGCGATCTACACTTCAGGACCCTAAGAATATGCCGCTAACAGATCTTACGATTTCCTCTTTGTGTGTGTACCTCAAAAGTCATGGATGGCTTGCCGTGGACGTTCCGATGGCTTCTAAGGGAAAAGAGGCCATCGAGAAGTCAGGTCCGTTTGAGAGAAGACTCAGCGGTGCCACAGCAGCGGCCTCGGCCACCAGGTGGCATCACTGGCCACTCTGGAAGCACCACTCATGCCGGAAGCCAAATCCCTGGAGCCCAGTTCCGACTCCTCAGCTCTTCAGAGGGCCCGTCTCTCCCCAGAGGACTCGGGATCTGAGTGTCTGTAGGTGTCACCACAGCCCTCCTCCCCAACGCAGGCATTTGTCCCTGGTCGCTGCTCCGTCTCGTCCTCTCTTCCCGAGCGGCAAGGCAGGATGGGCCAGGGAGATGACGTAGGGCAGGACAGAGTTTTCTTAGCCCTAGCATAATAAAAGGAAAACCCAAACACCTTTCTTTTTTTTTTAATATCTAAGATTAAAAAAAAACCAAAAAGTCCAAAAACAACCAAAGCCATCCATCTGAATGTTGGCGACACGCGTGGTCTCAGGTCCCCTGTCCAGTGCTGTCCTGAAGCAGTGGCACGGTTCTGGCAATCTGGGGACGGGGACAACCCAGTGGCAGCCGGAAACCATCCCGGCCTCTCCCCAGCACCTGCAACACCTGAGGACCCAACGTTTCCGAAACATCACCAGGCCTGTTTTCAAAACATGGCGGTTGCTGCAGGAGGAAGTTTGCCTTTGGGGCTGGGCTGAGGGTTATTTCTTGTGGAGAAACTTCATTTTATTGCCTGGAAAAAGAAAGTGAGACCATTTCGGCAGGCAGACAAAGGGGGCTGAGTTAAATCCTGCCCTTCTCACCCCGCCTGCAGTGAGGGCAGCTGTGGCCTCCCATGCTGCCCCAATGGAAAGGGACCCTCCTCAGACTTGGGGAGTTTAAAAACAGAGCAATGTCAGCACTGTAGACACTGCTTCTGAAAAGGTGACACAGGAAGGGCTGCGTGTTATGTGTCCTTGAGAAGCCACGTGAGGAGAAAACTCCCAGCAGGTGGGTAGGCGGCCCCGTCCCAAGCGGCCACCTGTCCGTCCTGCGTGAGGGACGGGCAGGCCCCCACAGGCCCTGTGCGGTCCTTCCCGGCGGGGCCTCGCCCTCCTTCCTCTTTTCAGACTTCTTCTTCCTCATCCTCCCTTTTCCTTTTTACTGATTAAACCGTGGTCCTTCTCATTCTTACGTTCCCACTGTTCGGGGGGCATTCAGAGGCTGGGCCCGGTCTCCACTGCCAGACAGCCTTCACCACGCTTCCTAAGCTCGATTCCCCAGAAGACTTAGGAGTGTGGGGCATGGCAGTGAAGGAGGTGGAAAGACGGCCTAGCGGCCAGGAAAGCTGGGAGGGGGCCATTCATGTCCTTTGTTCATACTTTGGGGTCAGATTAGAACAGAAGATCAAAATGCTGAGTTAGGCCGAGGCTGGAGAGCTCTGCGGAGGCCCAGCCTCCAGCGGAAGGAGCCGCTTTACCGATGGGGATGAGGACCGAAGCCCCTAAGCCTTACCTAGTCCCTTCAGGAACCTGTTGACACCGCTGTGCTCTCCACTGGGGAGGGTTTCCAGGTACTCTTGGGCTCGGACCTCAAACAGACCTGTTGACAAGAGAAGTCCCAGCCATTTTAGTCCTTCCTCGAGGCACTTCTAAATATAACCATTTCCTTACCGCGCAGAAAGAGAAATCTTACTGCTGAGACCAGCTGTTCCTATAAACATGTTCTAAATCATGAGGTTTATAAGAGTTTTCATTACTCTTATAATTGCCCAACCTTGTGTAATAACTGTCTTTGGAAAGCTGTAGAGCCAGCTCCTCCGTGAAATCCTGTTTCTATTTAGCAAACATCTTCCAAGTGTCTACACGGTGCCAGGCGTGCGGTTTCAAGGATGAAGCAGAGCAGAGAGTCTCGCTCTCAGGAGCTCCCGGAGTTGGCCTTTTCCTCGGGTTCTGCTGCGAGAGGGTCCCTGGTCATGGGGTGTAGCTCCCTGGGAATCTGCCACCTGTGAGCTCAGGAAGGCTGGGCCTCTGAGGTGCCCTCAGCTCTCGGCCCTGGGGGCTGAGCCTCGGGCACTCTGTTTTCATTTCTCACTGATCTGAAAGTGGACAGAGGGCTCCTTCCATGCTGCTTTTAAGCTTTTATGTCTCGACCTCTCTATGAAACTGTGATCTGTAGACGGATATTTATGTGTACTCAGCAGGTCTTTTATTTAAAAGGATCCTTTCATCAGGCGTGAGTGACTCACACCCTCTGATCAATTTTCCTCTCGTGTCTCCAGATGCCACTCATCAGAAGTGCCTGACGCATGGACAGCCTCTGCCTTTACTTTGCGAGGAGCTCTGGGGATGGTTTGGTGCCTTAACTTAGTCTCTGGAATCACGGCACCAGAGGACAGCTGTTCCCTGGGGCCACTCCCTGGAGTCAACATCTCTCCCCTACGCAGGTCTAACCCATCTGTGACAGCCTCTACCGACATTTCCAGGTTTTAGGTTCCCAAGGGGCTTAAGATGATGTAAGAAAGAGATAGATAGGAAGACGTCACCCTCTTTTCTCGCACCTCCCCATCTTCCATCCCTAGCAGTGTGATGGAACCCAGCAGACAGGGACAGGGACGGAGAAGGCAGGAGGGAAAGGAACTCTGAGAGGAGAGTGAGGGAGGGCGACGATGACCGGGGATGGCCGGCAATCTCCCAGGTGCGGGAGAGACACTGCTGTCCCACCTCCCCTGTGCAGCCCCGCTGGGCGGCAGCAGGCACGGGGGTGGGGGGGGTGGAGTGACACGGGGCCACCCTGTCCTCCACCACCCTGTCCCAGCCAGCTCCTGCCTGCCTGGCACCCGTGGCGGAGAGAGGCAGGAAAGGAGGGCAGAGGGATGAGAGGAGGCCTGAGGTAAAGACAGGGGAGGCCGAGAGAGAGGGAGGACAAGGTGTCCATGAAAGTGTCATTGAGTTAGAAAGAATGGCACAGAAGGAGACCGTGCCATGGAACCGGGCTAGTGGAGGGGACAGAGACAGCCTGAGGGGACAGGCGTGGGGCAGTTTTCAGCAGCTCAGAGGGACAAGAACAAACATTTTCACAGGAGGCCGCAGAGCCGCTCCCGTCCGCGCCTGGACCCCGGCACCGTCCTCTGGCTCAGCAGCCGCTGCGGGCTGGGCCTGTCCAGCTGTCCCCGCACCCGTGGAGGGGCCCCCACCTCTGGCGTCCTGCCGGCGCAGCTCCCGCTCCTGGGCGAAGCCCCGGAACATCTGAGTCTCCATGAAGACCTCCAGGAAGCGGCGGAGGCTCTTGGAGGAGACGGCTTTGCGGAAGGCCTCCCGCTGCAGGGTCCTCTCCTCGCGCTCGCCCGCCAGGAACAGGGAGTAGTGGCCCACGGTCTCCACGAAGAAGCGGACAAAGGCCTCAGACACCACCTCGTTCAGGGGGCTGGACTCAGGGCCTGAGCAAAGTGGGGGAGGGAGGGCCAGCGGGTGAGGGCAGCGCCCGAGGCCAGCCAATCAGCAACCCAAGTGACTGCTAGCTCTCTCCACGGCAGACTGAAACGACCCATCAAAAGGTTACCCCAAGTTATTAAACCATTTCTTTCCCTCCAGATATTTTAGGGCCAAAAGAGGGTTGAGAGAAACTTTTCCCACAGTTCACTGTCAGAATGGGATCCAGGTAAACGGGCTGAGCACCCGGTTTCTCTCCTTGCACAGCACACCTGTCTTGCCCATTTTCCTGCTTAACCCAAAGCCAAGGAGAGTGGCCGGCCACTGTCCGCTTGTCCCTGACTCATATAACAGAAGAGGGAGATGCAGTCTGGGAGGTGGCCGGGCATTACCATGCTTGCAGTCCGGGGCCCCTTCATCCTGGTCACCGGCCAGGTCATTCCTGTGTTCCAGAATGTGTTCCAGGGCCACCTGAAGCTTCCGGGGCAGAATGGAGTCCTCGTCGTCCATCTGTAAAGCAAAAACAGGCGGGCAGCTGCCCTCGGGCTTCTGGCCGGGAGCACGCACCGCATCGCGGGGAGGGCCTGGTGCGGTCCTCGGTTTAGTGGAAGAGACACGACTTAGAGTCAGAGGTCCGAGGTTTGAATCTTGATTCCACTTTTTATAAGGTGTGTGAGCCTCAGCCTCCCCGTTTGTAAAATGCGCTACTAATCAAGATCTATACCTCATTATGACGATTAAATGCAATATAAAAGATATATATATAAATAACTGATGAAAGAAATCGAAGACACAAATAACTTTGAAGATGTTCTGTGTTCATTGATTGGAAGAATTATTATCGTTAAAATGTCCACACTACCCAAAGAGAGCTACAGATTCAAAGCAATCCTTATCAAAATTCCTACGGCATCTTTCACTGAAATAAAGAAAACAATCCTAAAATTCATACAGAACTATGAAAGACTCCAAATAGCCAAAGCAATCTTGAGAAAGAAGAACAAAGTTGGAAGCATCGCAATTCCTGATTTCAAACTTAATTATAAAACTATTGTTGTCAAAACAATATGGTACTGTCTATGGCCGTGCCACCCTGAACAAGCCCGATCCTATCTGATCTCAGAAGCTAAGCAGGGTTGGCCCTGGTTAGTACTTGGATGGGAGACCACCTAGGAAGACTGGGTTCTGTAGGCATAAAAAATAAAAAAAATAAGGGATCGTAAGCTGACCAGGTCCTTGCAATCTGTGAGGTCAACCAAGAATTGCCTCGTCTAAAAACAAAAAAAACAAAAAAACAAACAAAAAAACAACAGTATGGTATTGGCATAAAAACAGACACACAAACCAATGAAACAGAATTAACAGTCCAGAAATAAATCCACACATATACAGTCAGCTAACAGTTTTCAACAAGGGAGACAAGAATCCTCCATTGGGAAAGCATGGTCTTTTTAACAAATGGTCTTGGGAAAACTGGGTATTCACATGTAAAGGAATGAAATTGGATCCCTATCTTACACCACTCACATAAATTAACTTGAAATAGATAAAAATGTAAATGTAAGATCAGAAGCTATAAAACTACTGGAAGAAAGCATAGGGAAAAAGCTCCTTGGCATTGGTCTGGCAATGATTTTTTGGATATGATGCCAAAAGTTCAAGCATCAGAAGCAACAATAAACAAGTGGTACTATTATCAAACTAAAAAGTTTCTGCACAATCAGCAAAATGAAACGGCAACCTATGGAATGGGAGAAAAAATATTTGCAAACCATCTATCTTATAAGAGGTTAATAGCCAAAATATATAGGAGACTCATACAACTCAACAGCAAAACAACAACAACAAACAATCTGATTAAAAACTGCAAAAAGGACTTGAATAGACATTTTTCCAAAGAAGATATCTAAGTGGCCAACAGATACATGGAAAGATGTCCAATATCACTAATCATCAGAGAAATGCAAATCGAAATCACAAGATACATCACTTCACACCTGTTAGAATGGCTATTATCAAAAAGACAAAATAACAAGCGTTGGTGAGGTGTACTCTTGGTGGGAATGTAAATTGGTGCAGCCAGTAAGAAAAACGGTGTGGTGGTTCCTCGAAAAATTAAAAACAGAGCCACCATATGATCCAGCAATCCCACTTCTGGGTATTTATCCAAAGGAAATAAATCACTATCTTGAAGAGATATCTGCAACCCAATATTCACTGAAACATTATTTACAATAGCCAAGATATGGAAACAACTCAAGTGTCCACTGATGGATGAATGGATAAGAAAATGTGATATGCATATACACACTGGAATATTACTTAGCCATAAAAAGAAGGAAATCCTGCCTTTTGTGACAATATGGATGAACCTGGAGGGCATTATGCTAAGAAAAATTGATTAAATTGATTAGATAAAGACAAATACTATATGTCCTCATTTATATTTGGAATCTAAAAAAGTCAAACTCATTTTAGAAATGGGGAGATGTTGGTCAAAGGGTATCAACTTTGTACCAGCTTTAAGATGAGTAAGTTCTGGGGACCTAATGTGCAGCACGGTGTGGTGACTAAAGCTAACAATACTGTGCTGTACACCTGAAAGTTACTGAGAGAGCAGATCTTGGTGTTATCACCACACACCCAGAGGCGATGGCAGTGGTAACTAACCTTCCTGTGGTACTCACTGCTCAGAGTACAGCTGTATCACGCCAACACGTTGTACACCTTAAGCTTACGTCTGTTATATATAAATAATATCTCGATAAAGCTGGGAGGACATATTAAATGCAATACGATTACCTTGTGAAAGTGCCTGGCACTTAGTGGCTACTCAATAAATGTTTCCCACTGCCCCCGCTCTGCAGGGTGGCTAGTGCTAAGCAGGGGGCTCTGGCCAGGGCAGACGATCTGTGACCCGAAGCTGGCTCTGTGAGCTGGGCCTCAGAGCAGGAAGGGCCCAACCTGAGGAATTCTGGGAAGTGAAAGTGGATGGGACCCACGATAAAAATGGCATCGACATGACAGAGCGATCCAAAGGAATGCCCCAAACGCCTTTCTGTAATGATTTTTTACAAGATCTGATAGGAATTAGACCTCTCTGGCAAATGATAATAAGGAAACAGTTGTGTATTACTTTCTCTAGTAATGAAAGTAGTTTATGATCATTACAGAAAATACATGACGGTATTAGAACAGTTTAAAAGCACTCATAATCTCTCTCCCTTTCAGTCTGCCACCCAAGACAACCGGCATTAATGTTTTGGTGAGTTTTTCTTTCAATCTTCTTTTAGAGGCGTATATATAAATATTTTTTCTTTCTCTTTCCCTCTCATTTTAAAAAAAACGAGGTCAGTGAAATAATGTACGTAAATTTTGCACCTTGATTTTTCCACTTAATATTATATCCTAAACTTTGTTATCAAAATATTCTTTAAAAGCATGTTGAAAAAGACAAGCATCTATGGTTACAACCTACACAAAGATTCTAATGGCCAGGAAACCACTGTGTGACACAACACGTGGGGATCAGCCCTCTGCCAGACCCATCCTGTTTGGCCCAGCCTTCTGTCTTATCCTCGGTCCAGCCCTGGCCGTGGGTCATCCCATCCTGCCAGCCTGTTTTGAAATCCCAGGCCCACCAAGGAGCCTTTCTGGGGCCAGAAGCCTGAGCCGCAGACACCAGAGGTGAAACAGAGAGAGTAGCTGGTTGGAGCAGTGAAGCCGGCCTTCTCACTCACCTGTCTGAGGAACCGGTTGTTGACAAGGTCGACCACAAGGACCTGTGGGATGAGGAAAAGGCACTATTACTGTCATCAGGACTTCCAGGATGTAGTGATGGGCTCTTAGCCTTCTTCTTCTTGGCACCCAGAGAGGCAGCTGGGGTGGGGGTGGAGTGGGCCTTTCGTGGTTTCCTGATATTGCCACTGTAGCCACAAATGATGAAGAGGGCAGATGGGGGGCAAGGGCTTTCCTGAATTGCATGCTTTCAACACCGAAACCGCAGGCTGGACTCCTTGCCCTGTTCCCAGCCAGGCTAAGGCGGACCCTCGGGCTGTTTTTCCAGAGCAGGGGTTACTGAGCTGGGTGAGGAGGCTAGAGCCTCTCACTGGTTCCTATTGCATTGGACTCTGTCACGCCCCACCCAGGGGTTTGCCCTCCTTCCTCCCAGACACCCACTGGATCTTGTTTCTCTTAATGGGATGGGAGGGGAGAAACCCAGAGGAGTGGATCCGACTGCAGAGTAAATCAATCAAGCTTTCATCAGCCAAGGCTTTTGGGATAAAGCCTCCTCTTGTACCCCCTCCCCCCAGAGCGGGGCTAAAAGCCTCACCTGGCCAGAACCAGGGTGAGGCGAGGGAGGCACTCACCAGCAGGGCAACACAAGGGCCAGGCCTTTGCTCGAAGGCCCCTGGAAGCAAGACTCTCACTCAGGCCTCGGCGTTGGCCACTGGCTATGACGGAGGAAGAGCAGGGGCCTGGAAGGCCACCATGTTTCTACCAAGAGCTGGGAACGTGAGCTCTACGCACCCTAGAGACCCTGCCCAGGAGCTGAGGGCTCTTTCTCCTTCATTCTCTCCTTCCCTCTGGGACCAAAGTGAGCCATTTTAGGGATCGCAAGGTACCCAGACAAACTCCTTGCAGTTCACAAACCCATACTTGAAGACCTGAGTCTGCTGGTTATTATTTAACGAGATTTAGGACTACCTGGGCATTTAGAGAAGCCACCTCTGGGGGCCTGGGTTGAATTTCAAGGCCAGGTGTTCCCCCAGCGGTTCAGGAGTGAGAGGCATCGGTCTGTCCCCTAAGGTTCCCTCTCTGACTACTGGAAGTTCTCAGTGCATGGGGACAGAGATTATTTAGAGGAAGGAGCTGGGACTAAATAACCACAGACATGCCACGGAAAACTTTCCCACTTGGATGTAAACCCCCGAACCCGGAACTCGATCATTAAAAACATTCTGGTTGTTGTCTTTTTAACTGATATGAAAAAGAACCTATTTGTAGGAGCACAGTCTTCGTCAAGTTTATCAGTCTAAATATAAATTATCATTAGCTTCCGTGTGCTTTCTGCCCTAACTTGGGGGGTGGGAGAGAAAGCAGGATAGGATGGATGGCTACTTATGGATAAAGTGTTTTAACATTCATTAAGTTGCTGATTGTTGCCCTTCTCAGTGGGTATTCATGCCAGTAGGTTTATTTAGAGGGAAAACAGAGTTTGCTGTCACCAGGGATCTACTGAGGCAGACTGGGGCGGGGGGTGGCTATCTCATAGACAAAGCTGACACTGCTCGTCACACAGCCTTAGCCAACACCTCCCCTCTGCCCTCTGCGCCCCCCCCCCATGGGAAGGGGACAGGAACATCCCAGGAGCTCACCTCTTCCAGTGGCAGCTCCCTGAGCAGCGGCAGGGAGCTGGTGAGCAGCCCGATTAGGAAGGGGGTTGGCGAGCATACGATGTCGATCATAGCCGGGGGCAGCACGGGGATGTAGGTGTGCTGCCAGGTGAAGGGGTAGATGACCGCCACCATCGCGTGGCAGCACTTGGACAGCGTGCTGCAGCCAGGGAGAGAAGGAGAAAAGGGGCAGAGTCAGGCGGGGTGTGGAAAATGGGGCCTGCCCAGGCTCACGGGGTGCGCGGCCTCCATGGAGGAGGCTGGAGAGAAGTGTCTGCGCTCCAGCCCAAAGGCACATTGATCAGAAAAGGTGTCGGGTGCATATTAGGCATGTCATGGAACCCAGTCCTGACACGGGGTATATCAGGCACACGCAGCCTCTGTGAGGTTTTGAGATGTGGGGAGAGGGACAAATTTAATGCCCGAGCTAATTCTTACAAGTGGGCCTTCACATGTAAGCTACATTTTTATAAAGTTTGGATGAAATCATTCACTTTCTCCCCACTTCCCCACACCCCCTTCGAAACCAAACCATACCAACTAAAGCCTCAAGGATGCTCACTGTCTTGTTGAAGAGGCTTTAGAGTCTAACGCTACCTTTTCCTTTGTTCTCTTCCATACATCCTCCCAATCAAGCATGAGCACCTGGGTGCAATCGGGGACAACAGGATAACTTTCTTGGTATTCACACGGCAGCAGTCAAGCCCAAATGGCTGTTTTGTAAAAAGTGAAACTCGTGTACAGTTACCCCTTACCCAGAATTCGAAACTTAAAGAAATACCAACGGTGGAAAAATATTGGGAGTCTCTCTTAAAGAATAATGATCATAACATAGCCTTTTGTTGGCAAGCACTGAGCCTTGCTAATCACTCCCCACAATGCTTTGCAGGCTGCCTGCATTCACGCTCGGTTTACTGTTTACTGTTTACTCGGTTTTCTGGGCTTACTGTTTGGAATGTCAGCCGTACAGTGAGGAAAGGCAGTGATGACGGCCTTCCGAGTGACAGCTGACTTTCTCTCCTTCCCGGTAAGCGTTCTGTATTGGTAGTGAGCCTGCAGGCTTATAGCAGTTCCCCTGTCATTTAAATGTGCTGCTTCTAAAATGCTGCGGGAAGCTTTTTAGAAGTATGTGCAGTATCAGCATAAAGCACGGTCTGGTGAGGGGCTGGTAGGTTCTGCGCCCTGTGAGGGTCCGGTGGCTTCTCCTGTGAGGTACTGCGTCCTCTGCAGGGTGTGGGCCCTGTAACCAGCATTTCACCCGTGAAGACGCCTTTCGAATGTTGCGTTTGTCTCAGCTATGCTCTGCAAAGTTGCAAGGAAGCTGAGTTCTCGACAGATGAAAGCTCCTTTCCTGTCCCCCTGATGTCAGGCACCTATAATCTCATAGTCATAACATTTTCCTGAGCCCATTAAAAGAAAAATCACTTAGTGCTGGCTTCTTTAAGGAGAAAAAAGGTGGATTAGAAGATACCGGCCAGCAAGTGAAATAAGCCAGACAGAAAAAGACAAATATTGTATGATCCCACTTACCTGAGGACTTAGAATAGGCATTTCCATGGAGACGAAGTAGAATTGGGGTTACTGGGGACTGGGGGAAGGGAGAATGGGGGGCTGCTGCTTAACGGGTACTGAGTTTCAGTCTAAGATGATGAAAAGGTTCTAGAAATGGAAAGCACCGATGGTTGCAAACACTCTGAATGTACTTAATGCCACTGAATTGCATGCTTAAAAATGATTAAAATGGTCAGTTTTATGTTACATATATTTTACCAAAATAAAAAAAATTCACTTAGCTTCCAAGCGAGTTCCTGTGAATCTAGCACCCCCGGAAACATCCTTAAAACGTACCTTAGTTCTCCCTTCCATCCCATCCACATTTGGGGCCCCCAAACCTAATAAGGGTAATGCTGCATCTTGCTCGTTTGTCAGTGTGAATCTCCTAACCTTCCTGTCCCCCGTCTTTGCAAACGATCATTCTCTTAATAGTCACTGGCATCAGGAAACACTGCTTAGTAGCACAGCATCCATGTTTCATCCATATTTAGCCCTTGTCTTTTCTTTCAAATGATAACAGAGGACAAAGATGCTACCCCAAGATTTTGTTCCTATCACTATACTATCTTCTTTGTTAGCTGAGTGAGAATGAGCCAGGAACATTTAGTTAAGCCTTATACTAAGGAGAGCGATATCAATAATTCGGCCACCATCATGGGGTGAAGTGAATTCTGTCTTTCAAAGGATCTTCTCCCAAAGCAGAGAAACTTTTTTCCTAAGGCAGTGCCTTCCTCCCAGTTACTCAGGAGTGTTAACGCTTCTAGTGAATTGCTTAGAATTTGTGGGTTAACTTCCTTGATCTATAGATCACCGAATGTGTAGCATATACTTTGTTCTAAAGTTTTTTGATTTTAAGACTCAGCTGTGTTTGTGTGTGGCCCGTCTAAGAAGCTGACCTGCTCACGTACTATACTTGTGAGGTCGCGACTCCGAAAACTACAAGGAGGTTAAAATATAAAGGATAGTTGTGACTAAAGCAGGTTTTTTTCAGACTAGTTTGCAACTCATGTTAGAGGGCCCTGAAATATTTTTATTGGGTTGTAATTAGTATTAAAAACAACAAGAGAATAGAATAGAAAATAAAAGTTGCACTTTTTCCGTTGTAAATACTGATCTGTGTATAGGTATTGGGTCTGAATGTAAAATGTACGTCTCATTGTGGACTGTGGTAAAAAGGGTTTGAAACCAATGATTTGGACCAGTGAACTGAGCGGGGGTGGGGTGCGGGTGGAGAGTGATGGTCGAGTGGGAACTTTGCTATGTTATATGTCTAACCAGTATGTCTAACTGGGATGTTGGCTTTCATTTCCAAGTGACTACAGGGAGTCCCTTAAAGCACACCTTAAGAAGGAATTCTCTGAATGGAGCCTTTTGCATGAAACCCATCTCTTTCTATAGCACATGTTATAAGTTCCTAAATATTCCTTGGAGAAGGAAGTGGATCATGTGGCGGTCTGGGCAGTAGACGCTGTCACCCGTGCTGCACATCGCTGGCCTTTGAAACTCCTAATTTAGTCAATGCCCAGAAGAGAATGAAAATGCAGCGCCTGTGTTTAAGAGTCTTTTTACGTTTCAGAGTGTGGTTTAAGGACTTTTGATCAAGCAAGGTGTAGAATCACAGAATTTCAGACTCGGAAGCAACCTCAGGGCTAGAGTTCGTCTCCTTTTGAATTTTATAGCTCAAGAACCCGAGGCCAAAAGAGGTACAGGTCACCTCTGCATTCAGGGTGGGGGCAGTTCACAGAGCCGAGGCCTGCAGACTGGAACAGGTAACAGAGACGCAGAGACAGAAAAGGAGCCATGAAGAGGCACAGTGAGAAGCCTCTGTTGAGAAAAACAGTCTAAGTTTTCTCGCAATGCAGAGAAAAGGCCTCTTGCCCTTTTGCAGTTTCGTGACTTCGTCCCTAGGAGAAAGTAATTGCTCGCTCCCTCCTCCCTTGCAGGCCTTGTCTCCTACGTGAAGCCCTGTGCTGCCCCACAGGGCCAGGGAGCCCAGCCCCCAAGGCCAGAGGGGCCCCAGTTCAGCTGCTGTGACTGGGAACCAACTGGATGAGGAAGGCAGTTGGAACAAGTTTTTTAAAAAATGATAAACGAAGCCAGTGACATAGGGCGGGTGAATACATGTCGCAGAAAGAAAGCTACACCTCATTCAGTTAACTGAAACACCGTGAGCTAAAGGACAACCGTATTCAATTGTCATGGGGACAAATGATGACAACTCATCATCTGTCGAACCTGGGTAACCTGCTGGCCATGTATGTAGGTGCTGCCACTGTTGACTATTTTTCCTAACAAGCAATTTCTGTTTGTTTGCTTGTTTCTTAAAGAGTCCGACTCTCGCTGCACTGCCGCAGCTGGGTCCGAACGTGTCCATGCCCGGTCGTCATCGGCGCCGGGTGGCTGGCACCTGTGAAACGACGTGACAGGTGGGCACTGTTGAGGAGCGGCTCGTTCCTCTTGCTCTCTAGCCCGCATCAATGTTCTTTAAAAACTGCCTCTCGCAACACTAGAAAGAAAGGTCCAATTCTGCAAAAAATCAGTTAGTGGCTGCTTTTCCCTAAACGTCAGCAGTGGAGGAGCAAAGGGATTATTTTGAGTGTGGCTGAAGTGTTTTTCACAATCTCTGCTGCAAGGGCGGTGGGCACCACTAGGGTCGGGGGTCTCTTAGGAATGAGCAGGGAATAGTCTCTGGTTCTGGGGATACTCAAGATGAGTCTTCAGGTGTGCCCGCCGCACAGCCTGACTGAGCACCTGCGGGAGGTGGTGGGGGAGGAGAGGTGGTGTTGCTGAGGGAAGTGAAGTCCCAGGGAGAGAGCCTGGCAGCTGGCGGCTGGCATTCCATGCATTACATCGGGGCGGAGGAGGGGAACGCCAGCACTGGAGCAGTGATCAGCTTGTAAAGCGGGGGAGGGGGGGCGTGGAGATGCCCCGGTGGGAGTTCGGCTGGGACACAGGGCTGAAAGCTGGGCATAGGTGAGAAGAGTCAGGCCCAGAATGCTTTGCTCTTTGGTGGGTGGTGGTTCCTGAGGGCTGAAGCATTCGTGTGGAGACGTCAGGATGCACCCACGAGTGCTAACTGGAGAATACACTTCGGTTCTGGTGCGCCTCAGCCCCTGCGCCATGTGTGGGGTTACTATGCTCAGCAGCCTTGCAACTCACCTAGGAACTAGTAAGAGTTAAGCATATAGCATCCTCTAAGATGCTACCAGAAAAGTCAACAATGAGTTTCCGGAGTTAGACAGACACCCCGGGAATCTGCAGGATGAGCCCATCGC
>NW_011888829.1:1174456-1180021 GCF_000151845.1 Pteropus vampyrus | reverse complement strand
GGGGTCTGACTCAGGGAGAAGAACTGGAGTAAGTTTCCAGCCCAAGATTCTGTTAGGGATGGCGCTGGAGCAGAACACCACGATGTGTGCTCTGCTTTCTCTAATGCTCCAAATGTTATCTTCTTGGTGTTCATATGCAAAAATAGGTAGTTAATGTTTAATGAGACTGATGCCATTGTTACGAAAATTGCATTTTTCATAGAACTTTGCCGAATCAAATGTATGTATCTCTAAGATGCTATCAGCCACTCTGAGGACCTCCGAAATAGTTTTTTGTACACCAGAGCACGAAAATGGCAGCTATTTACACTTTCGGGTAGGCCCTGGGCAAACTCATCCACCTACAGAGGGCGCGCTCACAAACTCAAACTTTTTCTCAGTGGCAAACATTGATGGGTGTAACTGATTCAAGGCAGGATGTGGGACCCCCATTTATGCTCACAGAAACTGACTACAAATGAACTAAAAGGATGAATGTGCATAGCTACATATGAACTTATTTATGTAGTTACCCACATGTCAAAACCAAGGCTCAAACTTCAGCATTTGTCAAGATTTGACCACCTAATCTTACTTATAATTGGATAGCAGTCTGTCATTCAGCTTCTGACCTTTTGGCACTATATTTAAAAAACAGTAAATTTCTTGCATATTAAAAACTTTGTTCCATCTAAAATTTTTGTACAAATTTGTTAATGTGCAGCTCTGGTTTGATTATTCAGCCCGGTCTGTAGGTTTAGACAAAACACTGGGAACTGAAATTCATAAACTAAAAAACAAAATGTTTATCATCAAGGAAATGAAGAAGGGGTATAGGGAAGTATTTATTTGGGTTGTTATGACAACAGAACAAGCCATCGCAACAACATTCTTTCTTTTCCATCTGTCAGACATTGGCTTGACAGCGCCTTAAGAAACACTCAATGTCCACCCTAAAGATGAAACGGAGCAAAAATGTTATTCTAAGTTTGGTGGATTTTTGGCTCGGCTTGAAACCCTTTTGTAACTCATGCAATATTTGCCGCGACTCCCTGCTCTTTCCTCTTGCAGTGGGCAGACTCACTAGCAACGATGAGTAAATAAATCGTGTGGTCGGGGGAGGGTGCTGGCAGCAGTGACTATGAGCCTAAAGCTGGCTAACGACCACCCTGGAACGAATGTCACAGGGCCACTTGCTGAGTTTGTGGTGTGCCCTGTTCTCACGGCTGCTCTGGCATTGAAAAGATCAGGGCTATGGACAGGAACCAGAAGAATGAGGAGGTCTGCTTCCACTTGCAGCTGAACAGGGCTAGAAACTGGTGCACGCGTAGCGGGTAGAGAATCGTGCCATGGTGATAGGGATGAAAGTACCAGCTGGAACCGATGCTGAAGCTTTCCTCACAGACTTTTCCAGGTCAGACAACTGGCAGCCAGCAAGTGGCGCCCAAGCCCTTGTTTGTCACGGCTTGGCTGATGAACCCCAAATTCTCTGTAGCTATTGTCCCATGACTCAGCCAGAGCTAGGTGGACACTGATTCCTCCTCAGGTGGAGCAGGCTGGGGAAAGGAAGCTGGGTTCTGGCTTTCTCGCTCGGCACCCTCACACGCACGATGCTCTTGGTGGAGTTCCCGTGCTCTGATCATTAGCTCATGATCGCTAATAGCATAGTCACCGTCTTACAAGTGAGTCAGACGTTCCTGTACCGGCTCACTTGGCCTGTTAGGGGAGGGAGCACAACTGAGGGTCAGAGGGACCCCAAAAGAGAAGGCCGAGCTGAGGCCCCCAGAAATATACAATAAAAGCTGCCAGAAGAGGCGGAGGTGGAGGCGGTACAGTCTAGCATGGTCTAGGGCAGAGGCCCGGGGAGGCCACCGATGTCTGCGAAGCCCGTGAGAGCGAATCATGACATGGTGTGTATCTACCCTAACGCACATAAGGTTAAGAGGGGCATTAGGGAACCCTTGTGTCCTCGGCATCTCACCAGCTCTGAAGCGCCCATGATTAGGATCCCTCTAAGGTAGGAAGCAGCAGCAGGAACACGCTATCCAGATGAGGGTATGTGAGGGTGGGAAAGCGGGGGGGTCTCATTTCTCTTGGCTGAAATGCCCTGTGATTTTATGAACGTGCCATGAGGCCATGAGGCCATGAGGCCACGTTCATAAAATCACAGGGCATTTCAGCCAAGAGGCCCCAAAGAAATTCTATAGTCCACTCCCCCATTTTACCACTGGGCAGATGAGGCGGTGGTCCCCTGGAACACTTTGGGAAGCACAGGAAGCCTGAGGGATGAGACTTGGGCCAGGACTAGGGGGCTTAGCAGGTTCTGGCCAGGATCCCTGGGAGAGCAGGTATCAAGGAACGTAGTCCCAGAAGGTCAGGGCACTCTGGGCCGTGGAGTCAGAGAATTTCAGAGCTAGGAGAGACTTTGCAGGTCACCCAGTCCCATCTACCTCACTGGGGCCCTGGCGGGAAGGCCATAAAGGGAGACAGGGCCCTGGGGAGACAAGCACAGCCGTCTTCGCTTCTTCAGGAGATAATTCTGGCCTGACTGCCAAGCACAAAGGGGTCCTAATGGCATCTTTTTAAAGACCTTCCTTACTCATATTTCTTAGACAGACGGCCTCGGCCAGCCCTTCACGCCCACCCCAGATCCTTCTCATTTTCCCTGGAGCCAGGCTCGCGCACTAACCACTTCCTCGAGCAAAGTGGCTTAACCTCTGTGTGCTTTTTAGTTTCCTAATAATAGAACGCATCTGACTGAGCCGTGAGAGCCTGAGAGAGTACAGGTCGAGCCCTCGGGAGAGCAGGGCAGAGGCACCACTGCCGCTGTGCTGCGGTCGTTCCCGTCAGGCCCGTGGGGCTCGCGTTTCCATCGCTTCCTGCCTCCGGCTCTGTGGGCCGTTACTTATTTATTTTTCCACCTAGTCTGCTTGGAACTAGTGTTGGGTAGAAAGATAGTTTATTGGGCAAGAGAGAGAACATTTTGAAACTCCTTGTAACAGAAAAAGCACTGCTGCCTTTGGGGACAACGAGACACCAGAATTCTAGCAAGTCAGAGCTATGAGGGGCCTGGGTGCCAACGAGCCCTTGTTTCATAAATGAGGAGACCCAGGGCCAACAGCTGAGGATGATCGGGTCCCTCCCTACTCTGGGAAGGCTGTCCCTGGGTGATCAGAGAGGAACACATAAGTCTGAAAGCTAGTAAAGGGCCCAAAAATGTAATTAAGGTATTTTCCTCACACACCACGCACACCTACAATAATTAGTGCACCAGGGCCTGGCTCTGGGCCCAAGGAGGGCATCAAAATTATTCACATCCCTGCAGCCTCCTCCTCCTCTATAAACACCCCATCTCCTCAGCGCCCACATCTGGCAGCTGCTGCAAAAGAAAACACCCAGTGGGCAATGTGTGCCTAGAAGAAGCACTTACAGCAGCCTGCATTTTACGCCCCGTCATGGTGTTTGCTGTTTGAAAAGACTAAGTCTCTGAGGGCAGAATGGCAGGCACCCGGGAAGGCGGGATGAGGAGAGAAACTCCACAGTCCCTCCAGCCAGACCGAGAAGCAACCATCTTCTCCACAAAGCTGCCCGGAGCTGTGGGGAGGCGCTGGGGCAGGTCCGTTTGCGGGGTGGGGTCCCTTCCTGTCCATGGTCTCTCATCACCGCAGCTCTGTGGGAGGGGCTGCCCCAGCGTCCGTCCTGTCAACCCAGAAATCTGTCCAGGGACAAGGTAGAGGTGGCCAAGTCATCTCTGTCCTAAGCACTTCCAAGTGTCTTGGTGCCCTGAGCCTCTGCCACCTCCCCTCTGCCGCCCCTCAGGGATACGTCTGTCTTTGCCGAGGCTCCCTCCCTTTCTGTTCCCACCTGCTCTCTCTTTGCACTTTGAAGATACTCTCTGTTCTCAGTGGAGGACGCCTGCTGGAGTGCGGGTGTCCCGGTCCTCAACTGGCCGACTTCTCTCTGGCCGGGCCCATCTCCTCAGACACTTTTTCAGGCAGGACCCTCCGGGAGCCTAACATCTCCTAACAAGCTCCTCAGGGGACTGTCTGCCCCTGTCTGGGCCCCGGTGGGCACGAGATTGACTCCCTGGCCTTTGCTTCTTGCCTAGGCCTTTCCGAGATCATCCCCTTCCCTTTCCCCAGAGTCTAGCCTGGGAATCGACAACTGGAAGACTAGGGGGCACGGAGCGGGGCTGCTGGGGGACGGGGAGAGCTACTTGACTGCTGATGAAACCCTACCCCGGCCACTGAAGGGTTATTACTCATCCTTCGCTTCCAGAGCCCCAACCTTGAGAACTCTCTGGTCTGAATTCCCCAGGGCCCAGGGTCCTTGGCAGCCGCCCAGCGCCCAGCACCAGCTGCGGCTGAGAGACAGAGCCTGCTTCCTGAGCTGACAATAACTGTGACTTTAAAAGTGAGGCGCTAACTGAACAACAGGGCGGGGGCAGGATGGGAATAGCCAAGTGCCTGCCAGTCCTGAGGGGAGCTGTCAGCAAGGTGACCGGATGGGCTGGGCGGGTGGGGAGAGGGCGGGCTCTGCATTCACACGGTCCCCCCCCCCTTTCCTTTTCTTCTTCCTTCCTTTTGTCTTCCAGAGTCGTGAGGTGCATTTCCTCTCCAAACCACGGTTCGATTTCTGTGTTTTTGGCATGTCTTCTTTCCAGATGGACCCCTCAGCTGGCCTCACCTGCTTCTCCTGGTCGGCTGGGTGGCTGGCCCTCGGTGGGCCCCACATCTCAGGCCCTCCTGGAGTGGCGGCCACCACTCATGTCTCTGTGTCCGCAGTTCCAAATCGGAGAAGGCTCTGATTCAGTATTTTGTGATGACGAAAATGCCCGGAATTCTTTTTAGAAGTTCAGAATGACTGCAAATCCTTATCTGCATCCTTGATTTGTCACATGACCCTTGCAAATCACTGAATGTGACCATTGTGACATGGGTGGCATCTTACTGGGCAGTGAGTGTGTGTGATTGTGTGTGACCGGAACTCTGAGAGGAAGGACGTGCCCTTTAGTGGGGCCCTGTGGCCCTTCCGCGAGCTGGTCTGCCCCTCTGCAGGCCCCTCACTTCCCACTCTTATACAGACAGCCCCTTTTGCCTGAGGTCCCCCCGCCCCCCAGTTCTGGGAGTGAGCGCCCTTCTCAGTCCCCAAGGCACAGCACCCCTAGCAAGCCCTCAAGCACAGTACTGCTCACTTCTCTGTCCTCCCACCAGACTGACAGCTCCTTTGGGGCAGCTCTGCATGCCCCCGCCTCCCCGCCCCCGCGCCCCGCACGTGGCTGAGCGAGTGGAAAGCAGGCTGTGGGCAGGCGTGGCAGAGTGCGGGCCTGTCACTGTGCACCACCGGCGACTCCAGACCCCCAGCCACAGGTGCCCACTGGCTCGCACTCTCACCTCGGTGGAGTGACCTCGGTGACCCCCGGCAATCACCTGGCCTCCAGACTTCAGACAGTCTAAGGCTGCCTGTATTCAAACACTCTAGCAGAAGTAGCCAAGCTGGGTACCTGAGCTTGTCCGCGATAAAGATGACCCTCCTTTCCAGAAGCAGGGAGGCAAAGACACCGAGCAGGTGGCGGACGCTGAGAGA
>NW_011888829.1:1154497-1172431 GCF_000151845.1 Pteropus vampyrus | reverse complement strand
CCCCGTGACTTTCAGTTTGGCCATATGGCCTCTTGGACTAATAACACATGCCCTCTCGGTAGAAGTGATATGCCCCGAGAGGGTAAAAATGGTTCTTGGGGGTGGTAGTGAAAAAATGTAGAAATTATAATGGTTTTTAGCAGTCTGAGGGGCCACATAAACGGACATCAGGTACATCTGTGGAACTAGATTTTTTCAGGGAAGTGCAAACCGAAACCACAATGAGATACCACTTCACACTCTCGGGATGGCTATAATTAAAGGACAGATAGTAACAAGTGTCGAGGAAGAAGCGGAGTAATTAGAACCCTCAGACACTGCAGGTGGAGCCCCTCTGGAAAACGGTTTGGCGGCCCCTCCAAATTTGAACATCATATGATCATCATTAGAACATCATTAGAATCATCATATGATCCAGCAATTCCAGTTCCATGTATAAACGCCAAAGAACTGAAAGCAGGGACTCCAACGGATACTTGTACGTCCACGTTCCCGGGAGCATAATTCACAGCAACTAAAAGGTGGAAATAACCCAGATGTCCGCCAACAGACGAATGGATAAACAGTGTGGTATATACATCCCATGGAATGTTAGCCAGCCTTAAAAAGGAAGGAAATTCTGACACATGCTCCAACGTGGATGAACCTCGAGGACATTGTGCCACGTGAAATAAGCCAGTCACGAAAGTACGCATGTTGTATGATTCCACTTACATGAGACCCCAAAGTAGTCAAACTCATAGGGACAGAAAGTACAACAGTGGTTACCAGCTGCTGGGGGAGGAGTGAATGGGGAGTTAGTGTTTAATGGGTTCAGAGGTTTAGTTCTGGAAGATGAAAACGGGTCTGGAGATGGATGGTGGTGAAGGCTGCACGACAAAGTAATGTACTTAATGCCACCGACGGTATATTCGAAAATAGTGAAGATGACGAATTTATGTTATGTACATTTTAGCACAATAAAAAGAAAATAATGTGACAAAAATGAAAAAGACTTTCATGCGGAGGGGAGGCAGTTAAGGGACAAAACATCTAAAAGGCTGCTTAGGGGAACAATACTGGAAACAGGGTTGAGGGATGCCAGGCTAACAGAACGAGTGTGCCCGTCCGGAGCCCAGGCCTTTGGGGACGGACTTGTGTGTTTCTGCTGGCCCTCGAGCGCCTCTGCCGTCGCCCCGAGACGAGTGCACACGGGCACCTCGCTGTCTAAGAGGGTGACAGACAGGTGGGCCAGCCCCAGCCCCAGACTTGCTGCCCAAAGCAGAGATCAGCCAGCCTGGACCAGCCTACCCACAGCACATGAGCGAGCCCAGCAGAGGTCAGCAGGGACGAACCCCAGCCGACCTGCACGTCTGCGAGAATAAACGATTCCAGCCACTGCGGTTTGTGGCACACACAGCATTCCTGCAGCAATATTTAACGATGTAGCTTTCTTCAGAGATCCTGAGACGGGTTCTTCTTATTCATGGTTCCTTTCTGTACTAAAGGACAATTCGCCATTTTAGTCATCCTCGTCCCTCATCTGGAAAAAGCTCGAGTTGTAGGGATCGGTTAGCCGAAGCTCTGTTTCTGGTTCTGTCCTCTGTGTGTTCTTTGGCAAGTCATCACACTACACTCCTAAGATTTCACAAAACTGACATGCAATCTCAGGATTGTGCATCACACCAGTATGCTGGCACGCTTACTTGCTCTGCATCCCCGGCACGCGACGTGGCAGTGAACTCTGTGTGAACTCCGAAGCTGCCACTGGAGCTGGGCTAACACACGCGAGCTGTCTTACGCTCAGCTTTCATAAGCCTTCTCAAACCAAGGCTATGCCCTGCAGCCTTGTCGCCACCTTTAAGCAAACCCACGTGAGACTGGCATGAGAGCAATGCACACCTGTGCCAGGGCTCAGACACGACCAGCTCTAATGCAGAATGATAACCGCCAGGTGCACTGGAGGTGAGGCTACATCCCGAGTTCTACCGATGCTATTATTTCAGACAGACTTGCATAAAAGGACAAATTCTATCATGGCAAGAGGTCACACTACAGCAGTATAATCGAGGCCTCCTCTGAGTTCGGGGGGCGGGCAGGAGGTGAGCAGACTCTTGTTTCGGAATGCTCTTAGGAAGCGCTGCTTTATTTACATCCATGGACAGTGAATGTGGGGCTCCAATTCTCCACAAGAAAGCTCAGACTGAAATATGTGCTCAAGAAGGATTTAAAATAAGTTTATGGATTAGATACTTATGTCCGCTTAATATAAAAAACAAATGTTGGATTACACTTAATCTTTGAGATCGGCAACATGTAGGATAGTAATTATCTCTTATATAACAATTCAAAATTGGGGTGGATGGGCCAACTCAGTATGGCAATTCCTGTATTTTAATATATTGGCTTGTTTTCTCGATAAGAGGACCAAATATTATTAAGATTTTGATGGACTTAGAGCACTATTACAATAGTAAATCTCTTAACACACACAACACATACATATACAACACATATACACAGAGATACATATACACCCATCCATCCATCATAGTAGCTTCTTTGTCCAGCGGAAGCTAATATGACGAAAAATGCTTAGGAGAAGGGAAGTAAAACACGGAATATTCTGAAAAGATCCTCTGCCCCTCTCATCCTCAACTACAATTACTTTGAGTCTCTCCCCATCCCCAGTTTCTGAGCCCTGACCTTCATCAACTGTCATTTCCTGTCCCAAGGATAAGAGAGTAGCGGAGGCCACGAGGGGCGGAGGAGGAAGTGGAAAGGAAAATAGTGGAGAATAAGATTATGAAAGAACCGGAAGCCGGGGTGTTTGCTGAGTCCGTAGGGCCCTGCCGTGCCTTCCCTTACTCCTTTCTCCGAGGCCCAAGTCCTCACCTTTGAAAAGAGGCTGAAGCACCCCAGGCGGCTCACGATGCAGTAAACTTCGGGGAGACGCTTCCCTTTGCCGCCAGGCTTTTCGGAGTGAAACACAAAGAAATCACGAGTGTTACCGACCTCGGGGAAGGGAGAAACCCAGACGTCTTTGTGCCTATTGTGCCAGATGTTTCCATGTACCAGATCTTTGGACACCCAGGGCGGTGAGTAGTTATCAATACCCCGTTTTACAAGTGGGAAGCACTCCTGATTATGCGGTATATATATTTTTTATCCCCCAGAAGGAACCAAATCAAAGGTGTTTTGCCCACAGTAGGTGCTCAATATGGCCTAGGGAACCATAAAGTAAGGCTGAATTTGTTTCCTCAAATCACTGGAGTTCCTTTAAGGTTGAGACTATATGTTTATTATAATGATAATTCTGAAGGAGAGATAATTTCTGAAAATCCTTTTTAGAAACTGACTTTTAAGCTCATTTTCAAACCAAAAAGAAAATCAACCTTAGTACTTTAATTTTATCAACAAAAATTATGATACCACTTAACTTTTTCAATTATTATCCATACTTTTTATTCACTAATTCAACAAATATTTATTGAACACCTGTGTGCCATGCATTATTTTCAACTCTATATTAGCCTATTTCTAAAACTGTTATCATTCTCAGTGGACAATGATTTGTTACTACTGAAGACTTTCAAAGAATGGTTCTCAGAAGATAAGTTTTAAAATGTTTTAGCATGGTTATTTCATTGGATTAAGTTTCTGACTTTTATTTTTATTTATTTATTTTTAGTCTTCGACTTTAAAAAGTGACTGTTCTGAAGGAGACAGTCTTGAATTATTTGCATCATGAACAATAAAACCATCCTTCTTCTGCCCCAAGCAACTATTATGCATGATCTCCCTGAGCCATCAAAGTCTGTTTAGCATGTTTTATTAGAAAAGACATTTGGTTTAAGAAGAGAAAGATCTTTTATTTGGTGAGGAAAACATTGGAGAAAGTATTTTCTTCCCAAAGAAGACAGAGGCATTGTTCCCATCTGCCAGTAAGACTCAGGTGAGCTGAGAGTCTTCAGATCTCCACATTTTTAAAGACCGTAGGGAACCTGCCACACCCCAGTGCCCCCTCGCTCGCTCGGGGCGCCTGGTGAACCCCAGGACGCCAGCACTGGCTCTGCACAGAGCCCTGGCTGACTGAGAAGCAAACATACTAACCAGCAGTCTCCGGCAGTAACCGAACCTTCTGCTCCCATCTTCTCCAGTTAAGACAAATGAGAATGTTTCACTGTGGTGGGGAGGACAAAAGCACATTACGGAGCAAAACAAGACAAAGACAAGTTCACAGCGAGCAGCTAGCACATTCCAAAAGAGGCTGTCAAAAAGGGCTGTTCCCTGTCCTGCTCGGTCATCTCTGTGCTGGGACTCTGGTCATCAATCGCTTTGGAATCTATGTCAAGGAGAGGGAGATCTAAAGTGTCACTGTGTCCTGAGAGGAAACAAGGACTTTTTTTTTTTCCCCACCTGGAACTCTCTCTCATATAATTCTATCACCTGAGCCACCCCATTGCGCAAAACAGAACAGTCATTCATTGGGCATCTTTTGTGACTACTGCCTTCAGTGAGCTTGAGGGTGAGGTGGCATTTGCTATCTGGGGATGCGGCTCAGTGAGGGAGCAGTGGACCAGGGGGATAGTTCCGTGTCCCTCTTGGAACTGCCCCTGGGTGCGGCTGTCCCAGGGCACAGTCTGTTCAGAGCTGCCCTGAGGCTCGGATTGTCCTTAGAGACTGCTGGGCCAACTGCAAGGACACGGCCTTCCTCAAATGCTTACGATATGCAACCTGCTGAATTTGGTCAACTGCTGAACCATCGGATAATAAAAATCCAGATATCTAACCACGTGGGCTAAAGCAGAAACGTAACTATATCATGATCTGAGTAACAGCCAGATGGGCTGCTGAAGAAATGTTTCGAGAGCTCTGGACAAGGATGGGTGAAAGGCGACGTTTCCCTAACTTTTCCCAGACGAAGAATCACCTCACTGCCCTTCACAAAGGCTTCTGAAACAAACGTACTTCCAGACTGAGTGGGAGGCCTGGGAATCTGCATACTTCGCCAAAGTGATTCTTATCTTCCGGGGAAGTTTTACAAACAGGGCTGAGGAAATTCTCCAGGCCCAGGCCCACCAGCATCACACAGCGGTAGGGCTGGCTGTGGGGTGTGCCATCCTGGACCCCATCTCTCACCCTCCCCTTAGTCTTTGCAGGCGGGGAGGGGAGATACCAGCACATACCTGGTAAACCGCTGGACGGGGGTCCAATCCTTGGCATCGGGGAAGCAGAACTGGGGGATAGCCTTCAGCTGGTCCTCAGCCTCTCTCATGAACTTGAAAGACCTTTCCAGCTGCAGCAGGAGGGTGAGAGAAGGGTGGGGGGAATAAAAACCATCGGCACAGGAGTGTGAGGCAGAGAGATGGCAAGACCACATCCCCCCCTTCCTACAGACTGACCGCCACCTTCGACTGCTCTCTGGGGAAGGACCTGCAGCTCAGTCTGCTGGGGCCTTTTTCCCCTTGGGCAGTTCTAAGTAAAGTATGGTCTCACGGGGAGAGTCAGGAGAAAGTAACAATGTGCTTTAGAGAAATGGTCTCAATGCCTAACATTCTGGAATATAACTATTTTAATCAATAAGCAAAAGCTGTCATAGCAATCCCTTCCAAGCAGAAGACTCATACATCCGTAAGGCCAAGTCTTGAATCAGGGCGTCCGGTCCCTGGGCCCAGGCAAAGCTGCCCCTCCTGCATCCAGGCAGAGACAGTTACCGCACTTCTTGGTGAATACACCCAGTTACATCAGATCACACAGCGAAATTCAGCTCATTTCAGAGTCCCTGACTATCAGAACTAGGGGGAAACTAGACATCATCCAGCCCTACATTCTTATTTTGGAGATAAGGAAATAAACCCTGAGATGTTAAGTTATTTGTTCATGATCACACAAGCATGGAACCTAGCTAGGAATAAAAATGATCTTAATCTCTGTCTATCTCTCTCTGATTTATCTGACAGCATAGACTGGGTGACTATCATCTTATTTAAAAAACAGAATGAATTAATAAAGTCCGATTTAGAGATTCTATTTAAAGCCATGAGTTTGCTTATTTTGTGTATGAACAGATATTTGGGATTTTTATAAAGAGGCACCTCCACCCTGGGGATCTGTTGTACAACCACGTGTCTGTAGCTGACGATATTGTGTTGTATGCTTGGAAATGCATATTTTATGTTATGAAATATGCATTTTATGTTATGTGTTTTATTGCCACTATTTAAAAAAAAGGCACTCTAGGTATAAGTTTGAGAAACAAAAAAGTGATTTATAATGATCGTAGTTTGCTTATAAATTGGTACTTTTAAAGTGTTGGGAAGAATTGTTGGCTTTTTGTGTTTTTGCCATTATTGATAAGTTTATACTTGTTAAATTTCCTTCATAAACAGTTACAGAAAAAAAATTATGCTAAAGTTACCTTCAGTAATTTGAAATATCAGATAGTTGATATGAGTGGAGTGTGAATTTCAGAAGTTAGGAAAATTGCAATATATAATCTAAATTCTTTCCGTAATATTTCCATCAATTTATTTGGTTCCTCACAGCTTGCCACTGACCTTCACTTTTAGCCAGCCTTGCAGAGAGTTTCTGAGAGTTCCTGCATTCTGCAGGCCAGCAGCAGTACTGTTGACCGCTTCACAGAGGATCTACAAGACTTCCCAAGGCCACCAAAAGTCAGAGAGATAGTCTATGAAGACAGCATCCAAAGGAACAGAGTACGGGGCTGATTGTTTTCAACTTTAAAATCCACCTCTCACATGATTCCCGTAGGCTAGATCAAATTTAATTAAAGCTGCTGCTAATACTAATAGTTGAAACACCTATCAATGAATGAAACACGGTCTCCATTTTATAGGCTTAAAGCCAGTCATTAATTGTCCTTTAGTTTTTCATTTTTAGAATAAACAGTCACTATTTCTTTTCCATGTAATGGTTTTCTTCCATCCATGACCCAGAAGATTCCAACTGGTCCTGGAACGGTCTTTGAGTTGACAATTCACTGGCTCAGACTGTTGCCAAAGCAACAATTTCTGACTGCCCTTGGATAGGCTTGTAGAAGAGTGAATACTGGCTGGTATTGCTGTTTGGGGGTCGTTACTCTCCACCTGAGTGAAGGACTTCGAACCATAAAAAAATACAAAAGGAAGAGACAGTGACATTTCTCCAGAGTGGAAAAAGCCTTGGAGAATTGAAGAGTAGGCCTTGCAAGGATGTGAGTTCAGTACTTTTCAACATGGCCCAGCCCCCATTTGGATGCAGCCGCTCCCAGATAATTTGCATGATACACACAAACATGTGTGTGCACATACGCCTACACACACTGACATCAACATGAGAGTAACCAGCCCATATGTGCACATACGGGCTCTCTTATGCACACGAGCACATTTACAGGAAGGAGCATGTAGAGATCTCTTGCGAATACAACTTATGTCATAGATGGCTAGAAAATATCCCAGTCCCCAGGAATCGTCATAAAGATAATTGCATGATAGCAAACATTTTATGGAATATGACAGGCATGATTTCTAACATGCAAGTATGGACTATAAACCTTGATTAAGGCGACTATAAGAATGGGGCATAAAACTCATGAAAAAGAGTTAGAAAAGAGAAGGAGAAAGGAGGGGGACAAGGTCCTTCTGACAGAGGGAACACGCAAAGGCAGAAGACAGAAAAGAGCCTTGCGTGCAAAATGCACGTACAGAACGCTCACCATTAACATTAAAAATATATCTAAAGAAACAAGGGCGGCAAGATACATTTCCAGCAGAAGGAGAGTAGTTAACTGACAGGTCAGGGCACACCCACTAATGGAGCATTATGTAATTTAAAAAATAACATTTTAGAATTTGCCTTAAATATGTCTATAAATAATGATAGGTTTACAAAAAACATGGCGCAAAAATTATACGATGCATGATCTTAGTTTTGTAAGAAAATTGTACTACGAGAAAAGTCTGGAAGAAAACACAATAAAATGCTAACAGTGTTGACCTTTGTGGAGTGGGATTATAAATGACTTTTTTCTTTATACATTTGTGGATTAGTCCCCTCTTCAATGGTGACCATGCAACTTTCCACTCAAAAAAGTTTTAATGTGGATGTCTAGGAGTCTGGAGAGTCCAGGCTGGAAACTAGCCTTCAATAGTTATGCAGGTTCATTAATTGACTAATTCACGAATTAATGTCTTCATTCCAGGAACATTGATTAAGTACTGCCCTGTGCATAACACCGGGCTAGGCCCCGAGGGGAGTAAACAGGGCGAGAGGACAATCCTTCTTGCCTTGGTGCTCGCTCGGTGTGGTTCGCAATTGCACTGTGAGTCAGTGTGAGCATAACCAGCAGCCTCTCTTAACCAGGGGGCAACTCCCTAAATCGGGGCATGCCCATGGCACTGGGGTTTTCAGGGGGTCACCCCTAGAGGTCAGCCGGACAACGATGACTACATGCCAGTTGGGAGGGCTGGCGCCTGGTTGACTTCATTTATGTATAGTTTCCATCCTAGACTCCAAGGACAGGACTTGGCTGCTGTGCTGAACCTCTGCGTGCAGGATAGGAGGAAGGCTGGTCCGGGAGGGGAGAGGCAGCTGGGCCGAGGCCTCTGTAGATGCCAGGACGCTGCTCGGGTGGTGACGGCAAAGGGAGGCGCTGAGGGGGCCAGTTCCCTCCCCCCTTTCCCTTCTCTGAACACACTCAGGTTTGTATGCACCTTACAGAGTGTCACATGCCACCTGGTGGATCCAGGTATGCTTATCTGTGCCCTCCCGTCAGAGTGTAAACTCCTTGAGGACAGGAAACACATTTCCTCTCTCTGAGACCCCTGGGGCCAGGTGGAGAAGAGCCTGACTGTACGGGTCTCGGTCAGCTCTGCTTCAGCAGGGTTGGGATGTGGCGGCTCCGATGGCATGGATGCCGGTGCCTCAGAGCAGCTCAGCTGTTGCTGGCCACACCACCTGGGGCTTCACCTGGCGCAACCACCATTTGGGTGCAATGACTTAATGCATGGCAGATCTCAGGCCCTGTCGCCACGGACGCTGTTAGCATAGGGTTCTCGTGTATGTGCACACACGGAGGTGCACAGTGCACGCACCGATATTGGCCGTGGACACAAACGTGACAGTCCTTAGGGAGAGCTGTGTGGCTCGATGAGAAAGAGGCTTCAGGACAGGCTGAGAAGAGATGCGGCTGGATAAGGAGAGGGGGAGGGCTAAGAAGATGGCGTGGTCGGCACAGTGACCAAGGAAGTGAGTGACTATTTCTGTCCATACCCTGGACTCTCACCTCCTGGAACCTCCCAACTGCTCCAGCAGCAGGCTCTTCACTAGACACACCCTAATTAGGACCTGGTTTTGAGATTCTAGACACCGAGTGTTCCTCAGACTCCCACACCTCCCTGAATCCAACAAGGCCCTGGCGGGCCGCAGAGGCCAAGCCCACCCTGTACCTTCAGAGGAAACTGCTGGGTAAGTTCTGGCACGTAGGTGGCCCCAGCCTGCTTCTTGTGCAATGACACAACCACGAAGTACTCGAAGAGCTGCCTCTGCTGGTACTCGACGAGTTCCCGGTCAAAGGACGGGTATCTCGGAGCCTGCTTCAGGCGGGACTTCACATTGACCAGGCGCTGGCTGTGTGCTGGAGAGAGAGAGAGATGGAGAGAGATGGAGAGATGAAGACAAGGAGAGATGGAGAGGTGGAGAGAGGGAGGGAGGGAGGGAGCAGGCCTGAAAATGACTCGTTTTCCAATGCGGAATTGCACAGAGCTGCAACAGGTGATGTTACTCCCAGCTCAAAGTGCTTTTTCTAATCCTAAAAAAGTGTTCCCGCATTTAACAAATTAGTATGAGCTCTTTATTTGGGATCGTTGCCAAAATCCTGAGAGGAGCAACATTCAACAGGCCACCAGGCCTGTTGGGGTGCAGGAACCTGGAGTGTGGGGCCTCTGGGGTGCAGGAACCTGGAGTGTAGGGCCTCTGCTCCGCCATAGGTTTGCTGTCTGGACTTGGGGCAGTGCTGGGAGTAACCTGTATTCCTCTGTCACATGGGGCGGTGACACTGACTCCTCCCTACTCCTTTCCTTCCTCTTTCAGTTTGTGGGATGTGACAAAGTCCAAACCGTAAAGCTCTGGACCCCGGAGTTTTAGAAACATCTGCCAGACTCAACGGGCAGAGACTCGTTTAACTCCATAATGCCTTCTCCCATGCCACCGACCTGTACGGTGGCCACGGACTTGCTGCATTCTAGAGGCAGGTCAGAGAGCGGCCGAGGTGGCCGAGGCGGGGCCACTGGGTGGACAGGTCCCCATCACCTCACTCAGCAGACTGGACTTTGTCTTTCTTTGGTTTCCCCCTGGGCTCTGAGAAATTGTGGAAAACTCACTGAAGTCTGACCTAAATTGCTGAATTTTGATCCATGGGGACCAATTATTTCAACGACTTCATATGACAGAGGAGGAACCCCAGGCTCTGAGTTCTTAAGTGATTTCTCCAGGTCATACGGCCATGTTAACGGAAGTAGGGCAGGAGCCCCATGTGTTGGAGTCCCAGGCCAGCGGTGTTGCACCTTACACAGGTGTGCAAACACCTGTGACATAAGGAAAGGCATGGGAACAGAGAGTCTCTGGAGCAGAACAGGCCCATTCTGGTCCTGTTCATGTTCAAGACTGACCTTCCCCTGGGCACCATTGTCCCCTCAGACATTTGTGTCTCGCCTGACAAACTCGCGCCAGGACGCTCTGTCCCACGTGCCGCTTGTGAGGAGAGGCACTGCGAGGCAGTGGGGCCGTTAGGGCCATCCTCGAAGCATCCCCGAAACCTGCATGCGCCCCGCACAACAGCTGATGTTCTCACCTTTCAGCTTCTCCTCGGTGTCACTGTCAGACTCACTGTTCTCATCTGTCCTTGCAATCTGTCAGGTCAACCAAGGGTTGCCTCACCAAAAAAAAAAAAAAAAAAAGGGAAAAAAGTTGCAAATGTGAGTTTTTCTGATGCAGGAAATCTTTTATATGTGATAGCACAAATCCAAAATTTCTAGATTAGAGGGGCTGTTTTCTTTCTATTTAAATGTAACGGAAAAACTATGCCTTTGTCCAACTAAATGTATTTCTCAATTAATTTGGCTTTGGATCAGATAGAGTCTATATCAAACAGGACAGCAAAAGATACCGGCCCCTTTTATGCGTGCTGAGCAAAGGAGATTGCTCCCATGGTGAGATCACAGCATGCGGCACTGGGCTCACTGGATACATGGACCAGGACAGAAGACCAGAGGACACGCCACTAGGCTGAGCTCTGGCTCTTGAACTGTCCTGGGGACAGTGGAGACATTTACAAAGCATCAACTTTTTCTCCTTAGTGAGCCAACCCAGAACAACAGGAAGCCGCTTCTAGGAAGAATCTGTTTTCAGACGTGGCGGGGTGCAGTGGGGGGCTGGTGGGTTCCTACCTTTTCCTGAGTTGCTCTCTGTGGACTGGGACAGCCTCTTCACTCGTTTCTTTCCTCTCCGGGCCTCGTAAATGGCATTGATTCGCAACACCAGCTGCCAGACATCGGGAGAAGAAACGACCGTGTTAGCAGCCTCCTCCCTGTGTGCATCTGGGACTCCTTCGCTGCCCACTCTTTTCCAGGATGTCAGAGGGGCAGGGAAAGGGGGAGGAGGAGACATTTCCCACTGGCCCGCTGGCGTCTTTCAATCATTCTTTTCTGCCAGACAGGAACGGGGCTGTCAAGAACACTAAAGGGGGCTGCCAGCCTCACTGATGTCCGAGCGGTGTTGTCTCAAGGCGCTAATGCATCCAGCTGAGACACAGAGGCAGACCATTTCATTAGCTAATGGTCTGATGGCTGCTCCCCTTCAGATAGTGCAATGTCACTGTGGGTTGGGAAAGAGCTTTTGCCCCCAAAACAAAACAAGAAAAGGAAGAGACAGCAAATAAAAAGCTTCCAAGCAGGGCCCCTTTCACAGGAACCATGCCAAAGAACGTCTGAGCAGCCCTGAGGGCGAAGGGACCAGGGAGTATGGTGGGTCTCCCGTCCTCTTTTCTGCACAGAATGGTGCCACGCACGCAGCACGCTGTCCTCTCTGCAGAGGACCACTTCGCTCCAGACATGCTGGGCCTTTCATGACATCTCCCAGTGCTCAGAAGCAGAGTTACCCAGTACACACCACTACTTAGCAGCGCGCTCCCCAGGCTGGCTACTGCAGGACCATCTCATGATGGAAGCCCTGGGTCCCTTCCTGCCAGGCTTCACAGCACCGCGCACAACTCTCAGGAGTGGAAGCCTTGTGGGTTCCACCTGGAGGGGAGAAAGGGAAGTCTAACCCACGCAGAGTTGAGGCAAACCAACTAGTAGTTTTGAAGGGGAGTTGTGTTTGTAAGCTGATTTGAAGAGTTTTAAAATCTTTTGTATATTGAGAAGAAAAGGAGAGGGGGTGTGCTATGGCAAAGTGGGTGCTGCGTAGCCAGGTGAGTGCAGTGGATGAGCTGTGGCCAGTCCCCACCTCTGTCCTCCGCAACTCTGATCCAGTCTCTAAAACAGCTTATCAGCTCTTCTCCGCAGGCTGGAGCACTGGCCTGCCCAGGAGGCAGGTGGCTTATTCTCAAGGTCTCCATCCCTCTAGCTCTGCCGAGTGTTACTGACATTGCCCTGTCATAACCTCAGACACCTGCGTACCCTGGCTCCTGATGGGCGGTCCGACCCTGGCCTTGTCAGCTCTCTGTATGACTCCTTGTCCCCAACTATGAATCTGATCTGAATGAAGTCTCTGCCTTCACCACCAAATCCCTACTGTGCAGCAGTTATTCACATTTGCTCTGAGACACCAGCCACTTCCTTGAGAGCTCACACTCCTGAACTGGACTTTGGTTCTTTTTGCGGACGTTCTAATCATTGGAATACTAACAGTAACTTCCATTTCCCACAGAAGATGCCATTGAATGAGTTGCTAATATTATTTACAACGACCAAGAGGTGGAAACAACCTAAATGCTCATCGGTGGAAGAACGAATAAACAAAATGTGGTACATACACACAATGGAACATTATTCAGCCTTAAAAAGGAAAGAAATTCTGACACACTCTCCGACGTGAATGAACCCTGAGGACCTGTGCTAAGTGAAATAAGCCGGCCACGAAAGGACAAATATTATATGATTCTACTCTGGGAGGTACCTAGGATAGGCAAATGCATGACGACAGAAAGTGGACTACAGCGGGGCGGGGTGTGGGGGTGGAATAGGGAGTTGGCTTAACAGGTTCAGTGTCAGCTTGGGCAGACGAGACGGTCTGGAGGTGGATGGCGTGAATGTACTTAATGCCATCAAACTATATACACTTAAAAATGGTTAAAATGGTAAGTTTTAGGTTATGTATATTTTACCACAGTTTTTAAAATATGAATGAACAAACGAGTTTTTGGAGAGGAGGAAATTTTTAAACCCATTCAAAATATCTCCCATAACATCCAAAAATAATGAGAGAGAAGAGAGTTATGATGGCTAACACCCTTCTCCTTACTCGAATACGCTGAATGCCAGTATGTAAGCTCCCCAAGGGGAAAGATTAGTGTCATTTTTGTTTATGCTATAACACTACCTGTATGGGATGGAATAGTGCCTGGCACACAGTAGGTACTCAATAAATATTTGTAGATTGTGAAAATGTTGATTGAACACAAAGCAACTACTGTGTACAAGGGATTTTGCTAGGAGCTACGAGGGATAAAAAGATTTATGGGATAGGCACCTGTTCTCAGGGAGTTTATGAGCTAACAGGGAGGACCGAGATGTGTTACTATCATACAAGACATTCATGAGTGCTATGTGAGTAGCATAAATCATGTGACAGAGAAGGTTTGTCTCTTTAAATCAGGTCATGGAATAAATGGAAGCCACATACACCTCAGTCAATAAATCTGTGCTCCTTTTTATTTAAAAAAATTTTCCCCAGAGAAACTTTAACCATGCTTTCACATACTTGTACTTTAACAGCAGATAAGTTTTATTGTTTTAAAAGTGTCGGTACTAGAAGTATTGGCCTCTTTAGAAACTTTTTTTCGAGTTGAAAAATACGCTTAAAAACATAAGTTCATTTGAAAGATGGGCTGTTCCAGACAAAGAGTCACCGATCTCTAACTCTGCCTGTGGTGGCTGCTAAAGAAACAGAGACTGTACGCAAACCTACTGAAGCACTGAGAGGGAGGCGGGATGCGACAGCAGGCCAGTCCAGCCCCCTTCTCCTTACACAGATGTCACAGTGTCCCATGGACCCCAAGGACATCACACTGCTCTGTAATGAACTGCTCTGTTCCGGCTGCCATGTTAATGAAGGAACAGGGCTGCCAAGAGAACATAGAGAAGGACGGTCTTTGTCTCTCTTTCCACTCCACGGGGACAGTCACTCCTCTCAGGCCGAGGCAGAGGGGAGATCAAGGGAGGCAGCACGTTGTCAGGAGGGACTCTTACAGCAGAGGCGGCGAAGGAAAACCAACCGGCCGACCGCCTGACCACTTGTGAATAGGCCACTCGGTCCTTCTTGCTGGATAAAAACACAGAGCCAGGGTTGGGAGAGCAGATGGTTTAAGGTCCCAAAACAGGGAAGTCATGATGTGCCTGGCAAAGAACCTTTGACTTCAAGTAAGGGATTCAGAGCATTTTGAAAGAAATAAACGATACCCAAGCGTGGGGATAAACCTAGGTTAAGAGTAAATAACAAGTGGTAAAACAGGATTAATGAGACTTCTAACAACTGTACTTATTCATTTGTTTTCTTTTAAAACGCTTCTGTAGAGAACTATGTACTTCACCTTTATGTTTCAAGTTTTAATAAGACTTTGTCGTTGTAAAAGTGACGGGTAAAACATGTTGATTTCTCTCCGGCTTTGATCGGGCCTGTCAAAAGCCTACTTGCTAGAAAGCCCGTGTGCCCTGTGAGTGGTGGCGCCTCACTTTGCTGTCCGGCAGCAAACTGAGAGGGAACAAACTGGTGCGCTTGCAAATTAAACGCAAACGAAGGGACAGTAAGAGTTCTGTCTTTCTCTCCACCTCGGTACTCCTACATAAAGTAAGCACACACAGTCTCTTCCCCACAACGTCAAAAAATATTTTTAAAATATTAAAATAGTATATAGGGGGAAGCGATGGGTAAAGGCATGGGGGCAGGCGAGGGAGTGCTTATCGAGAGATGGTGACTCAAACCCGGAGTTGTATCAGAGCTCTATCCTAACAGCTAACTCATTTTATTAGTCCTATTTAACTTGCTAAGATAATCATGAGGTTGGACAGGTGTTGACAGCCGCTTTTAATTATTCCACAATTGCAGGTTTCTGACAGCAACAGTATGTATAAATTGTGCCAGAACAAGCAGAAAGGGAGTTAATGGAGTGGCTCCAGACCCCATGCTTGGGGGTCCCATGAGCAGCTATCATGGCAGCACAGGACAGTGACTAGAAGGCAGTCAAGGGGAGACATGGGAGAGGCTCTGCCCGGGCTGAAAGAGACAGGGGTCCGTGCGTCAGAGGGAATTCCTTCGGAAAACTGATCAAACCATATGCAGCCTGTACTGTGCCCTAGGCAGGGCTGGGCAGGACCAGGAGGGCTTGAAGGGGACAAGTGAGGCTCCTACCGCGGCCCCTCTCTCTGCCCTCCATCGACAAGACAAAGCATGGCGTCTTCCCCCTCTTCCGCCTAAAACCCCTGCCGCCAGTCTGCAGACTTTAGAACTTTGTCCAGCACCTGACCCTTACTCTTCAGAATGCACTCTGATGGCCAAGGTGACTTATCTTCACTAGAATAAGAATGTTGAAGGCAGGGGTGATTGGGTGAAGTTACAGCTCAAAATGCTGAATAACCAAACTGCATCAGGAGGGACCAGCTTGTGAAGATGTCCCCTGACTTTCTTTTAGGTCGATGGTCACGTCGAGAAATCCAGTGAAATCTACAGACAATCCCCAATCCCGCCCCCATCTCCCAGAACTCATCCACACAAAGTTTCACACAATTTTATGGGTTTTGTGATCCTCTAAAGCCTACCCCTGGACTCTGAAATAAAGAATTCCTGTTCTAAAAGTTCCTGTAGAAAGTTGGTACCAAAATGGACAATAGAGAGTGACCAGCACTTTGGGGTTGAAAGCGAGCAAAAGGAAATTTAATCAGTAGCGGACACATGAGGATGCACATCCAAGCCACTGGGAGTGTTTTACCCTTTGGACTGAGGAGAGCCAGGGAAGGTGTACTGTTGACAAGTGCTGCCTCGAGCACAGGCCTCGCACTATGCTGCTTCTGCAGCGGGTGCTGGTGGAGCCTGAGTCAGAGCCTGGTGGATGGAGCTCGACTTTCTCAGGCCATGAAGGAGGAGGATGTGGCCTTTTGAGGCCGGGTACTGGAAACACGGTCCAGGGTCAGAAGAGTAGTTAAGGCAAAGAGAAGGATGGTTAAGAGGAAGGCTACAGGACCACAAGAATTATTATGACAAAGGCCCACACATCCCAGCCTGCTGGCTACACCATGCCCACCTGGCCTGTGACAAAGCAGGTATTTGTCCTCTGCCCAGACTCCTCTGCAGGGAAAGAGGCGGGGGGTGCGTATCTGAACACAAAGCTAGTTGCAGGCCTTACCTTGGGTAGCTTTCTCTTCTTCCGGCCATTCTGCAGATCTCCAAGGTTAAAGAAAGTGTCGTCAGGACTGCTGGGGGTGGAGGGGGGACTGGTTTTGGAAGGGGACCCAGTTCCATCCCGACTCAGCTTCCTAGTGTCCAGCAGTTTGAAGTTCCTCCTCTCTGAATTTTGCCGGAAAAAAGCAGGTTTGGACAATGACTGCTGTGCGGGGAAAGGAGAAAAGAAGGTACATCAATACGAAAAGGACTTACTGGGAGATCACAGGGGGTGCCAGTGACGGAGACCACTTGAGGTGGAGGAGGGAAGCTACCCAGAGTATGTCCTCAGACTACAATGGATTTGTCTATGCTAATAAGTGCTCAATAAATGCTTATCACCCAATTATGGAAAATTAGTATGATATAAAAACACAGATCTAATTCAGTCTCACTTTTTAGACAAGTGGGAACTCGCCTGGCTCAATCCCTTAGCTTTACAGATGAGACCTCCCGACAATCCAAGACACGCTCGCTGCACTGGGACTTACAAGACCTAAGTCTGGCTCTAACTCTGCCACTGGCAAGCTGAGTGTCTCCTATCCAAGGAATTTCACTTCTCTGGTCCTCAGTGTCTTATTTCTAAAAATGAGCTGCTTTAAGGTCAAAAGGCAAACAAAAAAGTGGTAAAAAAAAAAAATGTAACTTATAGAGTTCATTTTTCTAATACGGACTACAAATAAATGAGAAGATCGACAATCTAAAAGAAAAACAGGCAAAAGAATGAACGTTTGTAGAAAGGAAATACGATGATTCTTAAATATATATATATAAAAGGTCTTAGCTACACTGTAAGAGAAAGGAAAATTTAAACTCTATTGAAGAAACATTTCTCACTCAAAGATTAACAAAGATAAAAAACCCGACAACTCATTGTATTGATGAAAGTGAAGAAAACAGTCACTTTCACACTTCTATACACTGTTGGTGGGGTCGGAAATTGGTACAACTCTATGGAGGGTAATCTATCAATAAAATTACAAATGGGTATACCCTTTCACCTAGCAATTCTGCTTCTAGGAACCTGCCCTCCTGATATGCTCATACTCGTGCTAAGATGTATTGTACAAGGAAAGTTATACTGGGCAAAGCATATTGTAAACACAAAATATTGAAAACAACTTAAATGTCCATTAATAGAGGCTCATCAAATAAGTTTTTGTCCATATAGTGGACTACAATGCAGGCATAAAGAAATCTTAATGTACTGATATGGAAGGTTCTCTCAGACATGTATCGTTAAGCAAAAAAGCAAGGTGTACAATAGTTGGTATATATGCTGACAGCCGTGTGTGTTTG
>NW_011888829.1:1151538-1154447 GCF_000151845.1 Pteropus vampyrus | reverse complement strand
AGGGGGTGCCAGTGACGGAGACCACTTGAGGTGGAGGAGGGAAGCTACCCAGAGTATGTCCTCAGACTACAATGGATTTGTCTATGCTAATAAGTGCTCAATAAATGCTTATCACCCAATTATGGAAAATTAGTATGATATAAAAACACAGATCTAATTCAGTCTCACTTTTTAGACAAGTGGGAACTCGCCTGGCTCAATCCCTTAGCTTTACAGATGAGACCTCCCGACAATCCAAGACACGCTCGCTGCACTGGGACTTACAAGACCTAAGTCTGGCTCTAACTCTGCCACTGGCAAGCTGAGTGTCTCCTATCCAAGGAATTTCACTTCTCTGGTCCTCAGTGTCTTATTTCTAAAAATGAGCTGCTTTAAGGTCAAAAGGCAAACAAAAAAGTGGTAAAAAAAAAAAATGTAACTTATAGAGTTCATTTTTCTAATACGGACTACAAATAAATGAGAAGATCGACAATCTAAAAGAAAAACAGGCAAAAGAATGAACGTTTGTAGAAAGGAAATACGATGATTCTTAAATATATATATATAAAAGGTCTTAGCTACACTGTAAGAGAAAGGAAAATTTAAACTCTATTGAAGAAACATTTCTCACTCAAAGATTAACAAAGATAAAAAACCCGACAACTCATTGTATTGATGAAAGTGAAGAAAACAGTCACTTTCACACTTCTATACACTGTTGGTGGGGTCGGAAATTGGTACAACTCTATGGAGGGTAATCTATCAATAAAATTACAAATGGGTATACCCTTTCACCTAGCAATTCTGCTTCTAGGAACCTGCCCTCCTGATATGCTCATACTCGTGCTAAGATGTATTGTACAAGGAAAGTTATACTGGGCAAAGCATATTGTAAACACAAAATATTGAAAACAACTTAAATGTCCATTAATAGAGGCTCATCAAATAAGTTTTTGTCCATATAGTGGACTACAATGCAGGCATAAAGAAATCTTAATGTACTGATATGGAAGGTTCTCTCAGACATGTATCGTTAAGCAAAAAAGCAAGGTGTACAATAGTTGGTATATATGCTGACAGCCGTGTGTGTTTGCGTGTGTGTTTTAAGGAGCTATTCTGGTATATCCACGGAATAGTTATGGAAGGATACACAAAAAGCTAACAGTGGTTGCTCTGTGGGACAGAAATAGAGGGATTGAGGCAAAATGAAGATTTTACATTGTATACTTCTTAAATTTTGAAACATATGAATGATTAACTATTCACTAAAATAAGAAATAGTAATAAAAAAATTAAAAATCTACTTTGACTACATGTTTTCTAAAGGTACTTCCAAGCTTCACATTTTAGGATACTATATATCTGCAAAGTCTTTTAAAAAATTAATTAATGAATTAGAAGAGATAAAGGCATATACAGCATGTAACAGAGTGCCTAATAGGTAACAGGCATTCCATATAAGTTATTTCTTTTCCTTCCTCTATGGTATGACACTTTTTTATAGTTTAATGTGCTAATTGCATTTTTCCTAAGTGTATTGTTTATGTTCTTTGCCTATTTATCTTTTGGGATCCTAGTGTTTTTCTTATTAATTTGGAGGTGCTCTCTCTACATATCAGATATTAACTTTTAGTTTTGCTGCAAGTGTATTTTTTCCATGTGGTTTGTTTGTATTTCTATTTTGGTTATGTGGAATTTTTCACATAACATTTTTATATAAAAAATTTGTTCATCTTTCCTTTGTGAGTGATTAATATTTGCCTAGAAAAATCTATATCTTTTTAGAGGTTTAATAAATATTTAATTCCATTTTCTTCTGGATTTTCTTAGCTTATTTTGAACATAATTTATTCATTAATCCATCACAAATTTATTTTATTGTTCGTTAGTCTAAATTGATTTCTCCTCTAAGCTAACTTATCCCTATTCCTTTAATGAATGATTTTTCTATGATTTTATAAGCCCACATTTATCATACTTTAAACTCTCATAGAATAGGTTTATTTTGTTCCATTGATTTCTCCTTCTTATTTGGTTCCAAATAGTAACAATAACTCCAGAACCTTTTTTTTTTTCTGAAGATTTTCGGAATAAGACGCGTAGCCTTCCTCAGTGGCCTGCTCCCGTATTTTCACATGGTCTTCAGGGAACAATTAATTGCTTAGTGCTGCAAGCCCTGAGCAGAGGAAGAGGCCACCTGGTTTGCTCACTACAGGCATTTTAATAACTAAACAAGCACAAGAAGAAGGAATAATCATAAGTCTTCTTAAAAACCACATTTCATCTGCAATGAAACCCAAGGAAATGGTCCCAACTCTTTCACTGCATTGGAATCCCATATTGAATTATTGGCAAAAAGCAGGTATCTGTTTTCACTAGAGATTTAGGTTGTGATAATGTCTGTTCAAAGATCTGACTTATGAAAAAGTCTAAGAAGAAAGAAAACAGAAATGAATCAAAACACACAATATTTTAACAGGTGTCTAGAACTGGTGGAGGTTGTGTGTGGGCTGCATCTACCAGTGGTCACACTGCTGGAGAAAAGGGCCCCAGGGTGTCCTAGAACGCCCCCAAATAAGCCACCGAATGTCCAGGGAGATTTCATGAGGGTGTGGAATTTCAGTAACAGCTTAACTGATAGAAAGAGGACTTAGTGGGCTATGGAGAGAGTATTATCAAGTATATAGCACAATCTGAGAACAGACATAGAGGTGAGAAAGAGCGAATGAGATAAAAAGAGTCTTCATGGATTAGAGCGAGTGCCGTGAAACAGATGGAAGAGATGACACAACAGTAAAGACATCGAATTGTCTGTGGAAGGCCTTTGAAAGAGACGGTGCAAGTTTGGACTTAGCAGGGTCAGCAAACTTTTTTTAAAGCCAGAGAGTAAATTGTTTGGACTTTGTGGGCCATACTGTCTCTGTCAGAAC
>NW_011888829.1:1143796-1151488 GCF_000151845.1 Pteropus vampyrus | reverse complement strand
GGTGCAAGTTTGGACTTAGCAGGGTCAGCAAACTTTTTTTAAAGCCAGAGAGTAAATTGTTTGGACTTTGTGGGCCATACTGTCTCTGTCAGAACTACTCATCTATGCCACTAGAATGCAAGAGCAGCCACAGATAATATGTAAACGAGTCAACATGGTTGTGTTCCAATAAAACTTTATTTACAAAACCAAGTGACCAGCAGTAGTTTGCCAAACCTGAACTATAGTAGAAAAGAGAATCCATTGTCTAAGACCCTAAGGATGATTGTGTCAGACTGTGGTCCAGTGAAGACTCCAGCTTTTGATGGGAGAGCCTCACACCAACATGCCCTGATGATAACATGTCTACCCCACTGTGTTTCTTTGGAGTAAACTCAATGGAGGGGACTGGCTCTGTCACAGGGGCACACAGACTTCTCCCTAATCATAGATTCTGGACTCATACCCAACAAATGATATGTAGTGTCCAAAAGGGAAAAATAGAAAAAGACCCTCTTTTGAAATCTCTTGAGTTGTTTCAAGAGACCAAGAGTGATGGGCCCTGGCCAGGGGGCATCTCAGTGGGGAGAAGGGGGTTGCAAGGAAGCTGTGTGCAGCCCCAGAGGGAGCTGACCTGGACTCAAGCCAGGGTTCATTCACCCTTCTTGTCTGTGAATGGCGGCTAATGGTTTAACTCCTTCCTGCCCTCACTGCCTCAGGAGACACTGACGGCAGGAGACTAGAAGGATCCTTGATGTAAAATGTCCCATCTCCTCCTTACCTCTATTGCAACCTCATTCCTATTTTCTTTCACAGAGGCCTCCTCCCAAGATGTGCTCAGATGTCATTCACACAGACATACACATTTGTTCATATATGCCCACAGGTACTCATATTTACATGAATACATAAACACTCCCTTAAATATACATACATAGAAACACACGGAAAGGCATACATGCACATTCCAACAACTGGGACTTTACGCGAAGTTAATGACATTACATTAAAATTATGAAACATCATCCAGGCAACGAAAATTGTTTTTAAAAAGAAATTAATAATATGGGGACATACTTAATGATGAATATGCACAAAGAGCAGTAAACTGTTTATACAACATAATCCCAAGTCTTTCTTTTAAATGTACACATGCACACGCAGTGTGAGATAATCTGGAAGGAAATAAACCAAAGTATTAGCAGTGGTTATCTCTCGGTGTTGGGATTACATGCAATTTTTTAAAAAAAGACCTGAAAAAATGTAAGCGTATATATACATACACATAATAATCTATTATACAAAAAGAAAATGTAAGTGAGCATAAAGAAAAAACAAAAATCCCCTATTACATATGAGTTTTATTTTCTTCAGTATACTTTTCAGTATTCTTAAATTTTTTACAATGAAAATGTATTTCTATTTTCAGAAAATAAGGTTAATTTTTTAAAAGAACATTTACTGAAAAGCATAATTCTATATATTTAGCAAATGTAAATAGTACTGCTGTTGCAAGCGCTAGTCTAAATGGTCTATAAGTATTAATTTCATTAATTTTCATAAGACCCCTTAAAAGGAGTATACTACAATCGGTCCTATTTTACCAGTGAAGAAACTGATGCACGTGGATGAGATCATTTGCCCGAAGTCATAGATAGAGCTAACAAGTGGCCCAGGCCGGTTCTGAACGGAGGCAGTTGGGCTCTGGAACCCGCGCAGGGGAGTGGACACTGCCTCTCGGAGCTACGGCTAAGTGATGTCTGCTTTGTTGGTGGGAGATGGTGCGTGTGATCTATCCAGGCCAGCAGAGAATGTCAGCGATACATTTTTCCTCTTAAGTATCGATAAGTAAAAAAGAGCATCTTATGTTAGCATAGATGTCTTTTATTATAAAAATTGGTTCCCACCGTACTTGGCGCGCCATTCAAGGGGTGGGGATGCTGGTAGCACCCAGCAAGGGCAGCACGGTCTCGTGTCAGGGCCTCGCACTGTGGGTTTGTAAGCGGTAGTGTCGCCCCCAGCTGCACGTCTGTTTTTCTCCGAGGCAAGTCTGTCCAGCTGACCTTTCCCTCTCTACTGGAACGAGGCGGGATCTAATTAAGTGAAAATCCCCAAAGGTCTCTTAGGACCTATCTGTGGCTGGTAGAGGAGGTCGCCACAGAGGGACCGCTCCAGTAAGTTCCAAGGTCTCAGATGCAGCCCAGATGTGGCAGAGGCTCCATGAATATTTGAAGAACTAAATGGAGGGAGTAGGAAAGTCTGCAGCTGTCCCCCAGAACGGGGGAACAAACCACACACCCAGATGTGGGAGGGCAGCGGAGCGAGTGTGAACGATCAGTGGCGACCAGTCCTGCGTGTTGGGCAGCTGGACTTGAAATTTTCGTTGACATGACTATCTGCTTGTTTAGCTGTCTGGGGTCAGAGGATCTAGTTTCTTTCTCGCCTGGCAGGATGGAGACAAAAAGGGCCAGGCCCTTCTCCTCTAGTATTAGGGAGCAGCACCAGCTCTGAATGCAGAGCTACCGTAGGCTCACGTTTTCCTTTCTAAGATGTAGTTCACTCCTCACGTGGAGTGGAGAGTGGAGCAGAGCTGAGTAGAACAAGGGGGCTGAGTCGGGGTGCACCCTTCCTTCTTCTAAGCCAGGCTTACCAACTATGGGAAATGAAGGATTTCCTAAATGTTGAAGACATTTTCCATATTCCAATGAAAACACAAAAAATACATTTCAAACGCAAGTAGAAACTGTTAATCATCAGTTGTCATGAATTATTCATGATGATACTCCTTTCCACAGGAGGAGAAAAGAACAGTTAATTGGTTTTGGCAAGTATTACAGCAATTGATTTGGGTCTGTAAGATCCACCCTTCACGATAGGTTCTGCCTTCAATTCTCTTCAGGAAGACTGGTGGCAGAAAGCTTCCTTTTGTGACCATCAAGCACAAAGGTGTGCCTCGTGTGCAGACAGACCCCAGCCCCCCGCCAGCAAGTGCTGACCTCACAGGTGCCCAGAGAGGAAGATGGTTTCTTAGGCCTTTGCTATGGGATTTAAACCGACACAGCCTGGATTTGGCCTTTATTTAATGTCTTCAATACCTAAACATTGTATAACAACTACTTATGGGAGACACAAAGAAATAGAATATATATTTTCTGACCTTGAGGAATTTCAGTCTAGTTGGGGAGATGTTTCTAAGATATATTATATGACTTAAATCAGAATTCACATCACCAGAGTAAGAGATGTCATAGGCAGTACATACAATTTGGTGTGAAATGAATGCTTTAGCCCACTGAGTGTCATAGGCAGGCGGAGGGGAAGAGGTCCCAGGCCTGGGACGGCCCGGAAGCTTTCTGAAGGAGACATGATTGAGCTGAGCCCTAAAGGATGGGGAGAGGGAGGTCCAGGCGAGAGTCAAAGCAGAGGTAGAAATGAGCTAACACAGGGGTGGGCAAATTACAACCTTTGGGCCATGTCAGGCCCACCTCCTGTTTTCGTATAGGCCATGAGCTAAGAATAGTTCCTACATCTTTAAATGGCTGAAAAATATTCTACGACAGGTGAAAATTATATAAAATTCAAAATACAGTATCCATAAATAGAGTTCTATTGAAACACAGCAACACTTATTTGTTTGCACATTGTCTGCGGCTGCTTTGTACCACGATGGCAGCGCTGAGTACTTACAGCAAAGGTTATATGTTTGCTCTCTGGCTCTTTAGAGAAAAGGTCTGCTGATCCTGGGCCTGTGCTATCAGAGAGGCCGTCAGCAGGCTCTCACTGGAGGGGAGCTTTCTGTAGGTAGGAGCTGTGGGGAACTAGGTAGTAATGGGTGCTTGGGGATCGATTATGAAGGAAGAGGAATGCCCTGCTAAGGAATATGAATTCAGTCCTACAGGCAAAGGGTTGAAATGATCATGTACGTGAATATAGTTATATTATCCATATGTACATAATTCCGAAAGGTTCAAAAGGATATTCTGTAAAAAATGCCAGTCTCTACCCTGACCTCCAGGTACTCAGGCACTCAACAACTCCGCAGAGGTACCCACTGACGCATTCTGAGGAATCCCTACAGAAATCTTCTTCACCATGCGCAAACAGGTGAGATTACGTGATGCATATTCTTCCATTGAAAAACCCCACACGTGGCGGTGTACTGTAAAAATACTGCTTCTGCCCCATGCCTTTCAGGTCTATACTTTAGAGTTTGTTTTACGTCAGGACATTCTACCTAATGGCTGTATAGCATGGCTGTACGACACGTTATTTACCCAGTTGGGGAGGTTCCCCATCCAGCAGATGTGACAATGATACTTGAGGCAGCTTCGTGGAGCGGAGTTCCAGGAGCACCAGAGGCGGGAAGCGCAGGCAGGCGGGCAGCTAAGGTACAGACCCGGAGCCTCTGTGCACGTGGCCCAGCGTTCCCGTGGAACCCAGAACTCCAGGCTGCTCGGGTCATGGTGCTGGGGATCCCTCGCCCCCCGCAACACTTCCCTGGGGGGCTCATACCTTGGTGGGTGTGTCAGGGATGGAAGAGGTGGGAGAGCCAGGGAAGTTCAAGACACACTTCTTCCCCAGGCAGCGGCCATGTAATTCAACGTCCTCATAAGGGTTTTCCTTCATTGGCGGATCTGTGGTCAGAAGTAACTGGTCAGGAACTGGGAACACTGAGCAGGTCTTTCTTGTCGGATCAGCCCAATAACCTAGCCTCTCCTGTGGGGATGTCTGATGTCTCGCCATCCATTTGTCCTTTCTCTTGGTAACAGACCCGATCCCCACTGGGGAACTCCCCCCAACCCAACCCTGTCTCCCGTTCTTAGATGCACTTGGCTTTCAGGGTTTTAGCCATTCAGAGTTCCCCGAGTCCCTGCCTCAGCGACCAGTTCCGGGAAGGCTCAGAATCCCAAATCTAGGCCAGTCACCGCGTGGTATCCCTGGGCTCGGAAGGTAGGCACGGGACCTAAACTGCTGTAGCCAGAGTGAACCTCAGGACTGTTGCTGGGACTTGCAGGACACAGACAGAACCCCCCTCCAGGGAGATGATGGCAGCATCGTGGGGACCAGGGAAACCTGCTGAGAATGGAGCTAACCTGAGATATAAGAAACAAGGAAGAAAAAGCCAGTCTGGTCACAGGAGCCAATCAAGCCCCTTCACTGCTTCAGCCGGGTTTTCTGTTCCTCGTGAATGAGAGCTCCCCTGTCAGGCGCACACCGCTAAGTCCAGACCTCATCCCTGCCTGGGGTTTGAGGAGCCTGCTGCTTGGGCAGGACTCGTCTCCCCAGCTTGGACATGGAAGTTCAAACAGTGTATGGTGCAATGCGAATAGCTCAGCTGAGTACGTTCCTCCATGCTCGTGTGTCCATCGACCATGGAGTTTTCCTGGAATCAATGATTACATGCCCGTATGCAGGTGTGTACCTGCCCTACCTGCTCCTTGCATGTAGATACGTATGGGTCTCCCCCTCTTACCAGCTCCTTTTTCCCCCCTCCCCCATCTCCACCCCCAGCACGCAGATGCTGGTCTGAGCTCACACATCGAAACTGTGATGTTCTCTAAGATTACTTAACTTACTGAATTTAAACGCAAACTCACTCTGAATCTGAGCCACACTGTGGAATCTGAAAGAATTCTTCAGAACGAGGCTAAAGCTACTGTTTTAATAGCAGACACTCACTTTAGTCTGCATTTGGATGCTCTGTGATTGCCACGCTCCTGTCGTTTCAGAAAGAGTATGGCGGTCTTTAGTTTTCTTTCATTCAGTAACCCCTAAACTTACTGTGCATCACTTATAAGCCAGGTACTTTACGTACCACCTTCCCCAGTCCCCAGACAACCCTGTAAGGTAGCTGCCATCATCCTTAGCATAAGATGAGAGAACTGGAGTTCAGAGACGTTAAGTCGCCAGCTCGATGTCATGCAGCGAATAAGTAGCAGGGCCAAGATTTGATCACGCATATTGAGGCTCCAGGTCTCAAGTGCTTCCCACTGCACCATGCCGCTTCCGTGGCTGTTTGTCCCCAGCCCTTCCTCTCCCCTCTGACCCCATTTTTACCTTCCACTCACCTACCTGCTCTCTCATTCACTTGAGTACATGTATGTCTTCAAGTGTTCGTGTGTGTGTATGTGTGTGGGGGGAAGCGGCCAGCCCATGTCCTCCCTCCCCTTTCTCACAGGCAGACCTGTGCCCCAACACATTTTGCCTCTTACCCAGAATGTCTTCGTAGACGTTCTCCTCCGATAAAGTGCGCGTGAGCCCCAGCTTAGTCTGTGCATACCAGTCGACCCTGCTGTTCTCAGCAGAAGACTGCAGTAAGTCTTCAAACTCATAGGACTTTCTGGGTTGTTCCACATGAGAGGAAAAAAAACAAGAACTCAAATCAAATTAGGCTGGTCCAGGGAATACAGACAAAAAAAAATTTTTCTTTTTCCTTGAGAAAATCTCTATTACTGAAATCAACTCTAGGTTTTGTAAGCAGATATAAAAATCTTCAAATGTGAGATGTGGCTTTTACTTGAAAGAATGTTTATGTTACTAGGCCAAGTAAAGATAGCAAAGTATATATATAAAATACAGTCCCGACTTTGTAAACAAACATACATAGAAAACAAAAAGCAGGGAATGAAGGAAAAAATACAGCTGCTATCTCAGGACTGAGGGATGGCCCGTGGCTTCTCCTCACTTTTACTTTTCCGGACTTTTCAAATGCTCTCCCATATTTACAGAACACACATTAATAACCAGAAAGAACCGTGATGGCCAGTTCAGGGAAGGCCAGAGGCCTGGGAACCTCCCCCTTTCTCTCACCCGAGAAGTTATCATCAGAATGAAACCTAGAGCCATGAGATATCCCACCTAACCCCCCTTAAAGATCTGTGCAAACGTGGCCGGGTCTCTGTCTGTGGCCTGGCACATTCTGTGGCTTCCTACCATCCCCTCCCCACCCTGAATCCACACGGCACTCCCTGTTGCGATGGTATGGTGTTCATCGTAAGGCGAGGTCTAGCCCCTTCTCCAACTATCTCACACACACACATACATAGCCGCTCACCTAGAGTTTCTATGATTTTTGTAATTTTACTGAATACTTGGGAGGTGACAAGATGGGTCATATTGTGCAACATACAAAACATCAGCTGCCTCACAGGTTCACTCCACCTCTGTCCGTTTTCTTCTCCCTCCCTCTCCTTCTCCAAAGTAACCCAGATTTTTTTCCCAGTAGGAGCAGAACAGCCCGGCCCACTCAGGCTCTGGAAGCTCACCTTCTACTCCCAAGCAGATCTGTCCAGAACTTCTGCTCAACACACTTGGTCCTTCCTTGAATGGAACTTACGTGAACATGCGGTCCCTCCACACTGAATGGAGCACACCCCGCAGCTGGCCTGGACTTGCTCCTGGCCCTTCACCCCTCAGTGGACAGAGTCCAGATGGTCACAGCCCCCCTAGGGCTCAGGAATCACCACTCTTTTCTCTTACTTTCATCGTCGGTGTCTAGCACAGTGTTCTTCACATGCTAGCACCCTAGGTGGTGACCTGTAGCTGACTACTTAGAAATGCAGTGTCTCGGTTTCTTCACCTGCACTTTTGGTCTCTCTCTGGCCCCTGGGGAAGGTGCCCCACTGGTGGCTCCAGGATTAAATGAGACCTGGATACAGATCTGGGATCTTTTATTCACAAACTTGGACGAACTACTTAACTGGGCTGAAACTC
>NW_011888829.1:1137918-1143746 GCF_000151845.1 Pteropus vampyrus | reverse complement strand
CACCCCGCAGCTGGCCTGGACTTGCTCCTGGCCCTTCACCCCTCAGTGGACAGAGTCCAGATGGTCACAGCCCCCCTAGGGCTCAGGAATCACCACTCTTTTCTCTTACTTTCATCGTCGGTGTCTAGCACAGTGTTCTTCACATGCTAGCACCCTAGGTGGTGACCTGTAGCTGACTACTTAGAAATGCAGTGTCTCGGTTTCTTCACCTGCACTTTTGGTCTCTCTCTGGCCCCTGGGGAAGGTGCCCCACTGGTGGCTCCAGGATTAAATGAGACCTGGATACAGATCTGGGATCTTTTATTCACAAACTTGGACGAACTACTTAACTGGGCTGAAACTCAGTGTCCTGATTTGTAAAATGGTGATTATCTCACAGTACTGTCAGAAGAATAGAAAAGGGAATATTTATACAGTCCTTAGCACCTAACAAGCACTCAATGAATGTTAGCTATCACTATTACTGTTGTGGTACTATTAATTACTTACGTGGCGAATGTTTTACATTGAGCATTTACTGTGTAGGAGGCACTGTGCTCGGGGTTTGATAAATAAGGAGTGTGACTAAAACAGTGTCCCTGCCTCATAGAGCTTGTGTTCTAGGGAGGAAGACAGACATCAGGCAGCTCACACACAAAAAGGATGATAAACTGGGTTAAGTTCAATGATGGAAGAGAACCGGTCGATGCAAGCAAGACTACCGAGGGCGGCTCCGGTGGGTAGATCATGGGTGCATCAGGAAGGCCTCGATGAGAAAGTCACGCATTAAAGCCACGAGATGGCAGAACCAGGCGGAGGCCATTTGCCTGCTTTCCAAACTTTGGGGATTTCTTGCATTTTAAATATTTTCCTCTACTAGCTCCTTCCTTTCTTTCTTTAAATATGCAGAGGTTTCCTCTAGGAAAACTTTCAGCTGAAACAATGACCCTGGTAGCGCTGCTTTTCTCACCTTGCTTTTCTCACCTTGCTGGCCAGCACTTCTAAGGGGCACGGGGAGGAGGGGGGACACCTCCTGATTGCCTACATAACTAGTTCACCGCCCCTCATGGCTTCTCTCTCCTTGACCCTCTCGGCCTGGCATCTGCTCGCATTCCTTTCTGAAACTGTACCCCAAAGGTCGCCAGTGAATTCCTGGTAAAACCGAACCACCTTCTTAGTCCTCTTTTTTTACATGACGCCTCTTGGTCTCTACCGTGTAAGGCAGCTGTGCTCAAAGTGCAATTTATGGGCAGGGGCTGCTGTGCCTTGTGTTTGCTACTGGTCCTTGATAAGTACAGATATTGAGAGTAAATGTTTAGAAACTTTTCAAGCAATTTGACGGAACAATTTTTTTTAAACAGAAGCTTGTATGTTGTTGTCTTTTTTCATTTCGTTTGTCTGATAATTCTTTTTTATTATATTTTACAATAGTTTTGTCCGGCAAAGGATTGGAAACGGCAGCACACGGGCCCTCCAGATGGTTTGAGAGCCGGCGCAATGCTGTCCTAACTCTGCTTCCCTGTCAGACACTTCTTGTGTCACCGGCCTCTCTTCCTCCTCTCCCTGGGCTGTGGGTGTTTCCCAAGCATTTTCCTCTTTGGGCCTCAGCTTCGCTATCTCCACATCTGAATCGTCAGCCTTCATCTGCACCCCACCTTCTCTCCTTCAGGAACCTGAAGTCCGCACTTAGGGCAGCAGCATAAAGAAGGGCCAAGCCAGAAGTTTCCAGGCTGGGTCTCCGTGGCCTTGCATCGGGCCAAAGAGGCTGAAAGTGTCACTCGTGCCCCAGGATCCTGCCCTACTAACAAAAAGCTCATGTCCCAAAGGAGGGGCTACCAATCCGTGAGCCCCTTCTCATCCCCGTGTGGTATCCAGCCAGGAGAGGCTAGGCCTTGGAGCTCTAGCAGCAGACGGGCCTGGAGGGCGGTGGCCGGGAAGCAGATCTGGTCTGTCTTCTCCAGATAGAAATGGGCTGTGCTGTGAGCCCGCTCTGAACATTTCCTAGTCTGGGTTGCCATTAGCCCAGGCCGGTATGAGCCAGGTGGCTGACTGGGGACAGAGGTGTGGTGGCCTGCGGTCAGGGCAGAGTGAAGTCACTCCTGGAGTGGGCCATGGCTTCTGGGTTTGCCCTGGAGAGCTAACCGGATTGCTACCTGGAGCCCTCAGCACACCCACGACCGACCAACCGAGATTTGCTAGGAAAGACGCAAACTGTTCAACGAGACCGCGGAATCACTCATTCAGTACTGATTCAGTACCGACTAGGGGCTCTGCCTGGAGCACACTGGAACTCTACGACAACCTTGTGACGAACTACTATCATTGTCCACATTTTATATATGAGAAAACAGAGGCATAGAGAGGTTAGGTAAGTTGCTTAAGGTCACATTGGGAGAAAGTGGTGGACCAGGGAGTCTGGTTGGAGACTGGAGCTCTTAACAGGACTGAGCAGAGCAAACAAGCAAGGCGTTGCGGGAGAAAAGCTGCAGTCCCCGTCTGCAAATTAAAACAGGTTGTTTCCAGAGTTCGTTGTTAGGAACTTGAACTAATTCTACATACAAAACCTTATCACGTGTTACTGTGAATTACTCAACAAGCCCTCTGTTTCCCTCGTAATGTAACTAAACTATGCTATGAAGGGAAGCTATGAACCCTCACAGAAAAGAATAACTTTCTTGGGAGCTGGGCAGTTTCTGCTACAGTGTCAGGAAGCACAACTCCCGGCAGCAGAGGGACAGAGAGGTGGCCACCGCTTACAGAAAAATCTTTGACTGTCTGGAATGCGAGCATGACCCTGGCTGAGCTCAGCCTTTGATTTTAGAAAAGGGTGGCAGTCACATCTTGCTTTGCCACGGAGAGAGCTCTACAATTGTTTTTATTTTTAAAAAATCTCACTTGAGGTATCTATTTGTATAGGTCAAATCGGAAAATGAAAAATTATTATAAAGTACCTATGAAATAATATCTGAATAGTTCAAATGTTTTAATAATAAACGCCCTAACAATACAGATGTTTGCACGCTATTGGCTCTCCCGGTCCCAGCGGATGGCTCACTGACTCAGAGCATATGTAACACAATCTGGATTATCTTTTGGGCTGAGATGGCCTGTATCCAAATGACTGCTGTCGGACACCCTGGCATTTCAGGCTGTAGTTTGAAAGGTTTTTTTTTTTTTGATGATGCTTCTATATTTCCAAGAACAAGATGCTAATATAAAAGTTCAACTATACTTTGCTTTTCATTCCTAACACTTAGTAGGTACCACCAGTCTAAACGGCATTAGAAAACTGCAATTTAAAAAAATCACAAACTTCCTTAAAAAAACTCATTAGAAGATAGTTATTCACATCGCAAAACTATGATTTAGTTTGCAAAAGAATTCATGTAAGTTTTCTTAAATAGCCATTCCTTTTCTGTATTAAAATGTTGGTTTTCAGGTGACTAATTCCTATGCAGGATGATTGAAAGCCACGGTACATACAAAATCAAGGAGAAACCAGAAATCTTTACATGCCCCATTTCTAGAGCCAGCGGGAGAGAGAGTTCCAATTACAAAGTCTGATGTGTCATCATTATGCATTGGTAACATACTTACAAGCAGTGGCTTTGCACAGTTCCTCCCAAGCACTATTTCTATAATCTGCATAAATGCCTCCAAGCACTGGGTCCTCCGGTTTTGGGGTTTAGGCAGGTGATGAGGATCCCCGAAGAGGAAAAATATGACTAAACAAATAATCCAACCACTTATCTAAGTCTTGTCTATAAAAATATCAAGCTTGGGAAGAAAGGTTTTCGTACCTTTATTTACATACTAACTGAGGGAAAAGAAATTTCAAAAGGCTAATGATAACCACTAAATCTAAATTGGCTTCTCTTGCATTTAAATATTTCCACATCTGTTCCACATCCAGCCCACATGCTTAATAAGCACCTTCTGAGGGTCCCAAATGAGCTCACAGCTGGTGAAGAAGTCTCTGCCTTCTGGGAGCCCACAGCCCGGTGACGGGGTGCAACCTCCTCTCAGCCCATGTTTGCTTCCTGGGCCCTCAAATTATCAGGTGATTTGTGTACTTCTTAGTTTTAGAAATGCAGGAATGCTCTGATTGGTCCACTGAAGATTGCTGAAGTGGGCTATAATTTATGTAATATCCAAATATCAAACACCAATGTCAAATATTATGATTTCAAGTAGTATTTTGAATGTTATTTGTGACTTCCATATTTTTGTAAATGAAATATTAACTTAAGAGGTCATCCCACATCTCCATTTGGATGATGCCTAGGAATCTCAAAATTAGCAAATCCAAAACTGAACTCATACTCTTGCCCTCCTGCTCCCTGACGAGGACCAGCTCTTCCTCCGGTGCTGCCATCTCGGCAAAGACCATCCATCCACATATTTATTTATGACTTAAACGAAGAAGTCCTGTCCAAATCTCCCTCCTAACTAACTGCCCACTTCTAACCAGTTAACAAGAGCTCTGCCTGCAAAGCATTCATGAAATCCACCCACTTCTCTCGGTCTCCACTGCAGTTACGCCACAGGGTAACCCCAATACCTCCTTGCTCTTCCTCTCACCCCCTCAGCTACCCACCCGGTCACTGGTGCCCTTTCCTGTCGCCATGCTGTTGTGGGGACGAACTCTTAAGAATGCAAATCAGATCATGTGTCTCTCGTTCTTAAAACTTTTCAGATGTTTCCTATTCCTCTTAGGTAACTGGCCCCAATCCTTGCCTGGTCTATAGGGCCCCTCCAGAGCCTGGCTCCAGGACCTCTGGGCTCACACCCTTCCCGACCCCCTGGCCACTACCTGCTGCTCAGGCCCTGCAGCTTGCTGAAGTCTTTCTTGCCCCAGGGCCTTCAAAATGAAACCCCAGCTCCCACCTTCCTCCTTCCTTGGGAACCTCAGGGCTCAGTCTGAGTGACACTTCCCCTCTGAGCTGGCCCTGTTTCTAGGACAGGCTAAACACCCCTGCCGAACGCTCCATAGCACCGAGGTTACATAACTAGTTGTGCACTTCTAACTGTGACTAGTCCCTAAGTCCCCAGAGGGCAGGGGCTCAGCATCTTGTTCATCGTTATATTCCCATGTCTAACACTACATAGGCTCAAGGTAAATATCTGTTGGTTGAATAAGTGAATGAGTATTTTAACAGCCACGTTTACTGCTTACAATTGATATCAACTATGACATAAACAAATAAAGCAGCTCTACTCTTAGAGCTAATTTTTAGTCAATTGTTTTGAACACATTTCTTCCAGAGTTGTTTTCAGCTATGGGTTAAGAAAGCTTAAATGGCCTGGGACCTAGCCACCACGTAAAACACCATTCTGATGAGCTGGAAACCAGGGATGCCACGTTCTGGCTCCCTCATCCACCTCCAGCCGCCACAGAATCTCTTCTTGCCTGTCTGGGCAACTCTTCGCCCAGCTCACCATACCCCTGGGGGAGGGGAGTCACGTCACTAGGTGATCTAATGGGGGCTAGCGGGATTTCGCTTATGTTAGCCCTTAGCTTGCACTCTGCTGTCGAGTACCTCCTCTTGGGAACTATGACTACCCCATTTGGCTTCTGCTTTTCTCTATCCTGAATCCAAAATAGAAATGTCAGAAGAGAAACTATCTCTATCCTCCACTGTGTCTAAAATCTAACCATTTCTACTTTCTATTGAGAAATAAGACATGACGACCACTCTCCTGATGTAGAATAACAACTATCCTTGATACCCTCATCTTTGTTTCCCAATGCCATTACTACAGAAATAAATGAGTTTACAAAGTCAAGCTTCTCAGATGCTTTCACAGTAACTTTTGCTCTAGATATTAAATTAATCAAATGATTTGCC
>NW_011888829.1:1135288-1137868 GCF_000151845.1 Pteropus vampyrus | reverse complement strand
CACTAGGTGATCTAATGGGGGCTAGCGGGATTTCGCTTATGTTAGCCCTTAGCTTGCACTCTGCTGTCGAGTACCTCCTCTTGGGAACTATGACTACCCCATTTGGCTTCTGCTTTTCTCTATCCTGAATCCAAAATAGAAATGTCAGAAGAGAAACTATCTCTATCCTCCACTGTGTCTAAAATCTAACCATTTCTACTTTCTATTGAGAAATAAGACATGACGACCACTCTCCTGATGTAGAATAACAACTATCCTTGATACCCTCATCTTTGTTTCCCAATGCCATTACTACAGAAATAAATGAGTTTACAAAGTCAAGCTTCTCAGATGCTTTCACAGTAACTTTTGCTCTAGATATTAAATTAATCAAATGATTTGCCTCTTTGAAGATTTTAAACATTCAGGGTTTTTTTTTTTTTTTCAAAAGATTTTTATTAAAATCTAGCTAACATATGATACTGTATTAGTTTCAAGTGCACACCACAGTTATTCAACATTTACATACCTAGAGAGGTGATTGCCATGATAAGGCCAGAGACCATGTGACACAGTATAGTGCTATCACCATATAATTGACCATATTCTGTATGCTGTACACTGCATCCCTGTGACTTATTTGTTTTATAGCCTGGAAGTCTGAACTTCTCATTCCTCTTAACCTTTTTCCTTCCTTTTTTGATTTTTCAAGACAGTTGACATTCACTATTATTTTACATTAGTGTCAGGTGTACAGCATAGTGGTTACGCATTTGTATAATCCGTGAAGGGATCCCCTGACGAACATTCAGTGTTTACACATAGCAGTTAGGGTTACCTCATGGATGTCATGCTTGCTAAGACAGGCTCATAACGACAGGGACAGCCCACAGCGTAGTAAGTGAATTTTAACCATTCAACTGCTGATGGCTGAGGGTTGCTGCCCAGCCAGAGTGTTATGGGGGTCCCTAACGGTCCTGTAGAAGATGGGGATTATGGGATCAATAACAGCACAGTATGATTTGGCAGTCACATATTGACTGAGGTTTCACATCCTCAAAAGTTCTGAAAGTCTCATGCTAAAGCCCCAAGGAAAGGCTGAATCTATATAATGCCAAAACAATCATTTTGGTCAATGTAGTTATTTGGGTTCATAAAGATCTAAACACTCTTGTCATGTGATCAAATTAAACTAAAATAAAAAATCTGAATTCAAGTTAAAACCTTTTGGGTATATATAGATACATGGGATTCAGGATGCTGCTTATACTTAAAAAATAATAACTTTTCTTGTTAAATGTTGGCCTTAAGGCATTCCTGCCAAAGTTATTAAATGTATGCCATAAAACATACACGACCAAGTTAATGCTGCTGTAGGAACCTTATCTTTGGAATTTCCTGACATTTGAAGGTTTCTCATTTTCCATTTTAGGATCGAAGGCAGTAAGTTCTTGCATTTAATTTCCTGGAGCTTTAGAGAAATGAAGAAAGAAAGGAAAGAGAAAAGGAGAAAGGAGAGAGAAAAGAGGAAAGAGAAGAAAAGGAAAGGGAAAAATAAGAAGAGAGAAAGAAGAGAAAAACACATTTTCTCAATCTGAGCATCTGAACTCATTGGTTTGGCCGTTGCTGAGGTGAACTAACTGGCCTATGAAAATAAGCTGGAAACGTTCTCCAACGCGCACAGCCCGGCTGTGTAATTCTAAACCCTCATAACCTCAAAATCCTTAATCATTTCTTTCTTCGATCTTGGCTTGGCTTTCCTGCCTCAGAGAGGGCAGTAAGTCTGCCAAATTCAGAGTTGAGCCTTTTCTTTTTTTCGAGATAGGACCACAATAAAGAGCATACTTTAATTTTTAAGAGCAGAAAGTGAACATCTTGCCCTAATCACCCCCACTGTACTATTTTAAACAAAACAAAAAAATTCAAAGCCAAAATTCTTTAAAACACAGCTGATGCAACCATATCTGAACTGGCCAAGAAAAATTTCATCTTTGGGCTGAAACTAAGTAACTTTAGCTAGTTTTAAAGAAAAGGCTGGGATGCTGAAAAGAGCAGATGGTCGCTGAGAGAGAGAAGATGATGGGAACAACTGTTCACCAGGTCGATCTGTCTGCCCAGGGAGGACACAGGTGGAATGCTCCAATTTCCCAGAAAGCGGACCTCTTGGGAGGCACAGCCCAGAAAGGGCGTGAAGAGCTGCTGTTAGGAAGCACTGGGGACAGCAGCAGAAAGTCACCAGAGTACTTGGGGCTCTGGGCTTGGCACCTGTTTGGGAAAGGATGTAGAGCTGGAGATGGAGTCAAATGTTCTCAGAACAGAAAGAAGGAATTCTCTAAATTCTTCTATAGCTCTCACCGATACCGAAGCCTGATAAAGGTAGTACCATAAATACCAAGTTTAGACCAGTCCCATTTATGGAATATGGAGACAAAAATCTTATACATAAGCAAATAGTATTTAGTAGTACCTTAAAAGAATAATAAACCAGGACCAAATGCGAGTTCATCCCAGAAATGTATGGATGGGTTAATAGTAAAATATAAATTCGCTATTAAGAGGTCAAAGGAGAAGAACCATATGATTGTATAAAGTTGCCAAAAA
>NW_011888829.1:1103183-1135238 GCF_000151845.1 Pteropus vampyrus | reverse complement strand
AAGAAGAGAGAAAGAAGAGAAAAACACATTTTCTCAATCTGAGCATCTGAACTCATTGGTTTGGCCGTTGCTGAGGTGAACTAACTGGCCTATGAAAATAAGCTGGAAACGTTCTCCAACGCGCACAGCCCGGCTGTGTAATTCTAAACCCTCATAACCTCAAAATCCTTAATCATTTCTTTCTTCGATCTTGGCTTGGCTTTCCTGCCTCAGAGAGGGCAGTAAGTCTGCCAAATTCAGAGTTGAGCCTTTTCTTTTTTTCGAGATAGGACCACAATAAAGAGCATACTTTAATTTTTAAGAGCAGAAAGTGAACATCTTGCCCTAATCACCCCCACTGTACTATTTTAAACAAAACAAAAAAATTCAAAGCCAAAATTCTTTAAAACACAGCTGATGCAACCATATCTGAACTGGCCAAGAAAAATTTCATCTTTGGGCTGAAACTAAGTAACTTTAGCTAGTTTTAAAGAAAAGGCTGGGATGCTGAAAAGAGCAGATGGTCGCTGAGAGAGAGAAGATGATGGGAACAACTGTTCACCAGGTCGATCTGTCTGCCCAGGGAGGACACAGGTGGAATGCTCCAATTTCCCAGAAAGCGGACCTCTTGGGAGGCACAGCCCAGAAAGGGCGTGAAGAGCTGCTATTAGGAAGCACTGGGGACAGCAGCAGAAAGTCACCAGAGTACTTGGGGCTCTGGGCTTGGCACCTGTTTGGGAAAGGATGTAGAGCTGGAGATGGAGTCAAATGTTCTCAGAACAGAAAGAAGGAATTCTCTAAATTCTTCTATAGCTCTCACCGATACCGAAGCCTGATAAAGGTAGTACCATAAATACCAAGTTTAGACCAGTCCCATTTATGGAATATGGAGACAAAAATCTTATACATAAGCAAATAGTATTTAGTAGTACCTTAAAAGAATAATAAACCAGGACCAAATGCGAGTTCATCCCAGAAATGTATGGATGGGTTAATAGTAAAATATAAATTCGCTATTAAGAGGTCAAAGGAGAAGAACCATATGATTGTATAAAGTTGCCAAAAAGTAATTTGACAAAATCTAACATCAAATTTTAAAACTCTTAGTAAAATAAGAAATAGAAATGAATACTACCTTGATGACATAAAAACATATCTCGAATAAGAGTACTTAAGAGTGGGACACTAGAAACATTACCGGTAAGGTTAGGGGTAAGATAAGGCTCCCCACTCCTGTCAGCATTATTATTTAATCCTGTTCTGAAAGGACTATCCAGTGCAATTCAGTAAGAAAAGAAAAAGAATTTGAAGGTATAAATTAAAAAGAAAAAAGTAAAATGATAATTCTTTCCAGGCAATATGATTACATATAGAAAGTTCAAGAAAATCAACAGACGATCTATCAGGAACAATAAGAAATTTCTTTAAGGTGTTTTTTAAAAGATCAATGTACAAAAACTAATAGTCTTCTTAAATGTGAAAATCATATAATGAGAAAAAAGATTGCATTAACAATGGCAACAAAATATAAAAACTTAGCAAATACACAGAATTCCAATTTAAAAAACTAATACATATTTTGTGTGGTGAAATTTGCTAGTGATATATAGAACGTTTAGGAAAGTACATGTAAGAATAGTTAAGACATTTTTGAAAAAAGAGAATAAAGAAATAATTGGTTTATAATTATTAAAAAGGAGACCAAATGGTCATTTTTTTCATGACATGATAGTATATGTAGGATGTCCAAGAGAACCAACTGACTGATTATTACCGACAATAAAAAATTTTTGTAAGCTCTACTAGATATCAAAACATATTATGAGGTTAAAATAATGAAAACAGTTTGGTATTGGAAAAGAAATAGATACCCTAAATAGATACCCTAGTCAAAAGAATCCTACCTAATAGACCACGGTGAGTTGGGAGTGGCATGCTCTAATTCATATTTCTAGAAGATTCGTCTGGCTGCTGAGAAAGGAAAATACTGGATGGATCCAAGATAACTAAGATGATAGCAATGGAAGAGATGGAGTGAAATTCAAGATAACATTTAAAACAGTAGCCAAGGGCTTCCTGATGAATTAGATGGGGGTGTGTGACAAAGAGAGGACTCGGAGATGGCCCCTAGGTCTTCGGCCTAAGCAAAACGAAGGGAGATGCCATTTGACAAGACAGCAATTGTTTTGCGAGGAGATGGTTAGCAGTGGCCTGGATTGAGAATTTAGGTTTGGACATGATAGGTCTCAACCACTAGGGAACCAGATGAGACCCAGTCTGGAGACCCAGTCTGGAGGGGGTCGGGACTGGAGGTGCACATTTGGGAATCATAAGTGTGTGACTGACATTTAAAGCCGTGGGACTAGATGAGATCATACAGGGAATGAGTGTAGACGAAGGAGAGAAGTTCCTGTTCTGATCCCAGGGCGAGGTGTGGATGAGTTGTAAGTGGGGGTTTGGGGGGTGGCTGGGTGTTATTCTGACACGTGAAGGGAGAGGGGAGGAAAATGAAGCTGAGAAGGCGCAGCCAGCGAAGCAGGACTACCAGGAAAGCGGGTGACCTAGAAGCCAGGTGAGCACAGTGTTTCAAGGTGGCATGAGTCAGTTGTTCCTCCAATGCCAAGAGAGGTCAATTAAGAAAAGAACAGAACTGGAGACTGGTATAAATTAAGTATACATTCCGTATGGCAAGATGGAGGTCATTGGTGGCCTTAGTTAATAGCAACTTCAGGGTAAGTGGCACGAGGTCAACTGCAGAGGATCAGGAAAAAAAACGGGTGAAGAAATGATGACAGTAAGTATAGACAACTCTTTTGAGGAGTTTTGCTCTAAAGTGGGTTTCCACATTAGTGGGTATAAACCAACTGGCACATTACAAAAATGGACTAGAAATTAGGTTTCAAAGCAGAAAAGAAACTTTTTCCAAAGGATAGATTTTATTTTCAAGCATTCACATGCTTTCTTAGCTAATCTATTCTTTTACGTTTGTAAAACAGGCAGTGTGCATCTATAGGTATAAATGAGGAAACAGAAGCTTCAAGAGGTTAAGTAACTTGTTCAAGGTCACGTAGACAGACTGTAATAGGGCCAAGGTAGACCCAGGCAGTGTGTTTCTGAGCCCATACCAAGGACATATATGAAAAAAAGAGCCAGGAAAGATTCAAAGCACCATGCACTACCACGGATGGTAGTCCCAGAATGAATATCAATTAGCACCAATTAGTAGACTGCCGGTGTTAAAACAAGTTTTCGTTTAATTCTTGGTTCACTATCTGAATGACAAGAACTTATCATACTCGAAGGGTAATTTTTCAAAGCAAATATTCTTTTCTGAGGACAGAGGACAAACACAAAACATGCGCATCAGTTATCACGTTTCTAGGTTTCATCGATAAACTATCTTAAGCCATGAACCGTCTTGATTAACTACAAGCTCCATCGGTTTACTAAAAACGAACAAATAAGCTGAGGACAGACAGCTGCGACGTGGCAGAAACTACGCAGGCAGTCGCCGTGGCCTACCTGTGGTCCGTGCTGGGTCTCGGTCTCCCGTTCCACAGTCTTCTGTTCACAGAGGAAGGAGGGGGAGACGAGGGCAGGGGCGGGGGAGGTAGAGAGGGCAGAGGGGGCAGGTTCCTCCTGTCCTTCCTGACGCAGATGCCTGGGTTCCCATCCTTGTCCCCTTCTCCATCATGTTTGAACGTTCTCCGGGGTTTGGGCAGCGGGTTGATGAAGGGTTTTGGTGGGTGGCCCCTGTACACACTCTCCGGGCTGTGGTCCCAGGGCTTCCCGCAGGAGCCTCTCCTTCCCTCCACAGCCTCGGGGGCTGGCTCCGGGGCCAGGTCCATGTGCTGGGACCTGCATTCTGAGCCCCTCCCACCCCCACGGTTCTCAGTGAGGGCGGGCCCCGCCTCGGCCTTGTCTGGCAGGCAGTGTGGGGAGTAACACGTCCCTGGTAGCTGGGGATCCAAGCCAGCCGACCCGTCCTTCAGAGCCTGCTCCAGCTTCCTGACCTGCTTCAGCACAGAGAGGCTGTCGTTCTGGAAGCGCTGTTTGCCGGGCCTTGGCTCTCGGTCTCTGCCCGAGCTGGGAGCCAGCTCCCTGGATGGCTGGCTTAGGTCTGGCCTCTGTTCCGCATCCGGTCCCCCAACTCCCACTACCCTTTTATTCCTCTCATTCTCTTTGCTGTCTGCGTCCAGCTTCGTTCCATTATGAGCCCTCACTCCATCACTTCTCCTCTCCATCACACAGGAGGCCAGGTACTCCTCTTGCCCATCTGCCTTCCTGCCAGGTGCAGGAGTGGACAGCTCCTTTTTCCCTTCCCATTCTGATATCTTGTCCTTTATGCTGAGGGACTTGTGCTGGGCCCTGTCTCGGGCAGGAAAGCAGGGGTTCTGAACACCGCCCAGCTGCCTCCTGCCTGCCCCGCTGGCTTCTTTAGCGCTGAGATCTGAAGCTGGGTCGCTGATGATCATATTAGAGCTGAACATGTTCTGCTGGAAACCGTCTGCTCTTGACTCCAGCACCAGGTTACTGAGGCTTTCCAGCGGGCTTCTTCGGAAGGGCGAATCCTGACCAGTCTCTAGGAAAGGAATGGAGGACCTAAGTGGCTGCCTTCCAGGGTCTTCCCCAGCCTTTGGACCTTCTACCTTGACCCTGAACAAGAAAGACAAATACTGGGTGAGGGATTCTTGGCTATTATTCTTGGCTGGGCATAGAGATTTGCTAGAACTTAATATCAATGTTATATTCTAAATGCAAATCACAAACATTGAAACTACCATTTAAAAAAAATCGTGAAATATTTTTCTTGGGGAGATAGTATGGTGGAATGAAAGGAGCTATTGGATTTTGGAGTCCAGCAGACCTGGGTTTAAATTCTAACTCAACCACTGACCAGCTGTGTGACCTTGGGTAAGTTGCTGAACTCCTGTGTGTCTCAGTTTCCTCATCTGTGAAATGAGAATAATACATATGTAACAATGTGATGACTGTAAACATTTAATGAGCCAGCTCACATGAAGCATCTAGCATGTCACGAAAAGAAACTTATCCTAAAGGATAGATTTGAAGTGGTCGTCATCACTATTATTAGTTGTTTTTCCCCTGTTGAAATGTCATGAGATAATAGATTATATTGTCTAAGTTTCCTTTGCTTCTATAATCAACCGATGGGCCTTTATAAGTACTATTTAAAAATCAAATCAATGCCATACGTCATCAAGTTTTACTAATTCTGGGCTTGAAAAGTTGTCCTGATCTGAATGAGTAAAGACACAGTGATTGAATGCATTTGGACTGAACTTCCTCCAGAGTGTGAGCCCTACGGGACGGGCCTCTCCATGAGGACAGGGATTGTGTGGTTTGGCTTTGAATTTGGCCTGCTTTGGCTACTGCTGCCTCCCTAGCACCCGGAACAACACCTGGCAGAGAAAATCTTGTTGCATAAACAAGTGAGTGAATCAACAGGCAGATCCAAATTTCACTTGTGTACAGAACTGTGCTGTCCAATACAGTGGCCACTAGCCACACGTGGCTATTTAAACTGAAATCGAATTAAATTAAAGCTTTAGTCCCTTAGCTGCACCAGCCGCACTCAGTACTAAGTAGCCACATGTGGCTAACGGTTACTGTACTGAATGGAGCAGAACATTTCCATCGCTGCAGAAAGTTCTGGCCTAGAATGTACATGTGGGGATATATGCCTCGGAATGTGATTTCAGGAGGTCAGTTCGTACCACGAAGATGTTAAAATTTATTTTGAAAGAAAAACAAAAAAGCATGATTAAGCTAGTCTAATGAGAATGAGAATATCTGTTTTGAAATGTAAAACTTTCTTCCACTAGCACAGGTCATGGCTGAACACAGTAATCTTAGATGTGCCACGATGAGCAAACATGCATGGACCAACTTCGCGGTGCACATTTTCTGAATGTGTACACTTATCTGACTATATAGGAATTCTGAAACTCCAGTTAAGGTTTACACGAGAGATGAATAATTAGCAATTTCACGCGCTCTGTTACATTTAGCTTTCTATTCCAAATGTAAATTGTTTTGCTGTTCTTGGTTGCTCAGCATAAATTAGAAACTTGTGAAATTAAAAACACATTTTCATACATTAAATATGGCTACCAAAGCAGAATTCCTTATTTAAATAAACAATTAGCTTTCATAACAGAGTACTTACAGAAAAGAAACACATCTTTTAATTTTCCTGTCACCACTGAGGACATTAGTATGAATTCAGATTTTAGTCAGAATCAGAATCAGAATCAGTTTGTTGATATTCTACTGAGTTCAAAAGCCCTTACTTTAATGATATTAGAAGATGAAGAGATAGGACACATAAAAACAGTTCAGGTTAGTGCATGCTAAGTGACAGATGATGATACAATACATAATCATAGAGCATCAGAGAAACCTGGGTTTGAATCTTGGCTTCATTTTTTTCCATCTTAAAATAAGATCCCTGTCTCTTTCCTCTGCACTGGAACTTTAGGATTGCAGAGGCCTAATTTATCTTGTTTTCTGTGCCTAGTACATAATAGGAAGTCATATTTATTAAATAAATGAATGAATGAGTTAATATATGTAGTGTGCCCAGAATACAGCATACATCATAAGTCTTGATACTGGTAAGTGGTAACTGGTGTTACTGTAATGATTATAGTTATTGCCTAAGGTCACAAATATCTGGTGTGACTTCACAATCTCTTCACAATCACTATCTAAAAACCGAAGAGGGAAAAAGGATGGCTTGCTGGAACACCACGCTGGACTGACAAAGCTCAAGCAAGAGCGGCAAGGGTGGTGAAACCAAGGTGGAGTACCTTCTCCACATGTTGCTGTACCCCAAAATGTCTTAAGTTCCTGTTTCCAGACTTCTCTGGCCTCAGAAGGGGCTCTGGACTGGGGCGCGTAGCTGTGAACAGCTCAGTGGTCGCCAGCTCCTTTGCAGAATGTGTGAGAGTGTGTCAGAGGAAAACGTATGGGGAGAAAACAACTCTGCTAATAAGAGATGGGTAAAGCCGGCTATGTGGACAGATGCAGCTGCGAAGATTTAGGGCTCACTGATAATTTAAAAAACCTCCGCATCTTAGTAGTTAGGAAAATAACCCCTGGACTGGAATGCATAAATAGGGGTTCCAAAGTGGCCCTGAGATCGCCCCCTCCACACACTGGGCACCAGTCAGACCTCCCCTTGCTCACTGTGGCCTTGGGTTCTTAACCGAGCGGCTCCTGGGGATGGTTCACAGCAGGTGCATCACGACGACCCGGAGGACGTGTCCTTAGCTCAGGGAAGTGGGGTTAGTGAGGAGGGAAAGGCAGGAGAGAAAGGAAGGAGACTGAGCATCTGGGACAACGTCTTCACTCTCGGGGGAGAAAAGTTCTTACTTGCCAGCCAGTTTGTAGCTCAGGTTTTCAGTCTGGCTGTGGCTGCCCTTGGCCGGCCTGCGCACTGTCATCATGCCAGCACGGAGAGGTGCTCTGTTGGGGAACAGAGGTGCACACTCAGTGAGCCATGACAGCAAATCTAGGGCCCACACCCCAAACTATTTACCCCTGATTGAGTCCATCCAGAAGTGGGGGGTGATGGGAATGCACCATTCAGAATCCCTGACCCAGGAGGTCCACCCAGATTCAGACCCTATGCCAAATCTCGTCTCGTGTATGTGCATGTGTATGTGTGCGTGATAAAGTCGCCAAAATATCTTAAGAAAACATAAAACCAGCTAAAAATGGGGGACTCACCTCAAACAAACGAAGTCCCCTTTACCTAGTGTTCCCTGGTTAAGTGGTTCTGTAGGTTGCAAACCCTCGGTTAGTTATAGCTATCTTGGTTTTGAATTGCCTGGCTAAAAGTAGGTTTAATAAGTGTATTTGACTTCTATAGCAAAAGGAAAAAAAGTAAAACATAAATACCAGTATAATCTGACACTTTTTCAGGTTCTCTAAGAACCTGTGATGAGTTAACAGCCCCTAAAGGAGGATTGTTATTTTATTTAAAATAAGAAATAAGCCACCCACCAAAGTGTTACTATCACACAGCAGTACTCTCCTCTTCTGCTGGCCCCAATGATGGGCATAAACCCACACTGTCCTTTGCTTCAGAATCCTGCACAGAGAGCCTCCCCCACTGGCTCCAAATCCAAGAGGACAAACCACTTAGCCGCTAGGTCATCTGTCGGGTCTAAGGAAAACTAGGAGACGGTCCTGGCAAACCCAGGAATCCCACTGAAAATCTCAAACCTAAAAGATGACAAGGACCATCTGGATACCAAAGCAGCAGCCTCAGTGCAGAAGTAGCAACTTTATCATACTCTTTGGTGTCTGACATCCAGATGAACTGAAGTAGCAGAGGAGGGTGTATTATTTCAATAGCAAGTCCCTACAGTAATCTGTGTCTCTCAACGTGAGGACAAATGGATGTTGCACAGGTGACTGTGACTAGGAGATGCGACCCATTGGTAAGTTCTGACTGGAAGGGCCATGCTGTTCTGTAAAGCATCAATGTCACGTGACTGGTCCCTCCTGATGTAAAGGGGGTAACTCCACGAGTAGAGGTTCGAGGAGTATTGAGATTCACATTTCTTTTCCACTGAACCTCCAGGGAATCCCTCTCCCAACTCCTTACATCTCCAAGATTCCTATCCTCTCTCCCAGGACAATCTACCTGCCAGATGACAGGGTGGCTGTCCAAGGTTCTGGCCTGGGCATCTCTTCCCCTCCTGCCCCCAAGAAATCAAAGGACTGGGCTTTAAGACGTGTATATAACTCTTGGGAACAAGGAGAGGGAGGTCAGAGGGAGAAAGAGAAGAAAAGGAGAACAAACATGGGCAACATATTAAAAAGGAGGAGGTTAGGGACTGGTGAGCTGAGAAAATCAAGGAAGGGAAGACAGGTCCCAGAAACTGTGTGTTTGGGCAGGGGATGGAGCTCAAGCCTGCCCATGTTGCTCAGCTGTCCCTTTACCCAACAACGCAGCACCCTAGATTCTGGGGAGTGTCACTGCTGAAAGCAAGCCGGTTCTATAAAGAAGCCAGGCCCCAAGGCTCTCCCTTCTCATCCTGGAGGAGGGCCTTGAAAAGCCTTGCAGGGACAGGAAGGAACTCCTTGCTCCTCTCATAATCTGTGCAAAGCTTCTGGAGCCTGTCCATTTGGCTAGGCTGACAGACACTGCCCTTCCGTCCTGCATCTGGCAGAGGTCCCATCGGAGGGTCAAGGTCAGCGGCCACTCCCTGCTGCCCACCCCATGTCTGCACTGTGCCCCTACACAGACAAAAGCCACTGGGATGCAGCCATGACCCAACTCTCCCCACCCATGCTCTTCTTTCAAGCTGGCATCTTCTGTCACAGCCATTAAATAGGCGCCAGGCCCTGTGCAGGATGCTCTTGGGATTCAAAGATGAGAAGGACATGCCGTCTGCCCACACGGACAGCACCCAGGGTCACAGTCAGTCCTGCAATCCAGCTCTCTCCACAAGGGAACAGTTTCCCTACACACTTCCCAGGAAGACGCGGCTTTTCCAAAAGGGACAAAACCCACTGTGTCTAATACACAGAAAACTATGTATGCGCTTTGAGGTTAAAGATCCCAAGAAATACTTAACAACATGGTGAACTCGCTTCCAATCGGGCAGCAATGACTTCCAGGACTAAAACCATGGTCTCTAGAGTAACAGCTGATACCATATTCTGAGCTGAAACTGAGGGAGCATAAAAGCCCCCACACACTCAGCAATCAGCCCATGAGCATTTCTGAATTCACAGAGGAATGGAAAATGCTGTTCCCACAAAACTTTGGTTTTTTTGTCTCTGATGTTAAAAGTCATTAATTAGGTGATAAGCCTAGCCTATCTTGCTAGTTGGGAGCACTCTGTGACTTAAATTACCACGACAAACTTCAATATCACTTTATAGGTCTGGGAATGCATGATGGAGCTGCCTCCCACCAGTAATAACCCTCTTCCTTTGAAGAGGGGAGGTGCTATACTGTCTACAGAAATTTTACTATCGAAGTCACCTACAAAAAGAAGTTCAGATATTACTGCTTTAGAGGTTGCTAGGAAAACAATCTGGACGTTTAAACCATGATGGGGGGAATGATTTTCCCCAAATCGTAACAAAAACCATGATTTAAATAAAAAGTAAAATCTGGAAATCTTGATCAAATGATGGATTTTTCAAATGTGGTATAACCATACAACAGAATATTATTCAGCCATAAAAAGGAATGAAGTACTATTATATGCTACAGCATGGATGGCCTTGAAAATCTACTGAGTGAAAAAGCCAGACACAAAAGGCCTCATATTGTATGAACTCATTTATATGAAATGTCCAGAATAGGCAAACCCATAAAGAGAGGGGGAAATTGGGACTGACTGCTAATAGGTAAGGGTTTCTTTTGGGGATGATAGAAATATTCTACAATTCGAGAATGGTGATAGTTGTACAACATAGTGAATAGACTACAAGTCACTAAATTGTACGAATGTAAATGGTGAATTTTATGCAAATTACATCTCAATTATAAATATATTATAGGCATATTCAATGAACAAAATAAGAACTTTGGACAAGGGAGGAGGTAGAGTGAGGAATAAAACATACACAACTATAATATTCCAATGCTCTTTACTGCTCTAAAGTTAGCATGCTAGTTCTTAAAAATAGGTAAATATATATATTATATATAACTTGATTCATAAATGGGTCATACGTGACATACTGAATGAGAAATACAATTTAGATGATAAATGATTACGTACTAATACAATTAAATTTCAAATGGTTTTTATTTGTGTTGCAAATAAAGGTACAAGCTGTTCGGCTTCAATGATTCTAATAACTCCCAGTTTTTATCAGCTGATAAAGACTATGCAACAAAATTGAAAAGAAAGCATAACAATCGCAGTGGAACAAACGTAGTTATTTTCTCAAATGAGCATTCTTATTAGCAAGTACATCCAGAAGATGTCTGTTTTCAGAAAATATGTTAAGAAGGAAAAAGGAAGCATACAACCACATAAATGCAACTCTCGCTGTGACTGTTTAGTGAGGCTCACTCCTGAGACTTTTGATGCTTCATTTTTATCATCTTCTTCAAACAAAAAAAGCTTTTTAAAAAATTAAAATGAATTCTTCTTTTTTTACATAATAGCTTTACTTTTTTGATTTTGGAGTACTTTTAAAAACAAACCAACTCACATTTAGAAGAAGACAGACGACTCTGCGCAGGTAAGGAATAAGAGAAGTCAAAGGCTTCTGCCTCAGAACCACCCCCAGGGGACATGTTTGCCGCCTGCACTCTTGGACCAATGTGTAAACTGTGCCTGCACAAAAACACCACACACCACAACTGGACACCAGGTCTTCAATGAGCCACATCAAGTAAAAACAGTGGCAGAGCCAAGGTAATGACTTTTGTGCTAACAACCACCAAAGTCTTACTATTTCTAGTTCTGCTTTTGAGCCCAGATTTCCCCATCAAGTGAGTGCTCAAGAAATGTTTGTTGAGTGAACAAACACATATCGTTTTCTTACACCTAACAAGTCCATCAACAGATGACTGCATAAACAATCTTTAGTCTAGCCATACAATGGAATATTATTCAGCCATAGAAAGGAATGGAGGACTCATACATACTACAACATGGACGAAGCTTGAAAACATCATGCTAAGTGAAAGAAACCAGTGACAAGACCAGATCTTGGATTCCATTTATACGAAATGTCCAGAATAGACAAATCCATAGAGACAGAAAGTGTATTAATGGTTGTCAGGAGTGGGAGCAAGGAATGACTACTAATACGTATGGGTTTTGTGGGGTGGGGAGTGATGAAAATGTTCTAAAATTATAAGTGGTGATGGCTGCATAAAAACAGTGAAGATGCTAACCACCCCCCCCACTTAATTGTATACTTTAAAAGGATGAATTTTATGTATGTGAATTATATCTCAATAAAGCTATTATTTAAAGAAAGAGTAAGCAGGGACAATGCTAAAAGTGAGGAGTCCTGGCCCCACCCCAGACCAAGTGAATCAGACTGCCAGAGGAAGGCCTAGGAACCTGCCTTTATAGTCCCCCAGGACCGGCATGCTACAGTCGAAGAGCCCCTGGCGTAAACTTGAACCACATTTATGTTCCTGCCGCTTGCGTCATCAGTCAGCAGCAGAAATACTCTTTTACTCCAGTGTATCTGTTTGCTCCTATTTCAGAGCATCCCTGAAACCTAAAGGAAGAGTGATCAGCACACAGTGAGTTGCTCCTGAACTCAGGTGTAAATGCTCCAAGATGCTGTTTCACGGAGCTTTTCCTACACAGTCTTCAATACCAAGTCTCATTTCCACTCTGAAGAAGGCTTCAACACCAAGAGCACAAACTGAGTCATTTTAAGACCTTTGGTCAGTATGAATACTCTGTTTCTGACAATAATATTTCAACAACTTGATTAGTATTCTCCGGACCTACGCCTGTCAGTTGAACAAATGAAGCCACTGGGAATTTATGGCTAGAGCAGCTTGAGATTACAGACTGGACCATGCTTTGTGACACTCCTGAGGCCAGAGGCAGCTAAAGATTTTTATTGTTCTCACTTTTATAAGTCAGGGAAGGATTTTTTTCACATCTGCCAAACATTCCTACATATAAAGCTGTATTTGGCCACCTGAGTAGGATGGAAACATGTTTTTCACTTGACAATATTTGCAAGTCATGCTTTTTGCCTCACTCACTTGCAGTGCGGAAATACTTCCATATGTTGCCTTAGAGTTCACCATTTTGTGGAGGGTAAAAAGAGAAAAAGTACACTTAGGTGGCCATCTTGCATATGAACACTAAACCAAGTGCATATAAGGGTTTAGCGGTGTCAGCCCTCCTGAGTTAATGCTCCATAACTACTAGCGACACCTCTCTGGTAGAAGTCATTGTGGGTTTGCCATAACTCATGCAAGTATGAAATTATGAAAGTTATGAAATATGCTAATGCTACCAAAATATGGTTTAAAAATTTTAATTCAGGTAAATGTATTAAAAAAAAAAAAAAGGACACTTTCTTTTATTTCTTTGGGGTACTACAAGTGACCAAACTATGCGGTCAGGTTCTAACGTCTCTCAACTCTCAAATATTTAAACTTTCTCTTCCTCCTCTCTGTTTTTGGCTAGGCCAGAAACTACTTATTTCTAACCTTTACAGAAATCAGTGTCAATGTTCCTACTATTTTCCTGATGAGGAAACTGAGGCTCAGGGAAGCTCAAGTTCATACAACAACTCATCAGCGACAGCACCAAGAATGAGTCCATGCTTTGAACCCAAGTCTGCTCCTCCTTATACGGTATCACTGTGGCCCCACATTAGATGATCTGGTCTAGACTAGACTAGACTTTAGCTCATTGTTTTGAGTGTCCATCTTGTTCAGCTCTTCGAGATCAGAAATTGTTTTATTTTCCTTTTAAGACCATGCTGAATTTCAAAAATATTTGCTAATTGAGTGAGCTGGGAGGGAGAGTGAGGTTTTTTGTGGGTCTCTCTTTTTACGGTTCTGTGATTATACTTTTTCACATATATATTTTATACATTTCTGAACTTTGCGGATCTATCCTAAGCAATAATCCTAAATCTGGAAAAATGTATACATAAATGTTTATAGTTATATTTATAATATTGAAAAATTTTAAATAACTCAAATGTCAAGCAATATAATGGTAAACTATAATAGCGCTATTCAATGAAATATTATACGACAAATTAAATTGTGTTTAAGAAGACTACAATCCTATAGAGACAGAAAGGTCAGTGGTCCCTAGGTCGGGAGCAGGAGGAGAGAGGACTGCCGGTGGGAGTGGGTTTCTTTCTGGGGTGATGAAAATGTTATAAAATTGATGATGTTCGCATACTCTGAAAATATAGTAAAAGCTGTTAAACTGTACTCTTTAAATGGGTGAATTATGCTGTATATGAATTATAGCTCAATAAAGCTATTATTTAAAAAACGCAAATTAAAGTCGATCTAAAAAAAAGACGACTTATTAAATGAGAAAAAAAATGCTCATGTTGTAGTGTTAGACAAAAGAAAAAGGATCCAGAAGCTGTGTCTACAGGAAAAAAAAACACGTTTTTAAAAAGGGGGAATCTATTCTTATTTAAGATTGTACACATAAGAAAAAAAGTGTAAGGAAATGTGACAAAGGAGGAACAGTAGTTGTCATTGGGTGAGAAACTTGGAATGACTTTTTCCATTCTCTCTACTTATCTATATTTTCAACAACAAAAAACTTGATTTCCAACTTTTCTATAATAAGCATGCATTATCACTATTAGAAATGACAAGGGAAGGTGTACACCTGGCTGTTGTCGCTGGGTGTTGGGTCTGCCCTGTGGCGCCCCCAACAGGCCCCAAGTTTGCCTGGCAGTCACAGCAGCAGCTGCAGGACATCCGACTCAGCTGAGCCCTTCACTCCGCCACTCCTTTGGCTTTGTCACAGTATCTCCTGGACAGAAGGGTAAGTGATACTTGATTCTCTTTACCTTCTTTCCCTCAAGTCTTGATTACCAAGACTTGGTCTCTGGTTCCCAGTATAGATGTTTCAATGGGTCCAAAGAGAGATGACATGGGGACCTATGGCTAACAGGAAAGTAGTCATGTAGTTCGTTCTTCCAACTAATAGTTGTGTCTACTTCACACTGGGAACTGAGTGAAGTCTGGTGGAAATATAAAATAAATAGATTTATTTGCCCTCTGAGAGTTTTCTTTCTCGTACAGGAAATAAGATGCATATGACAAGACTGTATTATATACTTGAAAATTATTTAGAGAGTAGATCTTAAATGTTCTCACTGCACAAACAAAAAAAGTTAATTGTGTGAGGTGATGGAGGTTTTAACTAACCTTATCACGATGATCATTCTGCAATACATATGTATTGAAAATCATCATGTTATACACCTTAAACTTACACAATCTGATACATCAATTATATTTCAATAAAGCTGGGGAAAAGTGATGCATCTCAATATCTCCAATACAAAACACAATGTGATGAGCAAAACGGGTGAAGGCGAGATTCCTTTGTGGATCTGGGCTTGAAGGACGGGCTGAATTTCTTTCGGGTATACAGGTGAAAGGCACAGATGTTTGCATAATCTCAAAATGACGAAATGTTTAAGGAAGGTGTATAGATGTAGATGTGAACAAAACTAACGCAATCTCTGTGTCCCAGATTTCTTTCACGCTATGACCTTTGACCAAACTCGCTGTCCTTCTAGTTGATGCTTATCTGTGTTTCATAAAATGTAGCCATAAATATTTTTGTTAGGCTGGAATGGCATGAAAACCAATACAAATATCAAACTGGTGATGATATTGGTTATAAACAATCATCCATCACAAGACCACCAGAAAGACAGCTCCTGGCATTACTGCATTCTTTGTCCCTTTGTCCTGTCAATCATTAATACCTGAGTTATATTATTTTAAAAAGTGCTGTAACAGGGGTCTGTTAGCAGAAAATAATCTGTGCAAAATTGATAGGCCATCTGTCCACTCCTACTCTATATTCCTGTAAGTGAATTACACTACAATAAATTCTGTTATAAGTCTATGTAGTTGCCTGCATCATTTTTCAGTCTAAAGATACTTTCTCTTCTGGTGGCCATTACACCTCTGGCCCATCGTCACACAACAAAGCACAAAACACTGAATGAAAAGCAGCACTGATTCTGTAAGGAGATTACGCCAAACTGATTTGCTGGATTTCTTTGGAGGAGTCAATCAACATGTGAGCTAAGACAGAATCTTTGGACACATCTTGGTCAGACTTTGTGAAAGCTATTACCAAAATGGTACCAAAAGCATCATGACCTTAAACATATTTTATTTTTAAATAATTACGAGTTTGCAGAACAATTGCAAGAATAGTACAGAAAACTCTTATGTAGCCTTTACCCAAATTTACCAAGTTTTAACATTCTCTCTCAGTTAAAGACTGTTTTAAAAAGTTCTTTTGGAGCTTCAGGGAAAATGAGTGCTATTTTCACTAGTAGCCCTCAGCACTCATGAATCTAAAAGAAAACAGAATCTTACAAAACCAGTTTACTGAAGTAAATAAATACACCCAGGTCCAAAAGACAACTCAACCCCAGCACCCACCCCACCCCCAATCCACCACCAGGTCCTCCCTGGAGGACAATGAATACTTCAAAATCAGATTACCAAACATACAAGAATACCTAGGAAAACACTGAAAAATTTAAAAATGGAAGAAAGGAGTATGGGGGCAACTAGCCCTACCAGATATGAAAACATACTATAAAGCCTCTATAATTAAAACTGTGTGGTGCTTCCACAAAAAATAGATTAAAAAGACCAGTGAGTGGAACAGACTAGAAAGTCTAGACAGAGACCCAAGTACACATAAAGCTTTTTTTTTTTTTTATGGTGACATTGGTTAATAAAATCCAGTAAGTTTCAAGTGCATAGTTCAACAGTAAGTCATATATATTTTGCATTGTATGTTCACCGCCCATAGTCAGATTTCTTTCTGTCACCACATATTTGACCTCTTTTACCCCATCTACCTCCTCCCTCCCCTCTACTCTCTGGTAACCACTAGTCTATTGTCCAGGTCCATGAATCTCTATTTGTCATGTTTGTTTGTTGATTTTAGGTTTATATCCCACGTATAAGTGATATCATGTGGTTTTCAACTTTTTCTATCTGGCTTATTTCACTTAGCATGATTATCTCAAGGCCCATCCATGTTGTCACAAATGGCAATATTTCATCTCTTCGTATAGCTGAGTAATATTCCATTGTATATGTGTACCACATATATGTACCTTCTTTACCCAATCATCTATTGTAGGACTACTTCCATGTGAATAATACTGCTATGAACATTGGTGTGTAAATATCTTTTCGGATATGAGTTTTCAAGTCTTTGGGTTAAATACCCAGCGGAGGGATTGCTGGATCATATGGTAGATCAATTTTTAGTTGTTTGAGGAACCTCCATACTGTTTTCCATAGTGACTGTATAAATTTGCACACAGAATTTTATATATGGTAAAAGTGACATCTTAAATCATTAGGACAAAGATGGATTTTTCAATAAATCCATTTATGGTGCTGGGATAACTGAATAGCCCCAAGGTGTTCAAGGAAGATCTCACTGCAAATCCTATGCGCCTGTAGTCCTGGGGAACTGAGGACCACTTGGATCTTTCTCAGAGCCAGAGAACCAGCTTCAGGCAAGTTTCGCCAAGGGGCTATAGCCCTAAGGGGTTAACAGCAGCCCCAGAAGATCTGACCAGCTCCTGAAGAGCTCCATCTGCCCTCAGAGCCTGCTGTGATTTGAATGGAGTTTCAAAAGTCTGATTCTTTCTCTGTGGCAGCCCTAAAGCTTCGAATATGCTTGTACGGCACCTGATTTTCATATTATACACACATTACAATATATATCAGCCCTTTCTCTCTTGCCAATTTCCAGTTGTAATTATTGTTATTCTCTTTTTTAAGGTGAGAAGATCAAAGTTTGACCCTCAAACCTTGTTTTCTGCTCTCTCAATACTTTCAACCAGAACCACCCTGGGTCAATCCCTTCACAAGCCTGATGTAATAATCTGCTACTCAGTGATGCCAGGACCCTAGGGACAGTAACCTCAGAGTCTGACCCACAGGGGTCAGGCTCTTTGGGGGAGTCTGACTTTCTTCTAAGGGCAGCAAGCAGGAAATAGTTTTCATTCATAACCTTTGGGAAAGTCAGAGTAAAGAAATTCACACTGTTATGTCCTATGATATGTCAGGCATTGCATTAAGCACTTTACAAACATAAGCATAGAAATAATTCATTTCCCAAGAGAACTGAAAACATGTTCACATATGTTCTTCTAAACTAACACACACAGCAGCATTATCCATAATAGCCATTAACTAAAGGCAATCCAAATGCCATCAACTGATGAATACAAAGAAAAATGTGTTCTAGCCATACAATGGAATATTATTCAGCCACAAAAAGAATGAAATACTGATGCATGCTACAACATGGATGAACTTCGAAAACATTATGCTCAGGGAATAGAAGCTGGCTTTAAAAGTCCACATATTGTGTGAATCCATTTATATAAAATGTCTAGAGTAGGGAACTCTACAGAGACAGAAAGTAGATTAATGGTTCCTTAGGATTGAAGTGGATGGGGTGCAGGTTGGGGGTGCTGGCTGAGGGGTATGGGCTTCTTTGGTGTGATGAAAATATTTTTAAATGTAAAGGTTTCAAAATTCTGTGAGTATATTAAAACCATTAAACTTACTTCGAATGGATGAATTTTTATGTTATGTGAATTATGCCTCAATAAATCTGTTACCAAAAAAAGAAAAAAAAAAGGAGGAAGGAGGAAGGACCAATCAAAGCACCTAGCGCCACCTATGGGATACATAAGGAAGTCAATTTCATTCTACAGCTGAGGAAACTGAGGCACAAAGCTGATAATATCACCGAGATTTAAAAAGAAATGGATCTAGCCCCAAAGCCTAGTTCCAGTATGCTATTACCTCCATAACAAGCAATATTTTTGTCAAAATATTTAGCAGGTACAACTGAGGAACCAGGATTCTTATGACCAATGGTTAGGACAAATGAACACAAAATGGTTAAAGAAACATAACACAGGCATAAGATACTGCAGGTACTACGTGGAGCTTGCCTATCTCACCAAGAAATCCCTTTTTCTGAAAACTGCCCCTTCTCTCCACTATGAGGGGAACAGAAACATGGGAAGCCATGTTTGAACTATGATCCCACCCCCAGCCACAGGTGATTGGCTCTAGAGGAAGTCTAACTCAAGTTGGGCCAATGTGATTCTGTCCGAGGAAGCTGTGTTAATCTGTGGGGCCGGAACATGGAAACCTCGTGCTGGGAAACAGCCATTTTCCACCCTGTGGACTAAGAGGCAGAGAGAGCTCGGCTGTCGGGGAGGAGAATGATGCCAGTGGAAAGATGGCTTTGTACTCCCTGGATCCAATCCACTCTTGAGGCCAGGCTGCATGCCCGCCCACAGGTTCCGCAAGATATCTTCATACCCTTGTTTGCTTAAGCAACCAAAAGAATCCCTACTAACACATAGTGTCACGTTCAATTTATGTTCAATTACTTTCCCAAAGCGAGAAAGGAAAGCTATTGTGTGTGTGAGTTTGAAAGCTAAGTCTGCATCCACATGGCTGAAGCTGAGCATACTTCTGCTACTAAGGAAACTAAAGCCCCTACTAGGTTTGCCTCCAGCCTGGCACAGGAGGTTGGGTGTTATCTGATCATTCTCATTACACTACTGAGGGTCCCAAGAGCAGCTCTCAAGAAGTCTCTTTCTCTCCTGGAGGAGATTCTTCATGACACTGGAGCTGCTGGGAACACCTGAAGTCTTAGTAAGGCTAATGTCATGAGATCCATCCTGTCTAAGGACCTGAACAGCAGATTATAAGCATTACTGCAGAAAGCTGTGCTGAACCCTTGGATGAAGTTAAATAGGACATGGTCTCAGAAGGTATACACTTCCCTTTCTTCCCAATAAACCCTACTGAAAAAACTCTGGCCTTATATCGAAATGGACCAGATGAGAGGTTACTCTGGGTAAATGAACAAATAAAAGGCCTGAATGTCTTCTTCAGTCCTTAATTTATATCTACCATAGACAAGAAAGCAGATCTCCATCTCTCCCCCCTACACACTGACACATCTGAATGAAAAACATTTACAAGAGGCTGCATAGTCTGGACACCAGAGGAAGAGCTGAATCGACAGGAGGAAAGGGATAGATGAATCCTTTTCCCATCCCTCTATTTATGGGAGTCATTTCCCTTCAGGAAATGCTGAGCCCCTTCTCCCAGGACCCTGTTGGGAGTGACGCCTGCACTGGCTGACCCAGCCTTCTACATCCTCCTCCTGGCCTCAGCGGCTCTCCCCTCGTGACCCAGTCGGTCACTGGGAACCCAGCCTGTGAATGACAGTGCTTCTTTCAGGCCCCAGTCTAGTGAGGAAGTTCAAAGAGGAAAAAATAAATAAATAATGAAACTACAAAAGCCCCTGGCATGGAGAAGCTCCAAAATATGAAGAGAGGAAGGTGACAGAAAAGAAGTCAAGACTAGAAATGACCCAGTGTGGCCCACCTAGCCTGTCACCTGGCTGATGGCAGAGGCGGGAGCAGGACCCAGGGTTACTGTCGCCCCATCTAGAGCTCATTCACCTCAACACTCCCTTCTCTTTCACAGATGGCTCATGTTTCTATGGAGAAGCTGTCCTAGGAGAACCTGGGCCTACTAGTTACTATTCTTGATTAAGGTGATTCTGGGGGGTTTTTTTTTTTTGGTCTGCTGAGGACCCCACCTCTTCAGAAATGCAGATTTTTTTTTTTTTTTTTTTGGTCTGCTGAGGACCCCACCTCTTCAGAAATGCAGAGAGTTTTCTGGGATTAGTGTTTTTGTTGTTGCTATTGTTTTGTTTTAAAGAGAAAAATTCTTTGTTATTAGGATGTTGAGGGTATTTTAAAAAAACAACAAAAACCAAGAACATTTGCTTCACAGCTGCCAGCTAGTATTTCCCACTGGCTCCTACTGACTGCTTTCTCTTCTTTTATAAAAAAATATAGAGTTGAGAGCTTCTCTGTCCTATATCAGAGAGGAAAAGAGACTTAGTGTTAGCAGGTGAAAGGACATGAACTGGAGACTGAGGGTAAAACAGAGAATCAAAAGAAGACAGAGACTGAAAACCAAAAGAACAGTAAGAGAATGGTATTTAAACAGTCAGATCCACAAGGAAGGCGAGACCCGCTAAAAAACCCACCAAGACACGGACTGAGCCGCGGGCTAGGCTAGTTCAGATGCCTCTCCACTGGACGCAGCACCCTGGTGATCAACGTTTCGGCAGCTGGAATGTATGTAGCAAATGAAATACTGTGTCCAAGTGCATATTGTGGGCAGGAGGATAGCACAAATGATCTACTGGCAAATATTCCTGGGCTTCAGTGAATTAAAACTTCTCCATCCCAGAAGGAGAAAAAAAAAAAATAAAGAAGAAAAATCAATAACAAAAAACTCCCCCACTCCCACCTTCAGTTCGTACCCTTTTACTCAGTTGTCATCCTACCCTTCCTGTTGTTATATCGCCACCTCGAAATCCAGCTTAACACCCAATTTTCCCATGAAACCTACCCTGGCCACCCTAAACCGAAGTGCTCCCTGCTTTCTCTGAATTTGTACAGTGGGTATTAATTTATCTACACTTCATCATCTAACTAAACGTGAATAACCTCGTGCTATCTCTTCTATGGTTAGTTTTCGTATTTATATGTTTTCTTGAAGGTTTCACATATTTACCTGTGGTACCTCAAGTTAAACTGCAATAACGAATGAATGGCTAACATTCACTGAGCATTTACTGTTCTCTAGGCAGGATCCTACCTGGATGTTTCATTGAATCCTCACACCAACCTACTGCTGCCCCGCTTTATCTACGCGGAGGCTGAGGCCTGGAGGAATTAACTCTTCCTAAGGCCACATGGACGCTGAATGAACCCAGGTCACCAGACTCAGGAGTCCAGTGTCTGACACTCACACGAGTGCCTTGATGGCTGGGTGCAGACCTCCGCTTCTGGATACAGAGTAGCCACTTGGTAAACTGTTATGATGAAATTTTATTCAAAGTATCCAGCCCCTGCCACCTCTCCTCCCTCCCCTCCACACCCTCCATGCATGCCCTGGCACCCAGGCCCTGCTTGCCTGGCCACCCTCTCCCCTTCCGGAGGCAGCCTCTCCACTTTGTAACTCTTTTTTCCCTCTGAAGGCTTTCCTGATGTCCACTTGAACCTGACCTCACGGGACAGCAATGCCGAGGAGGAGAGGCAGGGAGGAAGGGCCCCCCTGCCATCTGTCCTGGCCTCTGGGCAATGGAGAGCCCCTAGGCCTGAGCTTGCCGGGGCTAGATGTCCACAGCACACCAGAAGCAGCCCTTGAGCGGAGGGCACCTGAAGGCCAGAGTCTGGTTTGCTTCTTGGCGGGACACCTCTGGCCCCAGCTGTGCTGCCCCAAACTCCTCACTTTCTCACCTCCTCTCTCCCTCTCTCCTTCCTGCCTTCCTCTTCCTTTCCTCCCCCTCACACCCTTTCCCACCCTCTTTTGCTGGCTTCTGTTCTCTTTCTTTCCATGAGCAGAGAGTTTCCAGCCTGGCTCTGGGCCAGCACATTTGGACAAAAGGCAGCAATCTTAGGGAGAGACGTCATCTCCCATCCCCTTTCCTGGGGCCGGCACCACGGCTCCCTGACAGAGAGAAGGGGGCTGAGGCCACTCCTGCCCTGCTCCCAGCTCTGGGAAAGCACCTGAGAGACAGCATATCGTAGGGTTTCAAAGCAAAGGGTTTGGAAGCAGAGAGACCCAGATTCAACTTCCAGCTCTGCCACTTGAGAGCTGTGGGACCTTGGGCGAGATACTTTCTAAGCCTTAGTTCTCTCCTCTGTGAAATGGTGATAGTAACAGCACCTACTCTGAAGGCTGGCAGTGGGATTAAATGAGATTGCACCTGTGAAACATCCAGCACAGCATGTCCTATGGAAAGCACTCAACGCATGTCCTCTGTCCTTATGAAGTGAACTTAACTCTGCCAAATAATACCAGGTTGAGTAGTAATAATAATAATAATAATAATACCTCTTCAACTCATCTACAGGGCTGCTTATCCAGCCTGAATGGTTCGCAAGTATGATGAAGCTGTAAAATGCTCTCAAACATATAACTGCTGTTACAATGAAATCTGTAACGGTTTTGAAGTTGGAAGGTGAGCTGGCCCCCTTCTCTTTTCAGCAGAAGCCAGGGCACACTAGTGGTCGTGGTCAATGGCAGATGCAGATGCGGGAGGGAGGAGGGGCCCACCTGATCCAGGTGGGGCACAGCTTGCTCATTCTGACCTCCCTCCCCTCCCACCATGTTTCAGGCTCCTTAAGGGCTGAGGCCCTATTCCTGTTTGTTTACTATATGTGTCTGGTGTTTTGTATTTAGAAGTTGTGCAATGCCTGGGAATGTGTTCATTTTTATTTAGCTAAGCTCTGAGATATGAGAAATGGTCTTTCTCCTATGATTTTAGTTAGCTAATCTAAACAAGCATGGATGGCTTTGAAATTAATTAAGAAGATAACCAAGGAGCTGAATGCAGTACTTCGAGTGAGGGGCTGTTGGGAAATACACAAATATTGGGTTCCTGCCTTAGAGCTAGGAATAAAAGGTACAAACTGTGGATGAAAAAGGGGTTCTGTGGAGAGTGACCTCACAGGTGATCTGATAAACACCTAACTGTGCAGGTCATGGTGGGTAGTCAAGCCCAGGTAAATCAATTCTTTAGCTAAAAGGTTTATCTTATTTTGTGCATCTAGTTAACCCAACTTTGAAATAACCACCCTGAAGAGGGCACATAATCTTGTTCACTGTCTTGTGATCTGATCCCCACCTTGCTTTTTCCACTTTCATGTAATCATCCTTATATTCTCTCCTTCATTTCAAATGCATAAAAGAAACACAAAACTGGGATTCTAAGGAAGCACTTGAGATCTTGCTTCCTGGCAATTGTCAGTTTTGGCTCAAATGAACTTCTACAAAAATTCTCTACAGGTTTGGATGTTCCTTACATAGACACGACCCGATCAACCAAATGGCAATCAAAGATTGCAAATGTTCTAGACGGAGAGACAGGATCAGCCCAAGAAATGCCCGACAAAGAAAGTCACAGTGTGAGACCGGTTTAAGGACTAAACTGAACTGCAGTGGTAAATGTTATGGGACAAATATAAACCGAAGGAATTTGGAGGTGGGCAAAGTCAGGAGTCACGGACTCCTCCAAAGAAGTTGAGTCTGATGGCCCTGAAAGGCTGGCGGGGTGCCAAAGTGGGTGAAGGGGAAAGTGCACAGGGCGAGGCGAGAGCATGAAGGAGGGAAGGGCTGCCCCTGCCCAGGACAGAGACTGGAGGGCTGCGATGTGCGACGGGGAGCCGTGGGGAAGACGACGGGCAGGGATGGAGGACTAGGCCTGGAGATGCTCTGAAAGCATCTAGGTTTGCTACCCTCGGAAAGCAAAGAGGATGCATGATGAGGATATGCTTACATCATGGCTCTTTCGGACGTGACAAGGTTAAAATGGTTCGTTCGGGAGGAAACCTGTAGAGTAGCCAGAGGTAAAGAGCTAAGGGTCCGGTGAAAGAACAACCCTGCAGGTGTGAATGTGGGAGGCGGCTGGAGAACCTGAGCACACAGATGAGCTTTCTGACAGAGAAGACAAAGAAGGCAATGAAAAACTGACATGGGGGTTATTCTCACACTGCCTTCGCTACTTGGCTCTTGCCTCAGTTTCTTTTTATGTTTCATCCAGATGGGGAGGTCTGATGGCTGAACATATGCATTGGGCTTCTTATTCCTCTATGGTATCTAGCCCAGATCTTGGTCTATCTACCATGGGTGCTGTATCAATACTAGTTGAATGACAAGAAGAAAAAAAATCAGTGAAAATCTTTTTTGAAAGATAATTAGGACAACCAAAACAGTACAGAGTCTCAGATGAGGATGCAATATTCAAAATACTTAACAAAGGTGTGGCTCGGACACCAGCCAATGAGAATGGCCCTATTGTTAATCCTTTAATGGCTGCATCTGGGTGGAAAGTCTAGGGCTTCAGGAATGTGGGACACAGGCTCAGGGCAAGGACTGTTTACCAAGCAGGGCGGAAGCATTTCGGCATTTTGACGAGTGGCACAGATGTGTCGGTGCCAGTTTTACATCGACCTTGACCTGAGTCAGGCATATTAGGGAGCTCAAGAACGAGAACAGTAAACTAGCCACTGGATGCAGCATTAGCAACCTGGAATAAGGTCTCAGCAGATGGTTAGGGACGGAGGCTAGGGATGGAAGCCAGATTTCAGGGACCTGGGGAGGGGCCTGTAGACCTGCCTCAGGGGGCTCTGCCAGTTGCTCTCCCTATCTGGAAAGCAGCATCCTCCTCTTCCCTCCAGTGAGCTGGTAGCCTGAACCCTGGGCTGTGTGTGTACCTCGCAGCAGCCTCTCTGACCCTTTCCCCACCTCTCTCCTCTCCGTCCCAGGCCAGGATCTTGGCTGTCGTGTGTGTTCAGGTGAAAGGAGAGCTTGGAACAAGAGCTCTTTCGGCTGTCTCTACAGTGCTGGGCTCTTTGAGTCCTGCTGTTTTGGGAAGCATCAAACAGCTCTGTCCTCTTTGACATTTTCCCACCCTGTTAGATGCATCAGTGCAGCTGGAGGGTAAACAGAGAGCTCTGGTCCTTTTTTGATGTCCTGGGAGCTTGTGTATGTCTGCTGATTGTCACAAACAGATGATGAAGTGGACCAGATGTAAAGTATGACAGTCATCACAAACTGCCAGGGAGTCATACTTGGGGCTGGATAACCACATACTTCATTCCAAATCTGAACCAATCTCACCTACAGCTCAGAGTATTAAGTAGAGAATCGCTCTGAGCCCCAGAGAGCTGGAGACACTGCCTGGCAGAAGCCTGAGCACTGGCCAGCTGCTGTGGCAAGGTCCTGTGCCTTTCCTGCCACCACCCTGACCAAGTCTGTAGCTAAGGAACTGGTCCCACTCCAGCTGCAGGGGATGCAATTTATACATCGCAAGCTGCCCATTGCTCCCGTCCAGTGACCAAATCAGAGCCCTTTGGTTTCTTTCCCAACTAAATTCTCTCCTGACCAGGTAAGGTCAGTTTTAATCTTGATTTGCTGCATGATCCCATACAAACTCTTCTGCTTGGTCATCTGGGCAGGTTGAGCCTGTATTTCCCAGGGATGTGAGAAGCACAAATAAAATTATAGAAGCGTCCTGTTTAAACAGTTCTAATTTACTGGAAAAAGGCAGTCAGTTATTATTTTTCCCATGCTGAGCGGTGTGGTGGCAGGGGCGGTAGTAGCCAGCTCTTCAGACTCATTTAGTGGCGATGAGAAGTTCACATGCAGCACCTGGTATCTACCTGACCCCACTTCCTTCCTTGGGCTCAGGCCTCTCCTTTAAGGGGGACTGAGAAAGCCTGGAGGGTGGGGCAGAGGGATGGAACAAATCATGTCTGCCTAGGGCAATGCCTGGAGAATGGCAGACACGTCCCAGTCTCACCTTCACCAGGATGGCCGCAAGTCGCAGTTTGCAAGGACAGTCCCAGAAAAGGCCTGTTGTATATCAAGTAACAACTTATGGTTAGCACTCCCATTTTACGTTCCATGTGTCCCAGGGAGTACATATGATTGATTACCCAACCTACGACCCACAGTGGATTTGCAGAAAACTTAATGCTAAATTGTAATTGCAGCCCTTGCTACATCTTCTCTTCTGAGAAGTGAGAAAGCATGAGGAGAAAGATGGAGGCACTTTGGATTATTCCACTGGGTTGGCTCTTGTGTGTACCACCCACCCATCCCAGGTTACAGCCTATACCTGGAGTCCCCAAACCCCAGGTCATGGACTGGTACTGGTCCGTGGCCTGTTAGGAATAGGGACGCACAGTAGGAGGTAAGTGGTGGGCGAGCAAGTGAAGCTTCATCTGTATTTGCAGCCACTCCCCAGAGCTAGCATCACCGCCTCAGCTCCACCTCAGATTATCAGGCATCAGATTCTCAAAGGAGCACGGGTCCCTGGTGCCAAAAAGGTTGGGGACCGCTGGCCTATACCATATGTAGAATTGTGGTGATATGGAATCAAGGTTATAGAAACATGAAACGAACCGCATGAGACAAAATTGGGACAATTTGTTAGGTAACAATCTATAAAATAAAGAATTTCTTAGAGACTCTAATTTTAACATGTTGCCTTTTTTGACCTAACAAAACTCAAAATAATAGATTGCCTCCTTGAATGTGCCGTGCTATGAATGTTAATTTTCCATATCACCTTAAATAGAAAATCATAGTAAATTCAGTGAGGAACTAGGGTGGGAACATGGATTAGGAGAGAGAGGTAATATATTTTATAATTTTTTAAAGACTCTTGAAATCTCATTTTAAAAATATCTATCGCTGGGCACAAATATATTCAATATGCATATGGTTTTGAAATCTATTTTATCTAGCAATTCCACTTCTAGAAATCTATCTTAACAGAAATCATGGAACAAGTGCCGGGAAAGTGATTTGTGGCTGAAATCAGAAACAACCAATTACTCATAAATAGATAATGTGTTAAACAAATCTATACAAAGGAACACTAGGCAGCTGCTAAGGAGGAGAGGGCTATATATGGACCACATGGAAATATTCTCACAAAATACTGTTCAATTATGATAGCATCCTTCCTTTGTTTGTAAGAAACAAACCAACATGACAGAAAGAAATCTAACTATAGGCAGTGAACACACAATGTGAGATATATATATATATATATATATGCTATATATATATATATATATATATATATATATATATATATATATATATGCCTTACTGCTGAATTGTACACCTGAAACACTGGATTTCGTTAACCAGTCGCCGTAATAAAAATAAATAAATAAACTTTTAAAAACCCAACATAATGTATTACATGCAAATTTTTAAAAAGTCGAAGAGGATTTGGTATATATACTAATTGCCTCCAAGGAGGGAGACAGTATGGGTAAACTTTCATTTTATTCTTTTTATGTATACAATAAACATAACTTTTATAGTTTACATATGTTTGTATACATAAAAGTATATCTAGAGAAGTAATCTTAAAAATTTTAAGTACACTTTTTAATAAAATAAAACAACCAAATGCATTTGATATTCTGCTTGATCTGACAAGTCCCTCAATAAGACACACAGCCCATGGAAGGCCTGGGTACCACGGAATAATGGTCAAGGTCATGGTCACGGCTTTCTGTCCTGACCCCAATCTCCAGCTCCACCACGCTCTCATTTCCTTCTGAAGGGTAGCGTGGAACCTCTGGGTTTCCCTCTATGGAGGGAACCTAACCTCTTTCCTAAGCTTGCTGCAAGGGTGACTTACCCCTTGCTTCCGTAAGGCCAGGGGAAAGACTGATAACTTGGTCTTTGATAGTTCAGCCAGTTAGAAAAGGGGTCTTGGGCTTACCTCTTTCAGGAGATGGCAGGCCCAGGACAGAAGTGTCAAAGGGAAGCCAAAGACAAAGCAATCCTGAGCTTCAGCTGGTAAAGAGCTTAACTTATACGCAAACTGATAGGCTAAATTTTTGCCCAAATCAGACGATGATTTTAACATAAGGGTAAAAGATGGTCTCACTGAGGCTTCCTGAAATGTTGCTATCTTTTGGATGTCAAGTGTAGAGAACTGAGGTAATCACTTGCCTCAGTTCCAGGCACTGACTTGCATCCTGTAATGAAAGGGGCAGATGTGCTTATCAGTCCTTCTGTGAGGTGGCCAGTGTGTAGATTCAAAGAGAGCCTGGGGTACCTGTGGTGGCCCCCTGGTTCTGGTGAAGGGAGAAAGGTCCGTGCCTGGACAGAGAAGACTAAGTGACACAAGGCACAAGCAAGGGTCAGCTGTGGTCGCTTGTGAGTACCTATGAGACATTCCATGGGCCTTCAGGATTCCAGAGATAGTGAGGAAGCCTGAGTCAACTTTGCCCACAGCCAAAGAAGCAACAGCAACAGCCTGCAAAGTATATTTGAGGTTGTTGGAAAAGCCATTCAGCCTCAAAATATCTCCCTTATTATCCTGGCAGAGTTGCTGAAATTCAACCCCTAGAGATTCAGTCCTTTTGTTTGAGACTTCATGCATGTGAAATTACAAAGTAATTTCCCTGGCTTCTTTCCAACTTAGAAGGCATAGGTCAGAGAACATACACTTGAATATCAAGAAGGAAGTAGAAAGACCCCATGGGTCAGAGGCTCAGCACTCAAGAAAGGTTCCAGGTGAAAAGAGAAAGGTGCAAAGCTTTTTGTTTCAGCTAAGGTGCTGCACTGCATATAATAGTATTAGACCAGACAGATCTAACTGCAGAAGCCTTGTAATGATGCTTTTATGTTAAAAAAGAAAAAAAAAAAATGCTTTACGCACACACACATACACACAACTTCACATAACTGTGTTTGTTACCAGTCTCCTTATCTGTATCTGTTCAAGACGGCTTTAGATATTGATATTGAAGGCTGATTGGCCAGTTGATTTCATTCTAAGTAACAGGTTTCTTAATTTTAAGTTCTGTGGGGTCCTTGCTTTCGAAACCTGAGGTTTTTGTCCTCTGCTCTAACGAGCCCTGTAGGTGATTGTTAAAGCAGCCACTCAAACTTGGCTGCACCTTAAAATCACCTGGGACCTTTAAAAAATACTGATGTGCAGGGCTCATTCTCAGAGATTTTGCTTTAATTGGTCTAGTGTGGGGCCCAGGTATCAGCGGTTTCATGGCACTTAAATATGTATTCTAATGTCTACCCTAAATTAAAAATGTTAAGACAGTAGATTCTCACAGGTACTGAATGTGGATTTAAGACATTTATAGTTGGCAAGAAATGGTTTAAACTTTAGAGGGCACATTAGGAATACACTGACATGGATTCTGCAGATTCTGTCCCTTCTGCAGAAACCAAAGGGAAGGGCCTGGCCGGGAGATTTGTGGCTGAGTCTGCAGAACCTCTCAGCTCTCAGCTCGAACTCCTTGTTCTTTAGCATCAGTCCTTGTGTTGCAGCAGACAGGATTCCCACCCTCCCTGGCCTCTCTCAGACCGGATCTCTGTTCTCCTGAGTCCTACCCTTTCCCCACCCCCTAGAAGCAGGCCTGACGTCAAGTCTGTGGGCAGGAAGACCTGGATCACTCGTGGAAGTGAACTTGCCCATCTGAACGGAATCCTCGAATGCCATTCCCTCTCCCCATTTCCCTTTGGTCAGGGTTTCTGGCTGCTGTCCTTCCCAACACACTCTGCCCCACATGGCCCCTTCTCCAGGCCAGAGTCTCGGCCCATCCACCTGAGGCCATACTATGATGTGCTCGCTTTGCCCTTCAGGGCTGGGCACCCTGCGTACTTTGCTGTCTACATCGCTTGAAGAAGGTGTCACCCCTTCCTACATTTGAGAGACAGTGGCTCCTCCATATAAGATTCCTGGGGCCCTAGGTGCCCTGTGCCACGACCGTCCACAAGCCTGAGCTGACACTCAGCCCCACACGGAAAGGCAGTATGTTCCTGAGTCACAGCAGGAAGATGGTTTAAGAAGACATCATGTGGAATTTTATCTCTCCATCTTTTGTAACAGACAACGAACACTTCTTTTCTGTCACTCTTCAGTCTTACACAAGGATCTACATGACAAATTCCCAGCTGAGTTCATTCCCGGAAAAATTTTGTTCTGAAAATTAATTTGTATGCTCTCTGTTGTCCAAAATCCCAAACTATGCAATCCAGTGTATTTTTGTTTGTCTCTAAGCTGCCAGAAAATTTAGAGCCAGATTCATTGTCCAAGTGTTGTAATCTGCTAAATTCAGGCCATTCTAAATATCCATTCCTTTTGCTTTGCTTTGTTTTCCCCTGAGCTTTTCTGCACTTAGTTCTGGTCTAAGTTGCCTTACCCTGTGCCCAAGCCTGTCGCCAGGTTCCTCTTTATCTCTTGGGTCTTCCCATCCCACCTCACCACGGTCGTCACCCTGCGCTCAGTAACTCTGGCCTGGGTGTTGCAAGGTCATGGCCTCATCTTCCTCTGATCCTATCACCCCTTCTTCGGTGGCATCTTCCTTGCTTCCAGGAGCATTGTTCAACATGAACTCTCCCCACAAGCTGACTTTGCTGTTCCCTCAGCCTGAAAGAGCCTTCCCCACTTCGTTTTCTCCGTGAAAAGGTTTTCAGGGCTCTGCCCGGCTGGCAGTATCTACACTGCGGGGGTCCCCTGAGCTGGGAGGCCCTGCTCTGGGCTCCCCTAGCATGCAGCAGTCGTTGGCAGGCCAGACCAGGTCTGCTTTTAACGTTTTGACTATCTAACTGGGATGAAGAATTTCTGGAAGGAAGGGAGCTATCTTATTCTTCACTGTCCCTAACACCTCGCACATAGAACTGTAAAGTCAATGAATACACAACACAGCCAGGGTTCAAATCTTTTGAAACAAAAGGAATGCAGGCCAGCTTCTCTGCCAGCTTCCTCCCTACCCTTCCTCAAAAACAGTCAGTGTTTGCCCTTGACTTCAGGCAGAATTCTGCTCCATCCTAAGCAGCCCCTCTAAAGACTTTCTACTCCACTTCTTCGGTGTGTTTAGTATTTGATAATGAAGCAGACATATTTTTGTTTGTTTGTTTGTTTCTTTTAGTAACCAGGAAAGATGTAAGAGTTTAACAACAAAATTATTGTAGAGTGTCTATCATAACCTTATTACCCAGGGCCATCATTATGGGTGTAATTTTGGGCATTAGAGAAGTCATATCCCCAAGCACATCTCAACACCAGCTAGAGTCCGCCAGCTCCTTCCCAACGACCAGCTGGTCGAAGCAGAGAAGGGGCGCCCTTTACCCTAGTCTGTGCTCCCGGAAGGCACTGCCTGGCTCCCCCGGCTTCCCCAGTGCAAGTTTCCCCTGCAGAGGTCTGGCTCTCCTTGGTGGTTTGAATCCAGCTCTCTGTGACCCTCCTAAATATCATTACATCCCGTGTTGTTAAGAGACTCCCCGCACCCGCCCCGCCCGGGTTCCATGGGCTCCCAACTCCATCCTTAGGGGAAAAGTGGGAGAAAGATCATGCGGCGTCTTTACTTTCCCGCTTTGCCAAGACTGCAAATTCTGACCTCAGGGAGGAGGTCTGGCAGCTCAGCCACCCTCGGTGCTTTCTCCACACACACACACACACTCTCTCCTCCTCTCCCTCTCTTTTTCTCTCTCTCACGCCCCCTGGGACCCAGCACAGCGCAGGGCGGGGGCTCTGCCCAGTTTGTGCAAGTTTCCGAGGCGCGGGCCGGCGTCTTGGCAGCTCGGTCCCGAAATCATCCCGAGTCCCGTTGGGACGTCTGCACAGCGCTTTGCTCACGTCCCTCAGGTCGGGCTGAAGCGCCTCAGTCCCCACGTCGCTCACGGGAAACCGAGCCTGCGGTCTGCAAAGAGCT
>NW_011888829.1:1074354-1102761 GCF_000151845.1 Pteropus vampyrus | reverse complement strand
GCCCGTTGCCACGGCAACGCCTCTCCCAGGGCCGCGCGGACTCTCGCAGCTATGGTAAACAGGACCTTCTGCCGGACTCTTCCCCTCGCCTTTTTTGGGGGGTGGGGAATGGGTAGCTTAACCCTTTCTTTGCTGGAGACCACGAGGGGCATTCTCTATCTCCACCAGGCCGGGGATTTATTCGCGTGATGTGCTCAGCCCCGGGGCTGGGACCTTGAGACAGATGCACCGAAACGGGGGCGACACTCCCTGCCTCTGGTTAACTCAAGTCGTTTAACGCGTTTGTGGAGGCTGGGACACTCTGGGCACCCCCTTGTCCCTTCAGCTTGCAGTCTGGCTCGGGCACCTACGACCGAGCGCGGGACCCCCGGACTCCTAAACCCAGCCGGGAGGGGGGCACGAAAAGCTTCCCAGAGAAGAAAGGACTTGATAGTGCGCGCTGCCCCCTCTCGCGCAGGACAAACAATCAAGGAACACAGACCGCGTGGTTTAGGGCTGCCAAACGAGAAGTGACCGTGAATCTGCTGCGGCGTGAGATGCTGAGGACAACAGGGCTCGCGCGGGTTTTGGGCAGAGAAGTTCCCTGATAAAAGGGCGCCTGACCTGGCAGGGGTGGTTTTCGGGTGTGGAGGGAAGAAAGGCTCCAGGCCCGTCTCCATACCAAGAGGAAAGTCATGTTTGCCTTTAGCTCAGGGGACCCTCAAAGGAGGGGCCTAAAGCCTGGGGGGTGGGAGAGCTTAGCCTACTAATCCTCAAAAGGGGTGTGTAGGAGAGAGAGGGGGAAAAGAGAAAATAAAAGATTGCATAACACGGGGAACATTACATGCTGCCTAGGCAGTCCCCACACACTGGGGGCTGACATTTAAGGGTCTTACTCAAATATCAAAGTCACAGGAGAAAAACTGTCTCCTTAGCGAGGGTTTTGATTATTCTATGAGATCTTCAAAGCCTGTCTAGGGCTTGTTAAAGCCCCCTGGCTGTTCTTTCGTTGCCATACCCATTTCAACTAAGCATCAACTTTTGGAATATAAACTTGCAAGGTGCTGGTATTTTTTTAAAACAAGCGTAAGCATTTAAATGATTGTCTTGTTTGCTGAAGCATCATTCAATAAGTTTTCACTTTCTATGAAAAAGACCAGAGACTTGGCTTCTTGGCTTCTTGGCTTCTTGAGGGTTAATTACTCCCAGGGTCCTGGGGTGTCAGGAGGCAAAACTGGTGAAGTGAAGAAAATGGCAGGTGGAGGACAACTGAGCTGAGAGCCCAGGTGGCTGCCTCCCTCAACCCAATAACAAAACAGGCCGGTCGCCCACGGTTTTGTGGCTTCCAAATTGCCAATTGCATTTCAGGTAGGCAGGCCAGAGAGGAGGCTGGGGAGCCCCTTAATGGCAGCTCCTAGGGAGCAGGCTGCCGCTCCTTTGTCTACTCCTTCATCTTTGAGTTCTGGACACTAGCTTGTTTTACAAAAATACTCCTGCCTCAGCTCATCAGGTCAGACTCTGATGAGCAATGCAGGTGCCTGTGCTTTGCAAGTTTCCATCCTTGCCTGCCTCTCCCAGTCCCCAATGCCGCCACTCCTCAGTGCTGGCAGCTCCATCTCTGGGTCATCCAATGGCTCTGTGGCCATGGCAGGGGGCGTACACATGGCTCCCTTCATTCCTGCTGATTCCCTTTTGCCTTCCCAGCTGATGCCACCCCTGCTCCTTCCCAAGCCCTGGTCCTGCAGCTCCAGAAGCATGGTGGCCCTCCGAAGTCAGAGTTGTGCACCGCGGCCTGGAAGACTCTGTCAGTGGTCCCTCTTCTCCCAGCTCCTGACATGCTCTGGTCCAACAGTGCATTCCCCCTCTCCCGCCCCCTTCTGTCTTCAGCTTCTCTCCACGGTGGAAAGTAAGAGCCAGGGCAGGAGGTAGTACCTGGCCTAAGTCAGGAGAGGTGCGGGTGAGAGGAAGGGGAAACTGCTGATTTTTCTTGAGTTTAAATCCTGCCGTGGAGCTCCGCAGAGCATCTCTTACCTCCGTGCCTCCTCTTCCTTCCGCGTCCTGTTGCGGAGCACGGGCTCTGGGTCGGAAGGCCAAAGCCAGCTCTGGAGCAGGTCGCTGCTCCTCTAACCTTCACTGTTTTCACCTGAAAAGTGGAAATAGCAACAATTATGCTGGACCTCATCGTGTTGCAGGGATTAAAGCAAATCATTAAAGGGAACCGTCCTGGGCCAGGCCGTTGGGGGCGCCCTTGGTTGGCTTCTGTTTGTTTCTTTTTCTAATCTCTTTCTTTTCTTTCCAGGAGCACAAAGGGGGCTCAGGGTTCAAAAGGAGGGAGCTGCCCCCGCCCCCCTCCTTTTAGGCCCAGAGCTTCCACCAGAGCCTGGCCGGCAGCACAGAGACACTTCATCTCAGCTACCAGCCACGTGAACCAGACCGAGGGACAGGAGAGGGCTAGCTTGGTTAAGACAAGCTTTGAACATCTCCTCTCCAAAAACTGTTTCATTTCCACTTAAATTCCTTTTGGATGCTAAACGTTTACCGAGTATCCCTGCAGTTCCAGGCACTTTACACATGTCATGTTTTATAATCCTCTCCATATGCCTGAGCAATTAAATATTATCCCTACCATTTTATGGATGGGAAAACCAAGTTCCAAGAGGTCATGTGCCTTATTTGAGGCCACACAGGCCTGTCTGGCTCAAGCCATGTTCTTTTTGTCATACGAGGTTGTCTGAGAGCCACTCACTCCCTCCGGAGGGAGGCAAATTTCTGGATTAGCATTCAGTCCATGCCCTGGTTATGCTCCCCTGTCTGGTGGTGCAGGAGCAGGCAGTGCAGCTCCTCGGGGCATCTCTGACTCTCTCCCTGGGGATCAGGTACCCGTTTGGGTCAGTCATCCATTCCTTCTTGCCCCCGTGACAGCAGTCTGCTTCTGTGCCATTGCCACTTGCCTGTCAGTGCACAGTCGAAAGGTATACACAGATGATGGATGACAGGTTGTGTTATTTTATTATTATTATTTTATCTAGAAAGCTCGCATGGAGAGAGAAATCATTTATCTATGCTTTAGGCCTGTGACATTGGATGAAGTAGAGCAAGGAATGAACTTATTTTAGCAGGCAACAGTCACCTTGACATGCACTTGGCGAAGATCCTCATCCCTCTGACCCAGCGTGGACCTGAGCCCACAGTCATTGGGACCAGCAGCAGGGCGCCCTTCAGTCTTTGACGGGCATCCCACTCCTTCCCGCCTCAGGAGGCTGGCTTCCTCTTGCCATCCTTCTTCCTTTGCTAGTCCCATCCTTGGCCCATTCTCCCTGCCTAGAGAGGCTGGACCGAGTTCCCTCCCATTCCACCACAAACCCCAGCTGGCTCCCTCTGAGGAAACAAAACCAAGCCAAGCATCCCACACAAGCCTCAAACCCATCCTTGGTTTGTTCTTGGTCCCAGTCAAAAGTCATCCAGGAGGTGTGGGATGGGAGGAGAAGGGAGGGGGAAGCTGAGGCCACCCCAGGGAAGAGGAGCGTGGCTCAGACTGAGGCCCCCAGGGCTCCTTCATCCTCCCCCAACTTTCAAGGGCCTGTCTTTGGCTGTGATCACTTTGTCCCCTCTCTCCTTTTGAGGTGCCCGCCTGCTTTCTACCTCCTGTGCTGGGGCTGGAACATGGGCAGCTGTGGGGGCCCCACTAGGGGGTGCTGTGGGTAAGTGGCATTTATCACTACAGACTGCTCACATTTACTGGGCGACTACGGGAAAGCTCAAAGGATCATCAAATTGGCAAATACCACAATAATATATAATTTTTGCCTAAGAACCATCTGTTTCATTTCTATGCCCCTACTCTGAAGGGTCTTTTTTTTTTTTTCTCACAAAGAATTAAAGTATTTGTAACTTTACAAGAATTAGGGTATTTATGACAAAAGCAGAGACAAAGTCGCAGACATTTTGCAGCATTCACCATTCAGCAAAGTCTCAAGTGTCAGACCTGCAATGCCAAATACCTTCTATGCTTAAATTATTTTCTGTTCATTTTGGGAGACCCAGTTGAGCATTAAGGAAAGGAGAAAGAGAGTGGTGATTTAGATTCTTTTTTTGAGGCAAAAATTTCTGTGTCCAAGAAGTTCTAGCCCTTCCGGTTCACTGTGATTCCAGAACACAACACGGCAGCTCTGGACCCTGCCAAAGACGCAAGCCTCTCACATCTTGCCCCTCAGAGCCTTCCCTAGTTCCTAGCCAACTAGGTGATCTCCTCAGACCTGAGGGGGGAGGTGAGAATCCTCTTCGACATTTTCATCACATAACCTCATGAGCTGGGCGCTGTATCTACAGACTTAAGTCCTGCTGGCTCATCCCCCTGCTGACATCCTACCCAGGCCCTGATCTCAGCCCTATACCTTTAAATGGCTATAAATCCCTGCCCTGCCTCTCTGAGGCCATACCGTGCTTGGGAGAACATGTTTCTGGAAGGCTCTAATTTCTGATCCACTTCTTGTATATCTTTCAGGTCAAATTACAGAAAAATAAAAATTACTAACCAAAGGCAAGACAGGTGACATCTGACTGCCCTAGATAGCAGTATGACCTTGGGCAAGGCGACTCCCCTTTGTGGGTCTCGGGTTCCTGGGAAGTTGGGACCGGATGGCCCTTAAGCCCCTCCCAGCTCTCTCGCCTTCTCAAATAGGCGGAAAAAGCACAAAGCAGCTGCTGGTTTTCATTCTCATTCTGCTTTTTCCTTATGCCTTAGTGTGTCACAAAGCCAGGTAGTGCTTAGGCTTTGCAGAGATCACCTAGGAGGTAGGTTCTATTATCAGCCTCCTTTACTATAAAGAAATAGCCAAAAAAGGGGTAGGCGCCTTGTGCAAAGCCACTGCATGTGAGTGCTAGACCCCAGGACAGCCCCTTCACGGCTTTGCTGCCAATTTTGCAGGTCAGGAGCTACTGTTCTCATCTGTCTGGCTTTAAGACATCCTACAGTGCACAGGACAGCTTCCCCTCCCCCAACCCACCTTCTTCCACGACAAAGAATTATCTTGCTTCAAATGTCAAGTGTACATAGGTTGAGGACTCCAGAGCCACCCAATTCCATATCCTCACCCCCTTTCCCAGGGTCTTGAACAAGTACTTGCCCTGCATGGCATCTGCTACAAATCAAAGTTACATGGGAGATGCAAAAATCACTGTCATTTGGATCACGCGAAAAGGTAAGCACAGCCAGGCGGGCCTTTGCATCTCTTTTCCCTCCTACCCCTTCCTTCACTGCCAGGTCTGGGACCAGAGGAAGCTTTGGTCTCACATCACAAGCGAATGGTGTCACCTAGTGGTAGTAGAGTTAACACCGGCAGGAACGGCTTTGAGCAGGGCGACATTATTAATAATATATGGCTTTGGCTGTGAAGATTCTATGGAAAAAAAACTGAAGACCACAGAAATGAGAACAAACAGAGGCTATTTATTCAGAGTCTTCTATAGAAAGGGAGTCCGCCACCATCATTTGCATTTGTCCGAGACTCCAGTACAAGTGGAGACTCAAATGCTAGTTGGAAAGGTTTACAGAGAAAAAAAAAAGGCTTCAGGTGTGCCGTACTTGCAGGTTGTTGGCACAGGGAAGCTGGAGGCCGGGGCACCTCGTGTGATTGGTTTGGAGGGGGATATTTGCATTTCTTCGGTTGGCCCTGAGTTGGAAGTGGGGGTGAGAATTCCAGAAGCTGGCAGTCATTGACAAGTCCTGACTGTTCTGCACCCATTGCTACAGAGGCTATGGATCACATTTCTATGGTCATAATGGTCTGGCCAGTGTTTGTTTGTATATTCAGTCTCTTAATTTATTAGTCATTCTAAATGAATCCTTGCTGTTGTTACTAGTCCTGAAACAGGTTACTTAGCTATTCACGTGAGAAGCAGCTTGACTACAAATCAACATCTGTGGTTTTTAAAGGCTGCCCTTATAAATTTTGATTTAGAATTCATATCTGATATAATCGTTTGTCCATGGTGCTTTAATACGTATGGCATCATTCTAACTGGCATTCACATGGGCCGCAAGAATCTCTCAACTTCACCTACTTGGGTAACTAACTCCTTGAGGCGCGGCACCTTCACCACCACCCTTACCATCACTACCGCCGCCATCATCACCACCGCCACCGCCACAAGCTCAATGGTTCTCAAACTGTGCTCTTGGGACCAGAAGCAGCAAAAGCATGTGGGAAATGGTTAGGAATGGAAATTCTTGGGCCTCACTCCAGACCTACAGACTCAGACACTGGGGATGCGCTAGCCCTCAGGTGATTTTGGTGGATGCTGAAGTTGAGAGACACTGCTTTAGGTGAATTTCTAGGATGCCACAGAGGCCTTAAATCAGATTTTCCATAGTGTATCCTTGAAATTTGTGAAAATATGTCTGTCATATGAAGCAGTAAGAGAAACAAAACAATTTTCATTTATCTAGATAATATAAATAACAATATCTGCTAACATTTATTGACACATGATGCTAAGCACATCACAGTTTCTGAGTTACTGCTTTCAGCAGCTTTGAGAGGCAGGTACTATTCTTACCCCCATTTCACAAGTGAGGAATGGAGGCTCTGAGAAGTGAGGTAACTTGTCCCCAAGGTTACACAGGTTACACAGAGCTGGGAATTGAGGCCAGGCTTATTTCGCTTCAGAATTTTGCTCTTAGCTACTGTTAAAGATATCGATTGCTAGAATAATAAATATAAGTCTAGAGCATTTGTGCAGATTTAGTTGGACTCCTTTCCCTAATTAGCTTAAGGGGCAAATAGAGGCTTAAGGGGCAAATAGAGAGACTTGCCTGAGGTCACATGTCACCTCCTAATTAGTGGGCTATGATCCAGGGCCTCTGGTTTCAAATTAAGAACACAATAAGCCCTTTGGTGAATCAGAGGTATACCAGAATATTTCACACTCCTTTATGACAGAGTAGGTAAAAAAAACCAGGGAGAAGTTGAGAAGGGAATAATTAATGGCTGGCCATATTTGAAAACAGTGGTGGAAGGGATGATTTCTGTCTTGGGAACCGCAAAGGGGTCTGCAGCATCTTGTAGAAATGGAAAATGAATCATTAGCTAACAACGCAGGAGTAGCCAAAGGCCACTCCTCATTCCTGCCTGTATCAGCAGCCCAGGTCCCCACATTTTCGGGAATTCCTTAGGGCTGTGGAGTTGCAGTCACACTTCCAGCAGCAGGAACCACTCATGGGCATGGGCTGCATCCTTGTTTCTCTCCCCAGGGCTTCTTCCCCTTGTAAGGCCCACAGACCACCCCCAGGTGACTTCCTTGGAAGCCCTTCACCATGGAAACCTCTCACCCACATGCAGATAAAGGGTTGTAGAGGTGACTATGGTACCCAGGGCAGGCAGCCTCATAAACCCCGCAGGCAGAGCGGAGGACCACTGGGTCTGCCCTGGCTGTGCTGGCTTATTTCTAAGCTCCATTTCTCCCTGCCTTGCTCTCTAGAGCCAACTAGCCTTCCTTTGGTTCTTCAAGTTTCAAACAAACAAACAAACAAATCCGTCCCCCCCCCAACCAAAAAAAAACCACCTCACACCAAACTCCTATTTTAGGGCTTTATTCTTTGTGTCTGAACACCTTCCTGCTCCTCAAGGCCCCCCTTCCTCTCCAAAGGAGCCATATCCGATTGGTTCTCTCTACTCATTTCTTTCATGACTATTGCCACACGTTGCGTCCCCCTGCGTGGTCTCCTTCATAAATGGTGAGCCTATAAAGGCAGGATGTGTGTCTCCACGTCCCCAGCGCCCAGCACTGTACCTATCTTAATTCACATTCCTGAGACTCTACTAAGATTAGATTCAGCTTAAGAAATACTTATGAGGCTCAATAAGTTTTAATTGAATGAGTGAACACGGCCTTTCAGGAGCCACTCCTCAAGATCCACACACTTCCCCAAATGGTTGCAGCCTGAGACTTCCAGCACCAATCCCCCCCGCCCCCCGGCACCCCCCGCCCCGCCCCGCGGCCCCAGTCCACCATCCCACTGAACTGAAAAACCGACCCGTGGTCAGAACCGCTTGCAATTCACGGCGCCTTTCGGCGTTTCGACGCTCTTTGTAAGGAAAGCTACAAAGATGTCAGTGGAGAGACATGCGCGCGGGCAAAGGGGGAGGGCGCGTTTGCGTGTTGTGTTAAATCTGTATCTGGGACCCAGGACCCGAGGACCAGGCGAGCCTCAGCCGGTGTCTGCGCCGCGTCCGCTTTAAGGGGCCGTCCCAGCGCCGGCGGGCGGGGCGCTCCCGGAAGAGCGGGCTGCGCGGCCTCTGCGTCCGGTCCTCGGGCCTCCGCAGCCCCCTACCGGCTCTTGGCGCCCCGATCCCCGGCACTCCGCACCCTGACCCTCCGCTCTCCCTCTTCCGTCCTTGGTGCCCCGGCCCCCGACGCCCTTCTGTGCCTGGGCCGTTTGCAGCACCCCCAGACCTGCCCCTCCCCCGCCCAGCCCTGCGGCGCTCCAGCCCTCGGCGGGCGCCCGGACACACCGACGATCTCGCGCTGGCCCTGGCACGCGCGGGTGACCCTGCGGCCGCCTGGCTCTGTCTCGGCCCGCTCAGTCACCTCGCGCAGGTCGCGTCCCGACCCTGGGCCTGGCTTCACGTCTGGCTTGGCCGCTCCTGTTCTCACAGTGGGTTTAGACCCCGTAGGCGCCACGGTCTGGGGCCTTAGACCAAGGCTAGGTACCCCGAGGGAGTTGGAGGTAGAGCGGGAGGGACGGATGGGCCGGCCCCTCCTGCGGCCAAGGCGGGGCCGGGCTGTGCGGCCTAGCGGGTGGTGCGGCCCTGCCGGAACAGGACTGGGCTTGGACTGCACATGAGCTTTGTGGGATCCGGCAGGTGCCCCAGTTTTAAGTGGAATACTTGGCTGTGGCCCTGGACTCATGTCGGCCTTGCCAAGGCGTGGACATAGGTAGGTGCTTTTCAAGTTGAGGGCAGGCAGCCGAGGCTGTGGACCTCTGGGAGAGGATGGTGACCCCCTGGCGCTTATCCGTCAGGGTCTACTTGTTGCACCTAAGGGGTTTTGAGCTCAGGACGAACCTCAGCCTTCTGCGACCCTCTGGATGCCCTCGCAATGCCAGACTCTGTTGGCTTCTGCTTGGCACTTTGCCCAAATTCATCTCTGTCTCTGGGAACATTGGTGAGGGGGCCCCTGAGAGCTTGTGCCAGCGAACGGCCAGCTGGAGTGACCTGGCTGGCTCCAATGGGCCTCTGGAGAGAGTCTCCCAGAAGGGGCGGCTAGGCTGCCTCCTTCTGCACCTGCGGCTCTGGCTCCGGGCTGGGGCTCTCTTGGTGAAATTCTTTCCCCTCCTCCTGCTCTACCCCCTCACATATCTGGCTCCCAGTGTCTCCAGCCTCTGGTTCCACCTGCTTCTGAAAGCCACCGAGACCTCAGGTCCCACGTACATCAAGTTGGGCCAATGGGCCAGCACCCGGCGAGATCTCTTTTCAGAGGCCTTCTGTGCCCAGTTCTCCAAGCTGCACGTCCGGGTGCCTCCACACCCTTGGACTCACACTGAGCATGTCCTGCAGCAGGCCTTTGGGGAGGGCTGGGTGAAGGTCCTCTGCTTTGACAAGCAGGAACCTGTGGGTTCAGGCTGCGTGGCCCAAGTGTACAAAGCACGTGCCAATCCTGCCTTCCTGGAGAGTGACAGCATCCAGAGACTTGCCCAGCCTTCCTCAGCAGCTGGGGCAGTTGGGGGGCTGAAAGCACTCTTTGGTCACGTCGAGAAGGGGTGGAGGCCTCAAGGAAGTCTTGCTGACCAGGCATTTCTAGAAAGTCTGCTCTTCCCTAAAGCTCACCTGTTTGGATCAAATGCAGTTCTGTCTCAGGCTTCAGCACCTGCCCGCCTACCTGAACCAGATCACCTCATCCCAGTGGCAGTGAAAGTAAGTACTTTGATGTTGTCAGCTGGGCCTTTCCCATCTCTAAAATCTCACCAAACCCCTGGAGCTGTCCCAGATCAAGAGTCTCCCTGTGCAGATCACCCCACATTGCCTTCCATTGATTTCTGTTAGCTTGATCATTATCTGAGTGCTTGTAACGTGCAAGCTGCTTTATTTCTTGGCTTGAGGGAGTGGTGGTGTGACCTGCTTGACAAAGGAAAATGAAGAGGTTTGGAGTTTGCTGCCTCTGTGGGTGGAGGAACCATGTTCCAGCTGACCCACTACTCCGGGGTCGGGAAATCGGAGACAGACTAGGTTAGATAGATAGATGTGCTGTGGCGAGCCCAAGATGGCAGTATTCGCTTTTATAGAAGTGGCTTCCTTCTCTCTTCATTTCCAGTCATCCCTGTCTGGGCTCCATCATTTCTCATTTCCACACTTTTCCACCCCTATTCAGCACAACCCAGGGGATGTGGCAGACACAAGTAGCAGGACTCCTGACACTCTTACCCACTGGGAAAAAACCCAGCAGTGCCTCACTTCACACCTACTGAATCATACGTTCCAAGGGAAGAGCCTGGGGCCTGGCTTTTTATAAATGCTGCGAGTGGTTCTCATAGTCTGGAATGCTTGGGAAACACCAGACCAAAAATATCCTTAAAGTTTCCTCACTCTGTGGAAGATGAAGGGAGTGGATGCCTGCTGTGAACCAGGAACTGCCAGTCATGGCCGACGCACTGTTTAATCTTGACTAGATGCCTTCGACGTAGGCATTGGTTTTCCTTATATCTATTTATTTATACCCCACTTTATTCCTTAAAGGATTTCAGGTGGGGGTAGGGGATGTTATCTCCATGTTTTAAACAATGGAACGGGTGGCTGACAGAGACAGTAGCTTGCCCAGTTTCATACTGGGAATGAGTTGGAATTTGAAACCAGAGCTGGAATTTGAAACCAGAGCTCTTTCCATCCCACCACAGAGCTGGAGTTCTCCGACGCTGGGGTCTTCTTTATCAGGCTGTGGACTGTCTGACACAGAGTTACCTGGCTCAGTGAAATGCAGATTCCCAGCCCCACTCCCTGAACAGGTGGTTCAGTAGGTCTTGGAGGAGCCTGGGGTCCACAGGCACCCCCCAGTGACTTTTACTCATTTTTTGGGAGCCACCAATCTACACTTAATGCATCGGGAAGAAAAAGGCTACCCATTCTTCTCAGGAAAGCTAAGTGCAGTGCAGAGGATCTGCCCTCGCTTCTCCTTGGAGAAGGCACGTGGGAGTGAGGGAGGCAGGAGCATCCTGGGTGTTGGGTCCATTTCCCCTTGCTCTGATGAGAAGCTGGCCTGGCTCTCCTTTGATGTGGGGACCCAGCCCTGGCTGGGTCAGTGTGCCCTCCTGACACCTCCTCTGTCCCACTGTTCCTCTTTCTGGAAGGTGTTGCACCCTGGCCTGCTCTCTCAGGTGCAGATGGACCTGCTGCTGATGAAGATGGGCAGCCGAGTCCTTGCACTTTTGCCAGGAATCAAGTGGCTCAGCTTGCCTGAGATTGTGGAGGAATTTGAGAAGCTCATGGTCCAACAGGTGAATTCTTCCCTCGGTTGTCAATAGCATCTAACACAGTTCTTGCCATTGGCTGTTTAGTGAATGCTGACTGAATGAGGAAATTCCCAGCAAGTCATGACGGGTATGGTGTATAGTTGGGGTAGATAACACTAGCTGATATCACAAAGAATGCCTAGATCTCAGTGGCTTAATTCAACAAGGTTATTGCTATATTAAAGTTCAATGCAGGTTGAACTGAAAGAGGGAGATGGAGCTCTACTAAATAGTTATTCAGGGACCCAGTTTCCTCCCACGGTCGGCACTGCCATCTTCACGTTGTGTCATCTAGAGTTGGTGCAGGATGGGAGAGGGGCCATGGAGGATTATGTCAGAGAATCTGTGGCCAGGTCTGGAAGTGACGAACATCACTTCTAGTCTACAGGTCAGCTTTAACCACACGGACCCCGCGTAAACGCAAGGATGCTTGGGAAATACAGTCTTCCTTAGTGCTTGGGAGGAAAGTGAAATCACTCCCGTGTGACAGAAACATTATCTGCCACAATCAATGGCTGAACTCCAGGGTGATAAGATTAATTAGCAAAGACACGCATTGTCCCTTTGTTTTGCTTTCTTTCCAGGGCTTTTGAGTAGACAAGGACCTCCTCCCATTTAGGACCCTTGGGACACTTGTTTAAGTAGCCAGACTTGGTAAACACATTGGGGGCCATCAGGACTCCGAGTACGCATCAGCCCTGGCTCCCTGTTGGATAGTGCAGAGGTTGGCAGTCTTTCAGAATCAGTGTGCCAAGTCTTCATTTATGTCCTCATTAAGTCCCAGGGATGTTTTACTGTTTAGAAAGCTTTGCTTTATGCTATGAGTAGTATGGCTTTGATGAAAGAAATTAAAACAGAATATGGCTTCAATTCCAATAACCACCTCTGCATTAATTACTCTCAGTTCTACTGCATCTGAGCTTCAGTGCCCCTTCTAGAAGTCTCATAGATATCATAGTGTTCCACCACATTAAACTCAAGTCTCTATATCTCACCCCATTTTGCCTTAAAAATCAGCTTTTCCTACTAATTGTATCTCTCAGTAGCCCTATCACAGTCCCAGAATGTGGATGTATGTGTGGGAGTCTGTTAGAAGCTGGCGAACTAAGAAAGCAAGTGAGATTTTCCCGTCTACAAGGAATATAAAGTAGGCAGGAGGTGCTGACCTATAGATACTTACAAATAGAGTGTGATCAGAGTTACAGTAGGAGTCTCTACAGGTTCAGTTGGGTTTGCTTGGGTCTCAAGAGAGAAAGTGGTCATTGCATCAAGGGTCAAGGCTCCCTAGGCTCGTGCTGGGTCTTGAAAAGTAAGCAGTGTTTACTGTCGGACCAGACGGGGAGGAACATTCCAATCAGAGAGAATAAGGAAGGCAAAGGAGGGGGTAGATCAGCAGGCTGGGGTGTTCAGCACTATTTAATTTGGGTGAAGCTAGAGTTTTGGGTGGTAGAGGAAGAGGGAGGCACAAGAGATGGACCTGAAGAAAGAAGCAAGGCCAAACCATCCCTGCCCCGCCCCTGGCTGGATGTCATCCCTAAGAATTCAGGGGACACCAGCAGATGGACTGGAGAGAGGGAAGATGGTGATGGGGGGGCGGTGTCAGGAAGCCCAATTCAAATGCTTCTGTTAGGGTTAGGTGACTGGTTCAGGCAAATCACCTTGGGAGAAGCAGTGGGGCAGAGAAGGGGAATAAATCCCAGAGTGGTTAGGGCTGCAGAGTTGATGGCATTGAGCACTGATGGATATGGAGAGTGAAAGAGGAGGAGTAATTTGTAGTGACTCTCAAGTGACTGGGTACATGGGGTAAGAAAGTAAGAAAGTAAGTTCTGTTTAGACATCATGTTCAAGGGACTCCGTGCTTCCACAGGGCAATGTCCAGATGTATTTGAAATGAGTCTGAGAACTGGTAGAGGGGGTCTAGACTGGATGTCAAGGTTCTGTCATCAGGAGGTGCTAGCTGAGGACATGAGGGGATCGAGAGGGAGAGCAAAAGCTGGTGAGGGTCAGGGGCTGAGCGGGCATCAGCATCTGTGGGGCTCACTTGGGAGGAAAGGCCAGGAGACCAGACCCAGACGGAGCAGTTGAGAGGTAGAGGGAGAACTGAGGAGAGCAAGGAGCAGGTACCAAGGGAAGAGTGGTTCAGGAAGAACGAGGTGTCGGTGACACCAGTACTGGGGACCCAGAGAGTGAATTAGGATAAAATGGAACAGGGCCGTTGAGTCTGGCAAATGAAGGCGTGGTGAGTTAGAGAGAGCAGTGTCAGTGTGATGGGGTCAGGGGTAGAGCTAGCCCTGTGATGGAAGTAGGCCTTAATCTAAGGAAAGGGCCAGAGGGTGGGCTAGTGAGGGCAGTGGGCCTGGAGAGGCAGCAAAGCTAAACCCCAGGGAGGTAGGAGAGGAGTCCTGGGAGATGGGGAAGGGGTCCATCGGCTGGTGTGAGGGGGTGGGCAGAGAGGGAGGAGTGGAGAAGCAGCAAAACCCATGTGCTGCTAGGGTGTCAGAGGAGGCTCAGACTTCCCAGAGGCCCTTCGTCACAGAATGCCTTCTCCCGCGTTTCCTGGGAGCCGTGCGGCAGAAGCAGGAAGGGAAAGCAGGTGACTCTTGTGACTTTCCTGTTCTTCGGGGTTCAGGTGTTGCTCTCCCCGTGTCCCGACTACCCATTCATCTTTCTCTCCATTTCCTTGTAGATCGACCTGCGCTACGAAGCTCGGAATCTAGAACATTTCCAGTGCAACTTCCTGAACGTGAATTCTGTCAAATTCCCCACTCCCCTGCATCCCTTTGTCACCAGTGATGTTTTGGTGGAAACATATGAAGTAAGAGTCAGAACTTACCTGGCTGTGCCTTTCACTCATAGCTGGGCTGTCTCTGATTCACACGAAGGCTTTAGTCTGAAAAGACAAAAGCCGAAAGAACACACGATTACATGTTGAAGGAGTCTGGATATGACACGAGGGTGGGCAGCAGCATAGTGAGGTGGTGACCGAGAGCCTGGTTGTGGCCTCAGACTTTCTGGATTTGAAAATCTGCTCTGCCATTTTTTTTGCTGGGCGACTCCAGATTCCTCATATATGGCAGCGGGCAAGGGTTCCTGCTTCATAGGGTTGTCCCAGGAGTCAATGACACATTGAATGTAAAATGCCCTCAGCTAGAGTTTGCACAGAGAACGTGCTCAACAAGTGTTTGTGTCATGTGATTGGCCTTAGCTGTCTCCTGGTCCAGCCTCCTTTGTAAAGATGGTAATATGAGATCTAGGGAAGTGATGCCAGGTCCCAGAACTACTAGCTGTGTGACCTTGAGCAAGTTACTTAAACTCTCAAGGCTTTAGTTCTTTTGTTAATTAGGATAACAAGGTCTATCTTAGGCTGCTCTGACAGATAACTGACCTATATTACCAGCTCTCCTTTCTTTTCTCTTCTTTTTTATCTTTCCATTTTCCTGCTCAGGGTCACAGAGCTCATTCTTGTTCCTATTAGCTGATTTTGAGCAGAAATTAGCTTTCCAGGGTCTGCTCCTGTCTCTTCTCACGACATTACATCTTACCTGTGGGTGGCAGAGCCAATGGGTTTCCTCTCTAGTAAACCTATGGGACTTGTTTTCCTTTGAGAAGTGTTATGGAAGGGAAACGTAAATAGGTTCAAATCAACTTGTGGGTATCAGATCCTTAGGGGTTCTAAGAAAGGAAAAACTCTTTGGGTCCCTTCCCAGTCAATAGGTGGGCAACACGGTGCGTCTCGTGGGGATGTGGAGCAGGGCTGTCCAGGGTAAACTGTTCCTCCCTGATCTGCCTTATAGGAGAGCGTGCCCGTGTCCAGTTACCAGCAGGCAGGGATTCCTGTTGACTTGAAGAGGAAGATCGCGTGGCTGGGGATCAACATGCTCCTGAAGATGGTGAGCTAGTGGGCTGGGAGAGGGTGCTCAGGTCCAGCATGTGGCCAAATTGTATGTGGGGAGGTGGCGGGGACACTGCTTGGCTACCCTGGGTGGAGGGCGAGCCAAGTCAGAAGTCTGCTCTAGAAAGAGCTGAGCCTACCCAGACGCCCGTCCATGCCATGGCTTTCCATGAAGCATATTTGCAGTGGCGTGCACTCGGTCACCCTGCAAGGTGCTGTGGGAAGGGTGGAGAGCAAGACCCGGGCCCTGCCCCAGTTGCTTACATTTAGGACAAACAGCTGAAGACATTGTATGTTAAATGCTACTTCATTCATTCATTCAGCAAGTATTTATGAAGCATTTTCTATGTGCCAGGAAGTGCTGGATTTACATTAGTGTGCAAGACAGACATGGTTATAATATTCATGGAACTACTGTTTAGTGGGAAGACAGGCCACAAATAATTAAATGATATGTAAGGTAAGTATAGACACTAAAGGGTCGTTTAGAAAGGGCCTCTCCTAGCCTAGATATTTATTCAGGAAGTGGTTCCCTCAGCTGGAATGTGAAGGCAGTCTAGGTGTTACCCCTGAGAGGACGGCCTGACAATGGTTACATGAGTTGACACTCGTACAAGGACACAGTGATCCTGAAGCAGTGTGAGTTATAATCAGTAGTAACAGTGGCAGCCCAGCACTGTTAGCAGCTTACATGCAGGAGCAAAGAAAGAAGATACCGAGATTGTCTAGGGTCTGAGGTCTTCCTGGTGGCTGGCACAGAGACAGCAGTGGAGGGATGGATGGCAGGGTCTAGGCTGAATAGGCAGGACGAGTAGTCAGGTCTGGAGGGCACAGCATCGGGGTAAGAAAGAACCAGGTTTGTCAGTGGTCAGAGAGCAGGAGGAAACTACCAAGGTGACCAAGGTAGAGCCACGGGGGCCAAGGCTGTGGGGCTGCGCTGAGAACGGGCACTCAGGGCAGGGTGGTGGCCAGGTGCAAGCTGACAGCACCAGGAGGCTGTAAGCGCTGCTCAGGGGCTCAGGTTGAGGGAGGGCTGAGCGGCCCTGACTCCACCTCCAGCCCCTGGGTCCGTGGGTGTGGAGAGTCAGCAGCCCCCACCCCAGGGGCTCCTGGAGAAGTGGGGCTGTCGTGGGAGAGCCGGGTTTCCACTGTCAGTGCAGTGGAAGCTCAGTGGGCAGATGACTTTTGTCCCCAGTAACAGGGCACCGAGGGGGCACTGTGGGCTGAGGAAAGGGTGTAGTGCTAAACAACACCGGGAGTGGGGAGATCATGGGGGGCTTCCAGCTCCTGGGATCAAGGATGGGGGCGTAGGCCCCAGGGGATGAGCTGACAGCAAGATGCCAGGAAGTCTGGAGTCAGGGTCAGGTGCAGGCCCAAGCTTCTCCAGTTCCCAGGATTTTCACTGGGTAGCAAAGCCAGAATCTGGACTAGGAGGGTCTGTATGGCCTGGGTCTCTGGCCTGCATTCAGGAGGAGGGAGTCCACGTTGGCCAGAGGAGTTCCCTGAGAGCCTCTCCAGAAGCAGCTGCTCTGCACCTCTATACCAGGCCTCTCTTTTTCCCCTTATGGAAGGATCGCTGGTAGTCTCTCTGACCACTGAGATGACCCTTCATGGGAGGCAGATTTCTGTTCCACAAAGTCACGTGTGACTTCCTGTCTATCACAGTCCCTGGGGCTTTCCTTTCTGCTTAGCAGGCTCAAAGCCATTTCTCCCTGCCTACCTGACTCTATGTGCCAGTAGGTGGTTGTCAGTATCACTGTTAGCTGTCACTATGTGAAAGATGGAAGTAATGGGGAGAAGTCTGATTTATGATATATTCTGAAAGAAAGGAAATTCTATGAATTTTAAGAACAGAGAGGTTTGGGGGAGATCTTTAAACAATGAGTAAATATTTATTTTTAATTTAAATATTAATTGCTGAAATCAAGAGTAAAAATAAGTCTTCTGAAATGCTTTGATTTTATAAATTCTGTATAATCTTTTTCAATGTTCTTGACTTTGAAAATAACTTTTCACTTGAAAACATCAACCTGGCCTGTCCCTGTACAAATTCTGAGCTAATGACATCAAACAATGAGGTTTTATAAAATATACACCTCTCTGTCATTGTAATTGATCACTGGGAACATACTGTCACCTGGAAGCTTTATCCGCGTGTGGCCTGGTGGTGATGGGGTGGTGAGGGTTGACAGCCTTGAACAGACAGTGCTGATCTCTTTTCAGATATTTGTGGACAACTTCGTCCATGCGGACCTTCATCCTGGGAACATCCTGGTCCAGGGTGCTGATGGTCTGTCCAAGAGCCAAGAGGAACGGCTACAGCAGGTAGACGTCTGTGACACGCTGGCGGTGGCCGTGGCGCCTGCCCGGTGCCCGCTGCGCCTGGTGCTCCTAGATGCCGGCATCGTGGCTGAGCTACAGGCCGCTGACCTGAGGAACTTCCGGGCTGTTTTCATGGCGGTGGCGATGGGGCAGGTGAGACCTGCTGGGCCCTCAGGAGCTGAGCCCAAATCTTTTAGGCTCTCAGGAGCTTCGGGGCTCCTCAGCCTTCGTCATTCTTGTAAATGCCTTTGGGAGCCAAGGTGCTCCTGATGGAATGTCAGGGTCTTTATGTCACAATGTGCGCGTGTGACAGGCCAGTTCCAAGCAGCTCATGGTTTGGGATGGGAAGTGCTTCCATCCCGAATGCCATTACGTGGAGGGAGTATCTCTTTGTTCTTTAGCAAGCGTAGGGCTGGGCACTAGAACTGCTAGCCCCGTGACTGAATAATGGCTGCCCTGGTCTGTGCCATTTGCTGTGATTTGGAGTGTTGGTGGGAAGCTGCAGCAAAGGGGACTTATTCTCCAAGTGCGGGGAGACACATTGGAACCTCTGGTGTGGGGGAGCGTGTGTGGGTTTTAACCTCTCCCAGCCCTGCGATGCTGAGGGGCTCCAAAGGTTGAGAATTATTATTTAGAGAAAAGGATTCAGCAAAGCCTCTGTGGAGTCAACTTAAAGTGCTATGTTAAGGTGACAATGAAAAAACCCTCTGGCTGGCTCGTGCAAAGTTCTCCAGCAAGAAAGACCCTGGGAAAGAGCAAGATGATTAAAAAACAAAGAGATGGGCAAATTCAAGGGAGTCCCTGCTTAGGAGGCTTCCAAGGGGACAGACAGGGTTTTGAGCCTGGGCCAATTCAAAAGGGTCCTCTGGGCTCAGGTTAAACACAGGTGCAGTGGTGGGCGGGGTTGGAGGTCCCCTGCACAGGTTTGGATGAAGGAAGAAGGTCACAGCCCAAGGAGGGAGAGCTTGGCTCCTGTGCTGCGAACGTGAAAGGCGTTAGCAGTGACCAGGAGGGCGGTCGGTGCTCGGGGAGACCATGGAGGCATTGGTCAGAGTGTGTCCTGGGCAGAGGTGACGAGAGAAGGCTGGAGCACAGAGACTGGGTCAGCTGCGAGTAGGGAATTCTGCTGGGGCAGAAGGCGGCCCACGAGGAGAGGGTAGCTGGTCCAGCCCGGTGGCAGGTCCTGGAGCCTCTGGGGCCAGGCTGGTGGAGCATGAGCAGCCAGACACTGGTTTTGACACTGTGCCCCGTGTGGCCCTGGAGGGCAAAGGAGACAGCACACTGCCTTGTCCTGACTGCACTAAGCACAGGTAGGATTCCACCGACCAAGAGAGACTTCGAAAGACTGGTCGGTTACCAGGTTTTCTGGGGGGTGAGATTACAAAGGAGGGGTAGCCAAGCACAGGAAGGTAGGTTGATTAGGTGGGGGCGACCAAGATGCGAAGCAGTTTGCGCAGAGCATCTAGTTTGGTGCCCCCCAACTCTACCAAGTTTCCCTTATTTGCATCTTCCAGGGACAAAGAGTGGCTGAGCTCATCCTGCATCACGCTCGGGCCAGTGAGTGCAGGGATGTGGAGGGATTCAAGGCTGAGATGGCCACACTGGTGACCCAGGCCAGGAAGAACACCATCACCCTGGAAAAGGTGAGCAGGGCACCAAGGGGCAGGCCTCCGTGTGCTGTCCTCGCCCTGGGACAGAGCAAGCCCCAAGTGGACGGGAGATCTTTTTATTGGGGGAGGTCTCCAGGGAGTTTGAGTTTTAAGGCAGATGAAAAACAAAGCTTTCCTCTGCCCACATCTTCTGGGTGTGAGAGGGCCCACCGAAATCCCTGGCTCTCAAGAGTGGTTCCTGGACCAGGTTCTCCAGGGTGGCTGCTGGGGCAGTGACATTTATAGTGCCACCCCATCTGGGTGTAGCTGTTCTGCGACTTCATCTGTATCTGGAGCTTAGCTGAGCTTGGAGGGAGGGACGACTACTTTCCTGAGCAGCCAAAGGACATACCTAATGTTCACGTCCTCTACTTAGACCTGAACCAGAGCCCACTTTGTATTTTACACATAGTTCTAACCTGACAGTTTTTTTCCCCTAAGTTCATGGTCTACACTAGCAAGGAGTGGCCCACTGGCAGTGAGGAGCAGCAGCTGGCTGCTGATCTTCCTTATTCCGAAGTGGTTTTTATATGTGCTGGGGGTAGACGCACAGGGGTAGCCAGGCTTTCAGGCCTGTTCCCTGGAAGGGGTCTTTGAACCCAGACTCAAAATGGGAGTTGGGCTCATGCGTGTGCAGTCCTTCTGCACACGGGTGTGTGTGTGTGTGTGTGTGTGTGTGTGTGTGTGTGTGTAGGTAGGTAGGTAGGTAGGTAGGTAGGTAGGTAGGTGGGTTTGGGTGGTGGACCGGAGGCAGGACAGGGGCCTGGCAGGGAGATGTGGTTCTGGGGCTCAGCACTCTCTGCAGTCAGCTTTGTTCTCTTTTCCAGCTTCAAGTTTCCAGCCTTCTCTCAAATGTCTTTAAGTTACTGATGACTCACAAGGTGAGGCCCCAGGCAGAGCTGATCAGGTCAGGCTGGGAGGTCTCTGGGGAGGTGGTGGGTGGCCACAGGGTGCTGAGAGGTACTTCTCTTATAGGAGACTTTGTTTTTTGAAAACATTTTTTTTCCCAATGCATTTGCATGAAGAGTGCTGTTTCTGTGTCCTGACTCGGTATAAAAGGCTCTTTGTTGCTCTGTTTGTCTGTACCTGTCAGTCTGTGCCGTCTAAGTATCTGTGATACTTAGCTATAGAAAAATAATTTTCAAACGTAAAAACGGGCTTTTTATGCCTTTTCTCTCCTCGGTTCATATTAATGACACTTGGTGTTAACGTGAGTCATGCTTGCACAGCCCCTCCCTGTGTGCTGTGAAGTCCTGGGGTTGGGGGCAGCCCAAGAGGAGGTGCCTCTTGTCCTGATGCATTCAGAGGATCCTGCAGGGCTGTCCTGCTATGCAGGGCGCTTTTCCTTGGAGAGAGGTGGCCTCAAGGTTCTGTTCCTTGGAGAGAGGTGGCCTCAAGGTTCTTCACCTTGGCCTTTGCCTCGGCTCTGTCTACTTGTGATGAGTGTGGTCTTGGGCTATTCCTCAAAGTAAAGCTGCCAGCCCAGGAAATAAGGAGTTGAGGGCAGGGAAAGGAAGATTCTTGTCTGAAGATGGCTTTTCCTATTGTTCCTCTTGAGGTTCTGCGATCTGATAAAGACACATCACATGGAAAAGGCAGCCATTTGGCAAGGATCCTAACACAGAGTTAAGAGTCAGAAAGCTGGCTGGTCTAGAGCCTTCATCTAGCAGAAGGTGTGATGGGGGCAGGGCGCTCACAGGCAGAGCCAGGACTTGACACGACACTGAGATCTCAGTCCAATGCTCTTTCTTCTGTTCCAAAAACCACTTTGCAATAGCTGTGGCTTGGAATGAAACAGTGACACAGACTAAAGGACTCCCTGAGTATGCAGGACACATGATTACAAGTTAGGGTTAGCTAGCACGTGTGGGAAGCCTACCACCTGAGAGCTGCTATGCAGGGTGCTTTTTATTACAGTTCCTCATTGAAATCTCAGGACAACCCCTCAGGCAGGTGTGGTCTATACTGTATTATCCCCACGAAGAGACTGGGGCATAGAGAGGTTAAGTAACTCCCCAAGTCCTGCCAGCTGTGCACAGCAGAGCCAAGGGCTGCACCCTGTCTCTGACTCTGGGGTTGACTTTGTTGGTGGGGTTTTTGGTGAAAAACTTTATGCTGTCCTAAACTTTTGTTAAGTTCTATTTTAGAATGGCACCTTAGGATTGGGAAGAGCTTTCATCATTGCTGGGGAGTTGGCTTGGAGAGAAACAGGAATAAACATACACTCCTGGGAGTTTGGTTGCACAGGATGTGGAGCAGGTTGCTGATGCTCAGGCCCAGCTCCATTGCTCAGCAACTGTGACCTGCAGGAGCCTCTCCAAGTTCACAGGGCCTCCCTGAGGGCTGGATGGAGCCATGACTATAGTAATCATAGCAGTGTACCCTGAGCACCCTCTATGTGTACTGTGGTACCTACTTTGGCTATTTAACATCTATTAGTATCCGATTTAATCCCCTCAGCATTCTTCAAAGCAGGCACCAATGCCGAGAGGCCAAGCAACTCACAAATGGCCCCAAGGCCCCCGTGGCAGTGCCAGGATCTGGTGCCAGTAGTCTGAACGCTGCTTCGTTCTTCTGCCTCCTGTGCTCACTCTGCAGACAGCCTTCCTCACACACTGTTGTAATTGTTCCCAGGCTGGAAGAGCAGAGAGAGGGCCTAGAACAGCTACTGTATTCTAAGCACTATAATAGGCACTTAGTTTTTTTAATAATTAAAAGTTCTTAATTTTGGTAAAAAAATAATTGAAAATTTACCCCTAAAAATCTCCAAGTGCACAGTTCGGCAGTGTCAACCATATTCTACATTGCTGTGTAACAGGTCTGTAGAACTGTCTCATCTTATAAAACTGAAACTCTATACCCGTTGGACAATAACTCCCCATTTCTCAGTCCTCCCAGGCCCTGGCAACCACCATTCTACTTTCTGTTTTCATGATTTTGATGACTCTAGATATCTCATATAAGTAGAATCATAGTATTTGTCCATATGTGACTGCCTTATTTCACTCAGCATACTGTCCTTCAGGTTCATTCATGTTGTGGCATGTGACAGGATTTCCTTCTTAAAAACTGAATAATATTCCAGTGTATGTATATACTATGTGTTCTTTATTCATTCATCTATCAGTGGATATCTGGGCTGCTTCCATCTCTTGGCTGTTATTTGTAGTGCTGCAGTGAACATGGGTGTGCAGATATCTTTGAGATCCTGCTTTCAATTCTTCTGGATATTTACCCAGAAGTGGGATTGTTAGATTATCTGATGTTTGTTTAGTTTTAAGGAAATGCCATACTGTTTTCCATAACATACACAATTTTGAATTCTCACCAACTGGATAGGGGTTTCAATTCTCCACATCCTCACCAACATTTGTTATTTTTTGTTGTTTTTTTATTTTTATAATGGTCATCCTAATGGGTGTGAGGTGCTATCTCATTATGGTTTTAACTACATTTCTCTAACTATTGGTGATGTTCAGTATCTTTTCATATGCTTTTTGGCTATTTGTACATCTGCTTTGGAAAAATGTCTATTCAGGCACTTAGTTTTTTAATAAAAATTTTGACAAATGTAGAGGTAGAAAGAATACAACAAACACCAAAAAAATTCACTACTCAGCTTAAGAATGAAACATTCCCAATAGTGTTGAAGCCCCAGGTCCCCGACCCTGAACAGAGCCTGTGTGGCCGAGGGTCCTCTCACGTTCTGACCGGAAGTACCTGAACCTTAGCAGGAGCACGTAGCTTTCTGCTCATCAGCCTGTCTGATACTCTAGACAACTTCTCAGGCCTTAACTGAGACAAATACTCATTACTTTTAACAAAGATTATTTTTCCACGAGTCAACCTTCCATTTTATGACCTTCTGTCTACTTGAAAAACGATTCTAGTTCTAGGTTTAAATCCTGACTCTACTCTTTCTCACTCTGTGGCTTGAACAAGTCACTTAAGCACCCTGAGCTTTAGTTTCCTGATCTATAGAATGGGGACAGAGATAGCACTTTTGAGAATTAACTGAGCAATTTTGATGTAAATGAATTTACCATTAACCTGGCTCTAAAGTGGAAAAAGCTCCACTTGTGTGTGAGCAAAGTCGGTTGTACGGGGTTTCTTAACAAGGTTACTGTATATTTTGCAAAATGACCCTTATTTAGATTTATAGTTTCCGGTATATCTGTGAAATATTAATTTTATTATTTTTAAATCATTCGCACACACACACCACAAGAGAAGTACATACCGTACCCCCAGATTTTTCCTTAGTAATACTAGTGGATGGGAAGGTGGGTGAGTAGATGAGACGGTGGGGAAACCGAATGGTAGGGGGAAAGAATGTTAGGTGGATAGCAAAAAATCACATGGGCTGGTACAAAAAAAGGCCAAGAGTAAACAGCAACATGGTTATCCAGAACTCTCTCTATTTATCAATGGGCTTTGGAAAGAACCACGTTTTTTTCTGTTTCAGGTAAAGCTTGAGAGCAACTTTGCCTCCATTGTGTTTGCCATCATGGTGCTGGAGGGGCTTGGTCGCTCTCTGGACCCCAAACTGGACATCCTGGAGGCAGCAAAGCCTTTCCTTCTGAAAGAACTAGTGTCCTCCCCGTGACTGTGGCAGTGGCATGCACTGGCTGTTAGCTCAGAATTAAAGTCCACTCCCAGCAGCCTCTCCTGTGGCAGTTTGAACATTTTAAAATGGGGATGTGGAAGGCAGGCCATTGCTTTTCACTGATTTGGTTTCAAGTGTCTGTTTTAACAGCTTTCGGTTATTTGGGGAAGTAAAAGGAGGGAAGGGTCCTATCTGTTCAGCTGTAGAAGTTGAAATGTTCTGTGGAGGATGAATAAACTTAGTTATTTTGTTTTCTTGTTTCTCTCTCTTCTCTTCTTAACCCTCTATGCTCCCTGATCAGGTGGGTTCTCTTGGACTCCTAGGTTAGAAATTGTCACAGAACCCTGTAGACCCATAGCTTCTAATTTTTCTTTTATGTACCCTTATTGGTAAAAAGTTGAACATATTTATATACATATATGTGTATAATTTATAAATTTTATGCAAGTGAGGCCACCAATAGCAAATCTCTGGAGGCACAGTATACACTTAGGGGAAATTTCCCTGTACTTCAAATTATCTTCCTTATAATTTTTAATAATTTTTGCTGACCTCTTCCTAAATTTTATTACGAGGTAAAAAAAAAAAAAAAAAAAAGCAATGTGGCTGACATACTAGGGACAGGAGCAGAATTAGCTCTGTTCTCTTCTTAAAGTTCCCCTGTGCTCACATATTAGTTCAGACTCAGGTTTCTCTGAGCTATGTTCAGGCCCTTGTCCATTTGTCCAGCGTTAATTTTGGTTCATATTAATATATAGATAAGATAGTCAGTATAGCCTCTTAACCAGGGCTTGAAATCTGCAGTCACATCCAGTTACACTCCAGCAGTGAACTAAGGGGTAGTGGCAACTGCATGTCCCTCTGCGCTGGGCCCACCCACGGGACTGTTCTCTCAAAGCTGACCTAACCCGTGGCTGGCCCAGGTGGACTAAGAGGATCCCAGATTCGCTTGTAGAGTGGATATTAGTAAAGCTTAATTTCTTATTTTTCTAAATAAAAATAGTATTTTTCCCGTGTCTCTTGCTTGCTCTGGAGACCACTGCTCTAGACAGTGAGTAGAAGTCAAGCCTTCCTGCTTTCTGAAAGCCCTGCTCTGGCCACAGGACTAGATTCTTCCATTCTTTCCTTCTCAAGGATTAAGTTCCTCATTTCTGGTGTTTAGGGGGCAAATAATGTTATTTAGACAGGGATACCTATGGTGCAGTTTTTTTCAGAGGGGTGGGGATGTTATTTTTACTTCCCAAGTGTTGAGGGGAGGGCATTCTAATCAGACCGTGAGGGATTGGGGTGGCTCCAGGGATCTGGGAGGGCCAGTGGTGCTATTCGGCTGCCTCCTCACGGACACGCCAGCCAGACCCATGGCCCTGTGCCAGGTGCATGTATACTTACACCATGGGGCAAGAGCGGGGTACACGCAGAGCAGGCGTCTCCCTGCGCCTACACCAGCACCACTAAACCTTTTCTTACAGCCAGTGATGAAGCCCTCTGTGGTGTGTATTCTCTATCACTGCACACAAATATACAACATGGATTACCTCACTGTATCTGCGGGTCAGAAATGTAGGTGCCATTTAGCCAGGTCTTCTCTTCAGGGTCCTGCACAGGCTGTAGGCATCCTGAGGCTCCACTGGGGTGGGTCTGATGTCAAGCTCACTCATGTGGTTGTTGGCACAATTCAGTTCCTTGTGGGCTGCTGGACCGAGGGCCTTAGTTCCTCAGGAGCTGTTACAGCAGCAACAGAAAATGAACACGGCTGTATCAAAGAGGAGAAAAAAGGTTAATGGTACGCTTTGATATAGGTAATTTGCTGAATTTTAAAATAAGTATCTTAAAAATGCTAACTTAGTTATATAAAGTCATCATCTTAAGAAGAAAAGACTACTTTCTTGGGTGTAAGTGGATACAGTGGCAGCCTGGCATTGACCCTGAAAGACCATAGCTTAATCTCCTCTAGAAAGTACAGGTTCATTTCAGTGTTACTAAAAACACTGGGAAGTTCCTTTTTTCGTCCTGAGACAGGGAAAGCGAGATCAAGCAAGTCTTTAAGAGTAGGAAATTAAATAAACATGAAGTCTTGTGAACAATGTTTTTTTTTCATTCCTTTGCTTTGTTTTTTATTTCCAGTTATAGAATAAGGTCTTGATTTGGGGTTAGATGCTCTATGCTAGGTCATTTATAGTCTGTTCTCACAGTTTGTCAAAATTTGGTAATTTGATTTGCATTTAGAAGCTGAGAGCTCAGTGCCACTGCTTGGCATCCTCTCCCTCACCTTCTAAAATGCATCCATTCAAATAGGGGGCTCATCTGAAAACCAAAAGGGCTACCATGCAACCTGCAAAAGGCAGTAAGAGATATTTGCCCCTGGAGTTCTTAGAGCATGCCTGCAAAACAAAATGTATAACTGCTACGTGCTCAAAATAGTTTGATTGGGATCATAAACTTTTTATAGTAAAAGAATCAGAATTTGTGATATAAAACATTAAAGCTAAGGACTGCACATATGGTCTGTTAAACAATATTACTTTAAATCCAAACATTGAAGTTAAAACTTTTAGTTTTGTAATTCAGCAAGAAAGATGGGGAGGGCGAGTTAATTTTAGTTCACCCGAATAGCTTTTGCTTTCAGGTAAGGGAGGTATAATAAAAGAATAAAAATTTCCTAAGTACATGCTGTGGGCCAGGTACTATCTTAAATGACCCAAATTCAGATGAAGGCCGCTGACTCTCATAGAAGTGACTTGTCCAGATTCATAGAGCTAATAACTGGCAAAGCTGAAGTCTGAACTCCAGATCTTCAGACTCCAAGTTCAATGCTCTTTTTTTGTTTAAGCTGTGCTTTTTTGTGTGTGGCCTTGGAATCATAGCATTGTTCTTTCTTGGGACCAAGGTGGCTGTGTAGCTTGGGGAGTGAGTTCCCTAGGAAGAATGGCAAGCCCTGTCTTCCTATATCATGAACTTCCTATCCTAGTAGTTTGCACCTGTCACAAAAGGGAAGTGAACGGTAACCCAGAGACAGCTACACTGTTGTACATCAACTGGAAAGTCAACTTTTGTCCAAAAGATAGTGGATTTTTTCCTCTAATTTATATACTTAGAGAATACTTAGAGAATAGGAGGGCACGAGGACAAGAGAGAGTCTACAGGGACAGAGGGTCAATCAATAGGCTGTTCAAAAGGGTGTGGGGCAGCTCAGCAATCATATGCTTTAAGTGGGCCTCACTCTAGGGAGATTTCCTGTTACAAGGCACATGGAGGCCCATATCCTGGCCCTGGAGGAGGGGTATTAGTTATATTCTAGGCACTCAAATAAATCCCTAAATTCAGCACTACATTTTTCTCCATAAAATCCTGTTTTTCATGCTTGTGACTCTGACCGTGAAGTCTTCAGTGCTTAGCAAGTGATCCATTTCAAATTAAAATCGCCAAGGTGTGAGGCTGGCCGGCTAAATTTATAAATTAATTAAACTTGGAGGTGCCTAGGAATACCATAGCCCGTAAGTGGAGACCGTAAGAATTTGGGGAGGTGCGTTTAGAGAAGCATGGAATCCATCCAGGATTTAACAGAAGGCAACAGGAAGAGACAAAAACCAAGAATCCGGGTGTGGTTCGGGATCAAGGAATTAGGAGCACCGCATAAATTGGAGACCACGCTAAAATGCAGATTCCTTGGCCCTACTCCAGACTGAGGGTATCTGGGGTCGGGCTTCTCAGGTGACTCTTGATGCCACTAGTCTAAGTATTGATATTTGGGAATCACTGGCTGCTGGTGAGTAAAGTTCAAGTTTACACAACAACAATAAAAGATCCGCTGTGAGCCTCTTGCAGGAGAGATGACTTCAAAGGACTAGCTTTGGGAAGGACCACGGGTTCACACAGGATTTGGCAGTCTAAGAGGGTCTGGGAGGCAGTTAATTCAGGAGGAGCAGGCAGAGTGGCAGGTTCAGGTAGGAAAACGGACCCGCCCAGGGAGGGGCGAGTTCAGACTCACTGTTAGAATTTCTTCGCACACGCCTTACTAACAGGTGTTCCGAGGTGCGCCTTTCCCGCGGCCGAAAGCGTGGCTCCGCCTAGCGGAGCACGTCAGGGCCGTCACTTAGCAACGCCTAAGGCCGCCTACAGCATTCACATTTCGGAAGGCACCTCCTCACCAGCTAAACCACGACACGCCGCGTCCCTCCGAGCGCGCGGCCCTCCCCTGGAAAGGGACTGAGGTGCTAACTTGGGACAGGAACTGCCGCATCCCCCCACCTCAGACATCGTCCTTCGGGAGGTGGGCGGGGCGACGCCGCTGACGTCTGGGGCGGGGCGCCGGGGGGAAGTGACGTGCGGGCGGCGGTGCGGCCCTCGGGACGACTGTCCGGACGCGGGCAGGCATGTCGGTTCTGACGCGGCTGGCGCCCTTCGTTCGCGGCGGAGGCCGCCTCTTCGGAGGCCTCAGCCTGCGGGAGGCTGGAGG
>NW_011888829.1:1030244-1073019 GCF_000151845.1 Pteropus vampyrus | reverse complement strand
CACTTTACCAGGAGGTAGTGCAGGGTAGTGCCTGCCACACTCTGGCTGTATGACCTTGGAAAAGTTTCTTGATCTCCTTATGCCTCAGTTTTCTCACCTGTATAATGAGGGATGACGTTCACTTCTAGGGATTAAATGAATTACAGTTTTCTAAAGTGTTTTAGGACAGTTGCTTGTGCCTAGTAAGGACCCTACAAGTATTATTTAACTTGTTAGGGAACTGAGATTCAGGGAAATTAAAGGAGTGACTTGCCTAAAGTCACATGTCTATTAAGAATATGGAGCTGAGACAGGTGTGAGGTGGGAAGAAGGAAAAGGCTTGTGTGACCTGAGCAAAGACAGTGATGGAGAGCCACCAGCAGTAGCCCTTGACCCTATGTGGGGAGTCTGGGGGGGTGCTCCCCTTTGCTGAAGTCACAGCACACATTGATTTCACAGCGTGAGTCATAAGTATTTATGAGTATCTTCTAGAGTCCAGGATACTTTCTAGGTGCTGGGGTTAGAGCAGAATACAAGAAAGATAATGAAGCTTCATTCTGGAGAGAGGACACAAGTAGAAAAGAAAGAACATATTTAGGTACTGTTAAGTGGCATGAAGAAAATAAAAGAGGATTAATCTAGAGTGCTTGGGGTGGGCGTGCGGTGGGATGGGTTCTGTATGTAGGATGATGTAGGAATGCACACTTAAGAGTTTGATTTGAACTACGACCTGAGTGGTGAGAAGTGAGCCATGCAGAGATTCCAGAAAGAGCCTCTCAAAGAGACAGCAAATGTAGAGGCTCTGTGTTGCTGATGGGAGAGGCTGGAGCGGGGTGAGCCGAGGGGAGAGGGGTAGAGATGGGTCAGAGAGATGGGTGGAGGGAGAGTAGGGAGGGCCTTGCAGGTGACAAAAGGTAAATGAGATGGGAAGCCATGGGAAGCTTGTAAACTTCAAAATAATATGACCCTGTTTATGTTTTAAAAACAACTTTCGCAGAGAGTTATGGTGCATTTTTGTGTTTAAACTTGACATTTAAAAATCCTGGTTTGGAACAGCCATTTCTTTGGATATTGTTTCTTCTTCATTCTGTTTTCTCCATGTGGGACACCAGATAGGCATATGGAAAAACAGTTAGGTTTTGTCATCCACCTAAGCTCGTTCATACGCCTTACCTGTGTCTAATTCAGGCTTTAATCCTTTTTATTTTAAATGATTACTTTTTTTATATCTAGAAATTCTGTGTTTTTTATCAAACCTGATTGATTTATGGTTTGTTTCTTGCTCTTAATCGCACATTTATTTAAAAATTACTTTGTTTTCTGTAGTATAATTTTAATTATCCATTTTTTAAGTCTCGTGGTTTCTTTTGCAGATCTTCATTCATAGTCTTATTTTCTTGTAATTTTTGACTGAGCTTCTCGTTTTTACTGAAGCTTGATCTGTCAGAATTCTTTTAGATTTTGCTTCTCAAGGGTGGTCTCAATCCAAGATCACTTTAAATTCTTGTCTGGGGGAGGTGTTTTGGACCTGCCACACAGGTTCAACCCAGGCAGTGTGTGAATTTGGATGCAGACCCACCTGAGGACTGGCTGCTGGTAACAGAGTGCTGTTCCTCTGTCCAGGGCAGGTTGTTTCTCATTGACTCTTACGTTGTGGGTTGCATCTGTATTCAGAGGTCTAGTGATTAGATTTCCCATCTTGCCTGGGCCCCAGCTGCTTCTCTTGTCCCCTTCGCCCCATGTAGCTGTCCAGTTGTAGGTTCAAGGACTTTGGGGAATAGAAGAAACCCTCAGAGTGAATGCCAGCTTTGGCGCTTGCATCGTTTCCAGGCCTTGTTTTTACTTAGATTTTGCCCTTGGTAGAGTCCTTCCTTTTGTGTCTGGTCAGTAATATATTAAGCTTTAAAAAAATTTTTCATCTAGCCTCGTAGTTGTTTCAGTTTGGAGGGCTGTTCAGCAGAGCCCTCATGGATTGTGTCTCACAACTTGTCAACAGTATCTCAATGAAAAAAATCAGAAAAAGTTGTTCAGACTTACTGTTTAAAGCTCTGCTTTGCTCACAGTTATTAGCTTATTGAAAAGGATTTGCTGAGTCCTCTTTCCGATAGAGTGGATTTGAATAAAGATTGAGTCTTTTAATAAAGATTGTAATAGAGCAGAGGACATAATTTGCCTTTGAAATAGATGGCTAAATAGGACAAAATTAATTTGCTTATTTGTTTTTCTCGATAAACAAGTGACCTGGTACAGGCCTTCACAGTCTCTTTACTAAAACTCTTGGGGCCAGTACCCCATTATCAACACATTCATATTTCTGGTACAAGATACATGAATAGTCGCTAAAGGAAATCATAATTAGCTTCTCGTCAGTTCAGGCTAGTTTTTGCTGCTACACAAATTTAAAGTAAGCTTATGAGAAATGAGTATTTTGAGAGACTGTGGAGCTCTATCATTCTGTATGTGGTGGAGATGAGAAACGTTAGGTTTAGTTTCTGGATGTAGCTCCAAGTTTTGGATGCCGTAATGTAATACTGTGGAGATGCAGCGGCTGCTCATCGTCATCTTTCCGTCCCGTAGCGCTGGCGGCGGCGTGCACATCGAACCCCAGTACCGGCAGTTCCCCCAGCTGACCAGATCTCAGGTGCTCCAGGCCGAGTTCTTCAGCGGGACCATGTGGTTCTGGATTCTCTGGCGCTTTTGGCACGACTCAGATGCTGTGCTGGCAAGTGCAGGGGGTGTTTTTCTCTTTTTCGTGGGTGGGGGGAGGGAAGAAATATTAATAGTTTCCTTTTATTTTTTTTTCTGTTTGTAGACAGTTTTTCTATCTGGATACAGTAGTTCCCCCTTACCTGTGGTTTCAGTTACCTGGGTCAACCTTGGTGTGAAAATATTAAATGGAAAATTCCAGAAATAAGCAATTCGTAAGTTTTAAATTGTGCGCCATTCTGAATAGTGTGATGTAATCTCATACTGTCCTGCTTTTCCCCACCTGGGACGAGAACCATCCCCTTTGTCCAGCGTCTCCACGCCCGCCAGTCACTAAGTAGCCATCTCGATTATTAGATCAACTGTCATGGTATTTTTGTTCAGGTCACCTTTATTTTACTTTGTAATGGCCCCAAAGCAAATTCGGCAATTCGGACATGCCAAAGAGAAGCTGTAAATTGCTTCCTTTAAGTGAAAAGGTATGTATGTATAGGAAAAATACATAGTATTTGTAGGGTTCAGTACAATCTGCAGTTTCAGGCATCCCTTAGGGGTCCTGGTACGTAATCCCCATGGATAAGGGAGGACTACTGTGTATCCTGTCACCATGGTATTCTCTGTACATGCAGGAATCCTGTTATTTAATAAAACATATTTCACACCTTTCATATTCAAGCTTGCATATGTAGGTAGTCCATGTCTTATAGTTTGTTAGTTTGCCATATTCGGAGGGAGACTACAAATTAATTCTTTTACCCTCTAAACTAGGTGTTCTTGGGTGGGTTAAGTTTCACACTTAAATCCTTTAAATGATGAATGTTATCTATTCTGTGCAGAGGCCCAGGTTGGGGGGGGTAGGTGTGGGCTAATTTGTTTTGAGGAGGGAAGTTAGTTCCTGGTGACTTTCTAACACATCCTTAGTCTCACCTGAGCTTTTATTGCATTTGCACAGACCCTGTTCTCTAGGAAATGACACCTTTAAGCCACTGAAATCTGTGCCTGTTGATCCAGAATACTTTGAATTTTAGTAAATTTGGTTTTGTTTTCAGGGTAGGAAAATAATGTTAAATTTAAACAGTGTACAAGTTTTAAAAGCATCGAGTTGATTAATATCCCATTTTTCTTAGAACTTCTCTGTGCCCTTGTTGCCCCAAAAGAATCTGCCTTATCTATGGCCATGCCACCCTGAACAAGCCCGATCTCATCTGATCTCAGAAGCTAAGCAGGGTCGGGCCTGGTTAGTACTTGGATGGGAGACTACCTAGGAAGACCAGGTGCTGTAGGCGTAAAAAATAAAAAAATAAGGGATTGTAAGCTGACAAGGTCCTTGCAATCTGTGAGGTCAACCAAGGGTTGCCTCACCTAAAAAAGCAAAACAAAACAAAAAAGAGCTGCCTAGCGTCTATGAACTGGCAGCACGTAGACACCTATCACACTGTGGGTGGCTGTTGGGTGGCTATTTGGCGTGAGATGGTAGTACAGCCAGACGCGCCTTAGATCGGGGTGGAAGATGAACGAGTCCACCTGAGGCTCCTCAGGCTCCCAGTTGGAACGACAGGGCCGTTTGAGATGTTGGGTAGCTCTGAGATCTCTGGCCTCCATCCCCCAGCCCTCCATCACAAACACATGTTTGAGTGCTGGCTCAGGCTGGTGGCTTCCAAATGGCAGGCTTTTAAAATTTGGGCCACAGCTACCATTGAACAGACTGAAGGCCAGTTGGACCATCAAGTAGTTAGAGAATCTGATCCTATGTTATGTCAAGGGCTGTGTATATAACAGCCTTATGACATGTTTTTCTTTTCAAAAAATTTTTAAATGTAATTGTGAGCAGTATAGGTTATTGACTTTTTTTTTTTTTTTAAATGATGTCACCAGGGTCACTTTCCATATCCAGATCCTTCCCAGTGGACGGATGAAGAATTAGGTATCTTTCCTGATGACGAAGACTGAAAGTGTAGACTCGACTCTACAAGTGAGTATGCCCCAAATTCCTACTTTTTTAAAGGCATATTTACCTTTGGACAGTAAACATGTTTTGGCTTTGTACCTATGATGGTCTCAAAGAAAATGCATTTTCTGACAGCATGAAGAACATTTGACTATATCACGTGTCTCATTTTTGTCTTTTATATTTTCACATTTGTCCGCCCCCCTTTGGTCTCATCTTCCTTTTCAACTGTATGTTTTTAAAAATTCTTTTTTCCTAAGTTTTGTTAAAATTTAAGAACCCATTTATCCATCAAAGACTTTTAAGTACCAGCTCTGCACAGAGATTACAGGGGTGGACAAGACAGAGGCTTACAGTATGTTTGTAGTTGTAAAAATACTACAGTGTTCTGCCCTTAGCATTTACATGGAAATGCATCCATGAATATCACGATATGGAGTTGCATGGTTTATTAACTCTTTAAACAGTAAAAGGTTATGACCCTTTCGTTTTCCAGATCAGGAAGTCAGTTTTTCTTCTTTCAGAAGAAAGGTGCTAGGAGGAGCTTCTTTCCCCCCAGTGGTTAAGACATTCTCATTTAACATTTTAAATTAATCAGTACACAATTATAATTGCCATCATTCATTAAAACACTTTCCAGAATGCCTTGGAAAGTGTTTTAAAGGATGGGAAGCATTAAATGATAGTTAATTGTTTCCATTAAATCATGTTATTAGTATTGCCTTTATAATTTTAATTAGAAGTAGCTTATCGACATGAAAATTACAGCAGTTTTTGGTTATGTAGGGAGGAGATGGGAAAAATGTCATGAAAGGGCAGGCAGCTAAGCTTTTTGACAGCACGTCACATGTTTCTGGCTCTGTTAAGGACAGAGGTCCCAGTTCTTAACGGCCTTCTGCTCCGCCTGTGTGAACATGTCTGTCAGCACTGACCTCTTCTGTCTTCTGATTCCCCACTATTCCCACACATAATTAAAAACATTTTAATAACCAGACTGTAAACTCTGAGAGCGCAAGGTGGTTTTGCTTCCCTCCTCACAAGGCTACTCAGTGGATGCTTGAATAATTGAGAGAATTATGGATTTGAATTATTGAAAATAAAAGTACTTAAAACTTTCCACTTTTGTTTTCCTGCAGGAGCCAGGTGAAAATTTCAAGAAATTATGGACCTCATATTGTATATTAAAGTCGTAAATTAAAGCGTTTTGGTCAAGAATGAGGAACTGAGTTCTGGATGTCTCTGATGATGAGATACACGTCACAGATTGTTTTCTGTGCCCCCAATTGCTGTGCTAGCTGGTTATAGGCCCTTCAGTGGATCCCCTTGGCTAACCCCTGGCGCAGGTAGCCGCTAGTTCCATTTATCAGTGAGGACATCGGAGCTCAAGGGGATGAGGTAACTTTCTTAGGGTCACACACTGATGACTGGCGACGTTAGGTCTGACCCCACACGTAGTCAGTCACACTGCCTGCCTCCTTAGCTAATGTCTTAGACGTATATGGACAGTAAGTGTGAAAACTGTTGCCATTTCTCTACTGATGATATAGTTTCGCCCTGAATACACAAGAGGTGAGAGGTCAGGGCTGTCCATTTATTGTGCTTACATATCTCTAGTGGGCTGGGCACTGTATTGAGTGGCCATTTGTGGAACTCATCAAGACATTTCTAACCAGGAATTCTTAGGGCTGGAGGAATGGGGGAGAAGGGTGAAATAGAACTTTTTCTAAAATTTATTTCCAAGGACGTTCGAACTGGTGTAGCATTACAGTTCTAAGTAGGTGGGACAGAATTTTTCTCTATTTACAGATAAAAATCTGCGGTATAGAGTGGCTTAATGACTTGCCTAGAAGCATAACTTCGCGTTTTTAATTTAGGTTTTAGCCACCTAGACATTGGGAATACAGTGCTAAACAAGACGAGAAAAGTCTGTTCATAGAGAACTTAGATTTCAGGAAGGGACGACGACAAGGTTTACTAAGTGCTATGAAGAAAATAACACTGGGTGACGTGCTGGAGGCGAGTGGTTTTGGGGTTGACAGGGAAGGCATTTGAACTGCAACCTGAACGAGGAGGAGGAACCAGTGTGAGGGTCTTCAGGAAGAGTGCTCTAAGGACAAGGGACAGCAGAACCAAAGTCTAGGGTGGGCCCAGTCGCTGTTTAACGAACAGGAAGTCCAGCGGGGTTCCAGCAGGTGAGGGGAGGTTGGTTCAATTATCACAGCTTCTGATAAAAATTTCAGAAAAGCTAGTGTGGTGGGGTTCTTTATAATAGAATTTTATCACAATAATTAGAGCATTCACAATTCTGGGCTAAATTTTAAGGAAAACCTCACAGGATAATACATTCTTTAAAATAAGGCTGCAATTCTGTTGTAGTCATGTGTGAAGGTTATTTAGAAAATGAGTTTCTAAAACACATTGCAGAATTATATTTTCCAGGTAAGAAAACTGCAGTTCAGAAAAAAAATACTTAGGTCTGGACAGCATTTTATGGTTAGTTGGAGGGGCATGAAGACCAGAAGAAACCAGATTCCTCAAACAGGTGCCATCTGGGAGACGCTCCTGTCCTTCATGTTCTCAAACAGGGTTTCCGGGTGAAGTTTTAAGAAGTGCCTACCTCTCCTCTGGAAACTTTGCCCAGTAATAATTAGACATAGTTTGAGGATACTCTAGGTAAATCTTTCAAACTTCAGGTATTGACATCAGATGCACAAAATCAACTCATCGGGGATAGCCAGCATTTAAAAAAAATGAAGTAAAAATGTGTGCATAGTTTCAAATATATATATTATTGTGTACATTGTGTTCCTACACAAAATGTATTATTGCAAGTTGTGTCAGGAAAGTTTGAAAGATAGAACAGTAAGGGGAACTTCTCCAGAGAGACTCCTCAGATGAGGCAATTACAGCCTGTACTCCAACTGAGCCCCTGGCAGGCAGCAGTCAGGTCCCAGCATAAAACCCCTGAGGGTCATCACCAACACCAGACAAAAGAATGTCACTGCTATTACAATGAGGCAGGTACAAGGCAAGAGGCGTTCATCTGGATGACTTACCTTAAAACTTTCTCTCCTATAAGTAACTTCTACCCACCAAGCAGTAAAGGACATTATGTATGAAACACTGTGCATTTCTCAGTTCTTCCACTGCCCGGAAGAACTGTCGAAACCCTGGCTACTTCCATTATTGAATGTGCGAGTGCTAGAAAAATAATCTTGATAAGCCTTCTCCATGCAGTCAATCTTTATTATAGCAGTATTCGCATATTCACATCAAGTACATAGAACTTTTTTTGCCTTTTATATAATACAGAGTTTTTAAATAACTTTACACAGAAATAAATTTCTTCAATCTGAATTTCAGCTTTTTTTATTTAATTCTTCATGCTTTCTATCCAAACTGAACAATATTTTCCATTGTACAAATTTACATGAGAAAAATTCCAAAGTACAAATGAAAGGACCTGAGCAGGAAAGAGAACCGAAGTATCAAGAAGTGGGTCTGGGGAAGAATCGGGGGAAAAAAAAAAAAAAAAGATTCAAGCAAACACTGAGGATTAAGGGACAAGAGAGACACGTCGTTTGACCGAAAATAAATGTCTTTTTTTATGAATTGAAAAATAAGCTTTAAAAATAGTTACTCCATAGTAATTTTTGCAAAGCAGTTATAGAGAGGTCTGTGGACAATTAAAAAGTCCCCATCTTTTCACTGGGCACACCCAACTCCATGAGAACCTTTTCAATGCTTGAGTGGGACTGAAGTGAACTAAACTTGAACCTCTGGCAACAAGAGAGGAGAGGATGTGTATGTGAGTTGCCGTAAGGTTGGGAGTGGTAAACCAGGAGCAATTAATTCATCTCAGTTAAAACATGAAGGACTTCCCTTTCCTCTCCCTTACAGAAGAACTGTCCTCAAACCAAGGAGTAAACGAAAAGGGGGGTGATTTCCTTTTCTGTGGTCCAAACCAAAGAGCAATCATAACCATTGAATAGAATTCAAAGGAACATATGTCAATGAATGGTCATTCAATCCCCTGACCAGTTCTGAGCTATTTTAGGAGAAGCAGCAATTGCTGAGTGACGAAAGGGTCAGAGTGTACAACCAATAAATGAGATCACCACAAAGATATATCGCTGATAGTCCTTCAAATCAGGCGACATCATGAAGGCCGAACAGACTATAAGTATAGCATCGACAAGGGCAACACACAGGGGACCCGATGAATGCATTTTCAAACGAGGGAGGGGAAAGGGTACAGCATACATACGCCCCTGTATGTAAACTAATAAAACATGAAGATAAATAAGACATAAAGGTTAGCCACTTATGTTGGTAATTAATGTGAGTAAAAAGGCATTATGTTTACATAGCTGGTTTTAATCAGCTATAGAACATACACAAATATATAAGGAATGATTTTTAAAAAAACCGTTCACAGCTTAGTAAAAAGCACACTTATTGCACTCTTACATTTTATTTCAGATAATTATGGTTTATTTCCCACCCTCACGTCCATTTTTCCCTACCCTCAGACTTACTCCCATGCCCTCCCCCATCCTATTTGGTCCATTTTCTCTATATTTGTGCCTAGTCTATGAGCTTTGTTGCTTATGCTAGTCTGAAGTTTCCTCCTATGTAACTCAGACTCCACCAAAACACACATGGGGTAAAATAGTTCCACACACAAATGCGACACAATAATTTTCAAAAGAAAACCAGTACTAAGCAACCTACTCATAATCCCCACTTCCACCCTGTCAACGGAACCCTTCCTCTGCCACGTCTCCTAAGTGGACCTCATGCCCGATTCCCTACAGACAAACTGATGAGAACCAGCCGCTTAGGGGTGCTGGACGGCGTGCTCGGCCTGCAGGAGAGGCAGACAAACTGCACACATCTATTTTTTTGTTTTTTTGTTTTTGTTTTTGATACTAACACGAATAAACACAATTCAGTTCTTTGTTTTCAAAGATTACTTCAATCTATAGAATTCTTTAAAAAATGCATCACAAAAGAACGATACACTGCTGTGTCCTCATGCACAACTGGTTATAACATTGTAATTAGTCAAAACAGCTAAATAAAATTAAACATTTTAATGAAACTGATTTAGTAATTAAACAGTTGAAGCTGTGGTGCTGAAATAAAATATCTACTTAAAACAGTTTTTTGAGGTGGGGACTGTCTACGCATTTTAAATAAATCACTTATCTTATTTTAAGATTTTAGGGCTAAGTTTCTGTCCTCTTCTACCTTAAAAATACCTGAAACTGTTAATTACCCTTTCTATACTGACAACATTTAGGACTGAATTTCAATTTAAATGTCTTTGCCCAAACAGAGGTAAAAATAAGTTATCTGAAAACAACAACAAAAAGCTTACTGTCTGGTGTACTGATATAACAAAAATGTTACCAGTATTTTCAATTTTACCCGAGCTAGCAACATGGAACACGCACACACTGGCCACTTAGCTCTCGGCTGGCCAGCAATCAGGCAGAGATGCTACGTACTCCTCGGGCGCTTAGCGCCCTGTGGCATTAGTGGTACACCTTAGCAAAACATCTGGAGAACGTGCTCAAGGCGGTGTATTGCCTTTCTTGGGGGTGGTGAGCATGAAGCAAGACACAAGAAGCATACTATGCATGCAGTGTGTCCAGTTCACACCCTCTGGCCAGGGCATTAACTACTCTGATGTCCCCCAACAAAGGAGGCCCCCCCGACAGACCCCATCTGCCCTGACACCACCCCAAACAACATTAGCAGCACAGTCCCACTTAATTTGCCAACCAGTCCTGGGAGGCAAGTTTACATTTCAAACAATGAAAAATCAGTGTCTAGGTAGGCAGCAGTTCTCTGGAAACTGACAAAATCAAATTCTGCCTTATATTTTAATTTCCTTCCCCCTTCTCACTAACACACACGGTTGCTGCCCAGCATACAGTACTTCAATCCTAAACTACAGCAATTTCTTTAAATGTCTGTCAAACATTTCTGTTATATAAAAGTTCCATGCTTTGAAGAACCTATGGGAGTAGAAAAAGTTTCTCTAGAAATGTCACTGAACTATAATTTCAACCTATTTGCTCTATGTGATAAATATATCTGGCTATACTAGGGATTATGTGCTTTAAAAAAATAATTTTGTTCACTGAAAATTTACCTGTGTTTTTTCATTTTTTTTAAAATGTGATTTTGGCTATAAACTCTTTAGTGCATTTATCTTTGCAGTCTAAATTGCACTCTAAAAAATATTAACACAGCTGAGTCAGACCAGAGTGGCTGCTCTCTTCACAAATCACTGATTTTTGCTAAAATTTTAGCTTTTTTATTGCATCATGAAGGCACAGTAAGATCATTTGGCAAATTGTCAAGGTATTTTTCTAGAGCCTCACCTACACCATTTCAGTGTATGACCTATAAGCAATTTCCTGCTCATGCGCACAGTAAACCTTCCATGTCTGGCTATTTAAAAAAAAAAAAAAAATACCCTAATGGTTGGAATCTGCTAGTCTCAAGGTGCTGATATTCTAGCACTAACAATGCCAACTTGAACAAAGAAGAGAATCTTGCAAAATGGGTTATCATTCCCTACCCTCTTAGCTGGGCAGTCTCTCTATAGGAATATCTGTGCATGTGACAAAGCTGTGGCTAACTCATTATGAAGATGCACTGTCTTGCCAATCCCACTGAAAATTAAAAGTATATCATTGTTAGTGAAGTGATACCATAACTATTTAATTTCATGCAACTGACTTAAGGTTAAGATTCTGAAATGTACCCCTAAACAGATTCTGGCACCACTTGCAACAACATTCAGATATGCTGAGCTCTATTTTTCAGTTTTACTGTTTAAATGTATAATGCCCTTTGGGACAAAATGAGAACGCTCAAATACAAGTACACATAAAAGTTAAAAATCCTAAATCATCTTCAGGTTCTAGAGCTCCTGACTTTTCATATTTTAAAATAAGTAACTATTCATTACCTCATTCTGAGGAGGTAGTTTTTTGAAGAGGTCACCTGAACTCTGCAATATGTTTCAAACTAAAGCTAGATGAAGCTAGATGAGGTCTGCACGAGGCTGAAGGGTGAAATGTGCAGGAGGGGCGGCTGGGAGCTGAAGCGGGGCTGCGTGCAGCAGTCCCATCGGTGCCCGATGAATAACAGATAACGCTGTGTGATGAAGGAGCTGTGACTGCACCCAGTAGGCATCTAGGAAATATTTAGTTCCAGGTTGACAGTGCTGAAGTCTTGCACTATTTCTTTAGAATTACCTAATGCTCCTTCTTCTCCAACACCAACAGGAATGTAACACATATATTTTATATGGGATTTTTACCTTCTAGGATGCCCCAGGATGTCCTACCAGTTCTCACATATAATCAGGGACTGGATGTTCAGGAACCAGAATTGGACAGCTAGACAGAATCTTCTTTTAAGGTGCACATAATTGCGAATAATCACATTGGATTTTCTGTTCACAAATCTCTTTTATAAACGACTTTTTGGTCAATATTATTTCAGTGGCAAAAGTCTAGACCCCGGACTGTAGTTTCATGATTAAAAGTCCATCAGAAATACCACACTTTTAAAACAATCTTTTAAGGTTGCTCTCAAATTTTTCAGAAGGCTTCACCTCTTCTTCCCCCAAATAAAATACACTACAGAAGGCACTGCAGCCACTTTACGGAAAAGACAGCCTTACAAGATAATCAGTGAAGCAGCCATATACTATCCACACAAATTTACTCATAAAGTGCTTTGCACAAACAAGGAGTTCTTCCTTGTATTCCTTAGGAGCTCGACATGTCTATCTGTAGTTAAGCATCAAAAAATAAAGCAAGTGAAACTCAGAGGACACTCTTTCTTCATGTCAACTGTAAACTAGAGAAAAAACTATTTGATGGAAAAAGGAAGAAAAGGGAAAACTTTCAAACCTTATTTTAATTTTTAAGGGCTTTATGAAAATCTTTCAAGAATACCCTGAGCCTGGGCACAGCTTCATTCGAGATCAAGTCTGTTCCCCTTTTCAAATGAGATAGCGACCTATATGAAAAAGGAAGAAAAAAGTGTATCACCTTGCATATTGCTTGGAAACTCCAGTGCTAAGCTTCATCCATAACTAGTTCCTGTGCTGGCTCCTGCCGCCCTCCAGAAGGAGTCTTGCACCTGAGCCTCCAGCAGGCTCTACCTGCTCAGCAGGACGTGCCTATTGTTTGAGCTCAGCTCTCCGCAATCTTAGTAAGGGAACAGAAGCATGTTTAAAAGTATCCATGGGGACATATTTTTAAAAGAAAAATAAACAAGGCTTTTAAAAGACAGGCAGCATCATGATGCACACGAGATGCTCTTCAAATCAGCACAAACCATTTCCATCTTTGCAATTTCTGAAATGCAAAGACAGTGCTCTGCTCATTAAGACGTAAGAACACACTGTTTTTCAAATTCACTACAAACTTCAGTATATTTCCATTTTACTGGGATCTCTTACAAGTCCATGGAATTTTCAGTAGCCCTTCCTCTGAATACAGGTATTTTAGTAAAAATCACCTAATGGCAGTGAATTTCAGTAGGCTGAAAGATGGCAAGCGGGATTACAACTTGAAAATTTTCAATAACATTTTCTAATTCCCTGGTTTATTTTATAAGTCCTGTCTAATTTCTTTCAGATCCTTGGTCACATAGCTTGGTTGAGATAAGTACATTTGATTTGATTTATATTCCTAAATCCTGATAAGAAATTCTAGACTCATGATAAGGGAGGTATCTGCCGTTAATATGTCCACAGTCACTTTCTTTGCTGCTACTGTGACTTACGTGACCCTTTAGTAAAGGCCAAAGAAAGCTATGAGTAGGTTATATTTTCCATTTACACAAAGACAAAGGATCTTAAAACCACAGCAGCTCCTTCCATAAAAATGACTGACATTAGGCTTCACACATCCTCCCTCGGTCCCAACACACCTACCGATGGTCTATGCTCTGCCTGGGGAATCCAGCTGCCAAACTACCCAACCTTTTGAAGACCAGGCTTGAGAAAAAAGGAAGAAGGAGAATGAATGAAGACACCACCATTTTTATTTTAGGTTCCATATTCTAGATAAAAGACTAGAAAGAGGATGAAGGATGTAGTGTAGGAGTAAGTTGGAAGAAACAATGAGATTTTAGCAAAGATGTTAGTGTGGATCCAGCAAGTACCATTAACTTAAAAATTATAAATATTTGTCATTATGCTAAGACTCCCCATATTTAGGTAGAGAAAAGGATAATGATTTTTCTTTAAAAGTTGTTTATATAACAAAAATACAATTTTCCAGGATATATAATTCTGGTGGGAAGTATTATTTTATTCCAATTCAATTAGATCTGAAAATTATTTTCTTTTTAATAAAAATATAATAAACTCAGAAATTAAAACTTGTACCTTATATTTAAATTACATAAATGTCTCACATTCAAAACTGTTATTGAGCAGTTTTGTAGGTTTTTAATTAGATACTGCCAGGGCATTTTTGTGCCCTGGACAAAGAAGCCACACAAGTACTTGGTGACTGGAAGAGCTTAGGAGGAAGATTTTCCTGAGAACCTGCTTTATCGTGGAGGGGAAAAAAAATCCCCAAACACTTTTCTTCATTGCTGGACCCAATGAGAAAAGAAGGCAATGTGTGCCAGCACTTTCCAGCCTGCGTGGTTAGGCAGACACCCTCAGTGAGCAAAGGGACAAAAGGCCAGAAACCCAGGAGGTCAGGAAAAAGATGCAGCATTCCCGTTTCCTCTGCACCAAACGTAGCTCCTGCTCCCCTCTCATCTTCCATTAAAATAAAATAGCTTCATTTTGCTAAAAATTTGTCAAGGACTGAACATGCTCCACAGATAGGGCATGCTGCATTTTTGTTCCATCCCTCAGAAATTAACCAGTGATGGCTAGGGGAAAGAGCTCCACAACGAAATCCCAGAACAGGCAAGAGAATGATGCTCGGTGATTGCAACTGCCCCATTAGATGATCAGCCACGTATCGATCTGGTGGTTAGAAAGGCAAAGTTGACCGGCAGACCTTCCATAGCAAATCTCCCAAGCTGTAGCAGTGGTTTCTTTCCATCATGCCTGACCATCAAAAGGTCAGAACTCAGGGTCTCTCCTCTTTCTTCTTGGGAGTGGGTAGACTTGTATGCATGTGGTGCTTGTGTTGGAGAAGGAACACTGGCAGCAGAGAATTCTGGTTCCTAAAACATTCTTCCCTCTTTACTTGGATGGGAAATTCCATTCTGTTCCACACCAGCTTATGCATTGGAAATTTGTATCTTTAAAAAAAGATTTGAGGAACAGAACTGTGTTTTGATGTTAACAAACTGTATGAACACAAGACTTAAGAAATAAGAGTAGATGCTGCCATGATGATGTGGCTACTTGAAGGCTGCAAATTCTCCTGTAGAGGGAGGACAAGAGCTAATTTTAAAAAAAGTTATCTCAAATAATCTAGAGACACAGAAAAGCCTCACTGAAACCTCCCTGAAAGGTGACTAGCTATTTATTACAAATCTAGCATCATCATCACTAATTTAAAAAGCAAAAATGGCTGCAACCCATGAAAGATGGTAACTTACATAGTATGTAGACTATGGTTCAGTTAAATCAACTAACTATCATATCTGCAGATAATTTTCTAGATGGGTTTTACATGCTGTGGTTCTAATCAAGCTGAAAACAGTTCAAAGAACAAAATACTCAGAAATTGTTCATAAAATAGTAAGATTGATTTGTAGAATATTCTCCCTCCCCACCCCCCCACCCCCCGGAATTATCAACTAATTTTCATTATCACAATGCCACTATTTGAAAGGAGGAAGCAGGAATTATCCTCATTTCGTAAAAGATAAAATTAAGAGGTCAAATGATTTGCCTACATTACACATTTGACAGAAAGAAAATCCAGACGCTCCATCTTCTAGTTCATTTCACCTTTTAAACTACCAAAATATTACATATAGGCACATGTCACTGAATGTTATTCTCAGCATAAGGAATTCTTTAAACCACAAAATTCGTTAGAGGGATGATACTCCTTTAGCTTACTGAATTTGGGAGCTTCATGCCATTACTTTTTACCTACCATTTTGTCCAGTTTCTACTTGTAATTAGAGGTCGGTTCCTCTTACTGTATACACTACAGTTATTTTCTGGGGGTTGGTTAATAACTGACAACTATCAGAATTTAGTTAACCTTAACTAATAGCAGCTTCAGATGAGAATCCAAGAAGCCACTTACTCTATTTAAACTGGGGATAACCGATCTATTTTCTGATTGCTATTAGGTTTTGTTTACTAGAGAATAGTGGCATGTCCCAGCTAACAACAGATTGCTAATGACTGGCTGATTTGAACCCTCAGATTGTATGCTGATAATATTAGCAACTACTTGAATGCCTGTTATATAGCAGGTGCCTCACTGAATACTTTATACACATTTGCATCTGATTCTCATAACTATGAGGCAGGTACTATTCTCTTTATTTTATAAAGGAGCAAGCTGGGGTTTAGAGTGGTTAAGTAACTTGCCCAAGATCTCACAGCTAGAAAATGGCAGAGTTGGAATGCAGAGCCAGGTGCTGAGTCCAAAGTCCAGGGTCTTCACAGTTAACAAGCCCCTAAACAATTTTCAATAAGTAATTTATTTTTCTATTCCAAATACAACTACTAATTGGGCTGCAAATAGTGATACCATCTCTTTCCATCTAAGGATTCCTTTTAGCAAGCAATGAACCAAGGTACTGTGAGACAAATGACCAAGGAGGATAAAAGAATTATCACCTCATATTTAAAGTTAAAAGTAGCAAGGAGCTTGGCACTGATTTAAAAAATAGCCAAATTACTAAGACCTTGGTGAGTATTAACCGAGACTCTAGAAATATATAAACATTCTCATTACCTTTGTTTATGGTTTGAGTATTATGGTTTTAAGGTTGCTATTTTTTTCTCAGTATTTTAATACATTTCTTTAGAGCAATTTCCAGCATTCTTATGAGAAGTCACTGTATCTAGCAGAATCTAAATCTCATTAAAGGAAGCTAATGTGAAAACAGGATTTACGTAACAGAAATCTTTATAAAAAAAATGGCTAGAATTAATCTATTAAGTGAGAAAATATCAGAAAATGATAAACTCTAAGCCAAATCTTACCGAACACATTAAAAAATAACCTTAAAAAATCTTCAGTGTTTCTTATTATTACAATTAGATACTCTATTTTGTTGAACAGTGTTCTACTCTACAAACTTGAATATTAAACTTAAAAATAAAACATACCGAACAAACCCCCAAACCACAAAAAAGTCCAAACCAAATACCAATAAAGCAAACACTAAACATCAGCCTACCAGTCTACTGCTTCTAACAGAATGTGGTCCTTTTTATAATTAGACTGCGGGTTGAGGAAAAAAACAAAGACAAAAAGAACTGAGTTCGGGGGTCAATAAGCTCCTTCTCCCTCTGCTCCTGAAGCCATGCAGAAATGTGAGAGAAAGATGGGGGTGACGGGCGGTGGGTCTGCTGTGGGGGTGCTCTTCTTGCTCACTCCTCCTCGCCTACCTGGATCTCTCTATCATCCCACCTCCACCCTATTTCATTTGAGGTTAAGAGTCAACTCTGCTTGTGTGAAGTTATTTAATGTGAAATACCCAAATATTCTATGATTTTCAAAAAATATCTCAGTATATTAATTTATTAATGAAAAATCAATAGAGGCCAAAATGAAACATTTTTACCTCCTTTTTGGTTGAGAACCTCAGTTCTCTTTTTCATTTGACTTTATTTAATAGTCACTTGGGAAGACCCTGTGATTTTAGATACTTCCAATAGCATGGTTTGTTTATTTGAAAACTAAAGACTTTATGAACTGGTTTTAAGATATTACTAAACAATTACCCTTTATTCCATAATTGAATGTATTTCAGTGGCTGCTCTACATACAATTTGATAAAAATTCCCCTTAAAGATAAAATATGCTATGAGAAATCTAAAATGTTATTTTGTACACAAAGCAATCACTGCTTTAGAGGTAGGGGGCCAGTCATTCAAAACCAGGGTAAGTTACATCTTTTCTTTGTGGTGACCTTTGAGGCAGTTTCAAAAGGATGAGGAACATTCTGGCAAAGACGTATTGGATTTCTTAAATCCTTTAGAAAAATGCTCATAGGAGAGATGAAAGGTTTAGTAAAATAAAACTGCTACAGAAATGCTCAATAGTTCTTAATTAAATAAGATGACTATAATCGTCAGATGTTTTAGTCATGAAGTTCCCATTTCATAATTTAAAAAATGCAGATCATTTCCTTAAATTGAGAGTGACTGACTTGAGAGAAGGGCCATTTAAGCTGGTATGTGAAATAGTTACTATTTTAGAGAGAATGATTTTAATTGCTGGCTCAGTATTCAAATGGCTAGGACGATACTGTAATATTTGAAAATAAACCTGAAACATTTGATTAAATGCTGTGATACCTAAACTACTTAAAGTTAAGAGAAGACAAATCTCATTCCTCATCACTGACTAGTAAAACTTTTAAAATGTGAAGCGAATTTTATAAAAAGGTTGCCTCTTTAAGAAAGAAATCAATTTAATGAATATATGAAGGTTCAGGTTTTAGTTTTAGGAAAGAAGCAGTCAGTCATAAGAGAATGAATGTCCTGTTTCATTTATCTAAAGTGATTAACTTTACATATAGTTAGGAAAATAAAGTTTTTCTTTATTTGGAGAATATATCTAAAACTCAGTGTAAAACAATCACAGAAAAGGAAGCCACTACGAATCATTCTAATGCTTCCTACTCCTCCGGATCCACGTGATCTAAACATCTCACCTGCTGTGTTTGTAATCTCTTCCGCTAACATGTCCAGTGGAAAGATTACTATGCGACCCTTTGGGGGCATGTTCCAGTGTTTCTGGGACAGCGACTGTAAGAGCTTAGCAGTGAACGCCCTCTGGCAAAGGACACTGGTGAAAAAAGAAAGGAAAGGAGCCAAGGGCAGATGGTGGTGTAGTGAGCAGTGGATGGTGCTGGGGGAAAAGGACCGTGAGAAGAAAAGCAGGGTAAGAGTGAAGCAAGTGCACCAGGGAGCGGCAGAGACGAGCTGTACCGCTAGAAAGACCCGCTGACTCTTCTGCCTCAAAACGCCCAAATATTTGAGCTTGCAACGGACCAGGTCAATTCTGTTACAACTTTTTTAGCTACTTGCTTGCCATTCAATTTGTGAATAAATAAAACCCCATCTAATAATTACTAATCAGATCTTTAGTGTCACTGGAGGACTTAGAAATCATGCACTTCGATGTTTTCTAACTTGTTACATTATCTTATATTTTTCTTATTCTTATTTTTTAAAATGTGAGAAGTGTTTTGTCCCCCCACTATTCTTACCTAAATTGAAGGTCACGAATCAATTTCTGAAAACATGAATGGCATTATTTATCTTAAACTACCCAAATGAAGGGGCAAAAGGTATACTATATTTATCACTGAGGGTTTCCCTGGATGAAATCTAACCTGCTTAATAAAAAGAAGTATTTCGAAAATTCATTTGTGGTCCTTAAAAACTAAGTTATCATTTAAGCCTTCCCAATTTTCTTCTGTATTGGCTTCAAGGAAGGATAGCATTTATGCGGATGTCGTCTGTGTGCCTAACTAACTTGAACTGTCAGCTCTATTTAAAAATCGTCACAAATTCAAATTGAATAAATGGAGGTGTATTTAAGAGGCTGGCTCTGGTCTAGGCCGACTCTGAAGCAGAGATGGCAATTCTTTGATGAGATGACAGCACTACTGCTTCTTCCAATTCTGATTCCCAGTAAGATTATGGTTCACAGTAAGAATATACTGACTGCCACATTAATTATTTACAAGAAACTGTAAGCACTAGAAAGTGCTAACAAATACTTCATACTGTGGAACACAAGAAAGAGAATAGTATTAATTCATAGTAAGTAGAATCTTGCTTGGCAAAGAATATAAGAAGCACAGAAATTTTACAAGACACATGGATAAGGTGGTTGCTAATATACGGCATCACGAGAGGTATGATAATCTAAAGTAATAATAATTTTTTAAAAATTCATTACCTGGTGTTTGGCAACCAGAGATATCTAAAAGAAAAACAAACAAACCTAAGAGTTCTCACAGGATTCTGTGAAGCTTTTTGGGGAGAGGAGGTGGCAGTGCATTTGTCAGGAAATTCGGCTTCTGTATGTGTAAGATATCCTTAATACATAAAAAGGTATCTAAAAGGAACTTCGATTTATAACATTTCCCCGCTAAAAATCCAAAGTTAAACCATGGAACTCATGCCAAATGTGCCATTCCTCAGCCACAGCTTCAGTTATCAGAACTCACAATTAACAAAAAGGAATCTAGTCTATTGTTTTTCAAATTGTAATAACAAAATGGTAATAGAAAAAGCATTAAGAATAAAAATAAGCTTATTCAATTTTAGTGACCTCCTAAATGAGACCTGTTTGGTTTGCCTGACCTGACACAGGCTCACCTACTGTCAGCCTCTCAGCTGCACACCGATGCACAGGAGCGGTGCTGTTTTCGGGAGACCCTAAAGGACATGTGATAGCTAATGACAAAAGGTACATGGTAAAAGTTTAACTGAAGTTTCATAATTAGAATAACCAACTAAACAAAACAAACCTGGAACAGGAAGTAAAGCATCTGGAAGAGGCACTACAAATTTTTTGCAATGTCTATGCATTTTTAAAACCCCCGGATGTTGAAAATCCAATGCTTAAGTATGAATTTTAGATTGGGAAAAAATTATATCCAGTTTTTAAAAACATAAGTGTTCTTTGGTTCACCATTAAAAAAAAGAATACCCTATTCAATTTAACAAATATATAAGCAAACATGTTCATTTTCCTTTGTCCCTACCCTCCTATAGTCTCTCACTCATTTGTTTCAGTGGACAGGAAACGCACCATATCCCCCTGCCTGGATGGGTGTTTTTGGAGAAGCACAAGCATATAGACTAAAATCCTCTGTTTGGAAGCCGGCCCGATTCAAGGAGGGTTCTGATGCACTGCGGTGAATTTTTGGCAATGAGCGGGCCAGCAGCTCAATAGAGGCGAGAATCTAAAAAAAGCAAAAAAAACAAAAAAACAAAAAAACAAAAAAAGGAATGAAAATCTAGGTGGTATTAATCTTTAAGAGCCCCGTCATACTTTATAGGAAAGCACTTGAAATCTTAACATTGTTTTCAGTATTATCCTAAATGCCTGGAAAAATACTTAAGAAACTGATATTTTTCCTTAAAAAGAAAATTACCAAACTACTATAGCTTTAATCTCTGTAAATTCAATGGGGAAAATAACCCCTAGTTAACTTTTATTTACATTTTAGATCATTTGCCAGCCGTGGAACAGTAAATAATAAAAATTTTAAACCAATTATATGCCTATTTCTCACAGACCGCAAGTCCCTTTTGGGAAGGAGATGGGAGCATGAATAAGTAAAGCACTATATGACTTCAAACAGAACCATCAGAGCAACGCATTCTTTAAAGAAACTCAGAGTAGGGAAATGCTCTAAACACACATCATTAAAAGTAGGACCCCAAAGACCCAGAGTGCTAGTGGCGGAGGAGTGAGAAGTGACAGGTGACAACCCAAGAGTGAAGGAGAAGACAGGAAACAACTACGAAAAGATACCAATACACGAAATGAAGAAATTCAGCATAATTTAAGGTACAAGAAACAGGTTATGACTCCAGAAGGCATAAGTATGGTAACGCATGTTCATAATCATGAGACATACGCATAAAGGGCTTGGCGTGATGCCTGGTATATAGCAAGTATGCGATAAAACTTTAGCAGCCATTATTACTATTATTATTTTTCTGAGCTACCAAAACTTTTAAAAGTTAAACTACAATCTGTATAATGATTAGTATAAGAAGGCAAAGAAGTAAGCAATGTTACAAATTTTTTAAATTACAAGCATAACACACAAATGAAAATTCAAATAATACAGAAAAGTATAAATCCTACCTTCCAGGGGTAACCACTGTTAAAGAGTCTATACTTTCTTCTGGACCTTTCCTATGCATAAACATGCACATATGAAAACACAGCCCATCCCCACACTCACCACCATTTAAAGTGGTATCATACACATATTTTTCTGCCTTGCTTTTTCCTTTACTGATATCCATGCTGTCTACAGAAAGCTACCTTGATCTTTATGTCTTTATTTTTCCTAATTCAGTAAACATTCTTATATATATCTGAATACTTGTGGAAGTACATTGTGTAGCAGCTTTTTAGGAGGGGAATGACCAGAGCAAAGGGTATATGTCATTTTAAATTTACGAATTCTACCAAGTCCTTCCAAAAGGCCAAAACAATTTACGTTCCAATACTGTTAAAAAATTTAAAAGGAAGGCTCACTTCCCAACATTGCTCGATGTTGGCTACTGCCAATCTGAGAGGCAAAATGAAAACACATTTCACATTTGTGTTACTCTGCGTTTTACTGATTGTCACTGAACTCTTAACAACTTGTCCTAAGTTCATCATTTATATTTCCATCATCCATGGATGGAAATATAAGTTCATCATCCATCATTTATATTTCTTTTGTGAATTGGCAGTTCATAACTTTTGTGCATTTTCTATTGTTTATCTTTTACTTATTAATTTGTAGGAGTCCTTTGCATAACACGAATAGTTACTCTTTGTTATACATGCTATAATTTTCTTTGTGTTTATCTTTCAATATTATTTTCATTATACAGAAGTTTAAAAACTTTTAATGTAGTCATATCTGCTAATCTCTTCCTTCATAACTTCTGGATTTTGTCTTTTGCTTAGGAAAGCCTTTCCTACCTCAAGGTTATAAAAATGATTTCATTTTTTACAGTTTTGTTTTTTAAAGATAAATCTTCAGCCATCTGAAATTTATGTTTATGTGGTGAGAAAAGAGATCTTGTAATGACAATTTAAAAATAATATTTAAAATGGGTAGCCTTCAATAATTCAGAAAATTCATGTATGCATTTCATTTTCTGATACCACATGAAATGTTATTTATGAGTATGAACATTTTGTCTCTTTTAATATCATTTAGAAAGTGGGCTTAAGGATATAATTTGCATTATTAATGTACATTAACCTTGTTAAATAGGAAACCCTACACCTGGGATATGAAAAGAGAAGCTGGTGCAGGATCCTGCTGACACTGGCCAACAATACTGTTCTTTTACTTTGATAGTCTTAAGCCAGTGATTTTCTGGGTTAAAAAAAAAACAATTCTTCTTCTAAAGAATAGTAACTTAGAATTCCAACTGGTAAAACATACATCTACCCACCCAACCATTTAGCCTCCCCTCCCTGCTCAGAGACAGTCCTTGAAACACTGGGGAAACAATAAGTTCTATTTTTAATTTTCTCGATGGGAATAAAAGATTCACTCATTCTTATAACAGTGATTTGTTTAAGAAACTCAACTAGGACAAGGCGAAGGCATAACGTGCATGAAACTAACTCAAATTGTGGTGGCTGAGTAACTATGGGAGTCAGCACTTTCTACTTGAAAACTGTACTGACTTACCGAGACACAGTTGCAGGGTGCTATCAGGAGCCTCTTACGCATCATAAAACACTGAATTTATATTACAGTATCCACTACTGCTAAACGATCTAAGCCTGTTGAGGTACTTAGTTCCAGTTTGTGAGGCTTCCTGAAAGATTACTAGCTTATGGGCTTCAGCTTTACCACATGAACAGATAAAAAGCAATGGAAATTTTCCAAAAATCAGAGAAAGGCAGACAGCGCTGACAGTTGCCTTTTCTTTCTGCCCCAGGTGGAAATGTCCCTCAAAAAGACACAGAATAAAGGGAAGCTTGGACTCTGTTAAAATCATCCAGAGGAATAAAAACAGCAGTTCTCTAAGGGCGGTCTGTGGAAAAACTATTCACATAATAATACCAAGGTATTATTTGCTTTTTCTACTGTCATTATTTTACAAGTCTAAGTGGAGTTTCCAGAAGCTACATCATTTAAGATATTGCAACATAATGAATGCAAAGCAGAGTATCTAGCTGTCTTTTTTTTTTTTTTTTCCAGCAGAGATTTACAAAAAATATAAAACAATTCTACTCTTCTTACTAATTTTTTTGTTTGGGAAATTATAATTATTTTTCATAAAAACACTATTTAACATGTAATGGTTTTATTATGTTTAAATAAATTTATAAATATATATTTTAAAAACAGTTTAAAAACTTAAATGGTAATTATTCCTTATACAAACAAAAACTGTTTAGGGTCTTCAATAATTTTTAAGTGTATAAAAGGGTTCTGAGACCAAAGAGTTTGAGCTAGACAAAAGCAAAGTCTTCCTGAATATTTTGTATTGGGATCCTAACTTTCTAGGTGTACCACTGTTCTATCGTTATAAAATCATCTTTGTGTTATTTATTTGGAGTATGTGCCTAATCACATGGAATCCAAATTCACGACATACAAATTCTGTGCTCTAAAAAGTGCTTTAAAATCTGCATCTAGATATTAGTCTGTCCTTTTAGGTAACACAAAGCTTTTTCTTACTTGGGGAAAGAGTGGTCTTTCATCTCTTTTCTTTTTTAGGCACTCTGCCATTAATCTCTTCATGGCTTTTGGACAGTTACTTCGTACCTTACTGAGATCTGGAGACAGATATCCTCGTCCCACCATAAAAATTATCTAGGGGAAAAAAAAAGGTAAATCATAAAACTTGTACATAAGTTCCAAATACATAAAACATTGAAAATTCAACAAGCTGTGCACTTATAACGCGTGTACTTTTCTGTATGTTCACTGCATGTCCATAAAAAGTTTAAAAACAATGGGAGCATTCTGATGCTTATACGTAGACTGGGAATCAATATTTCATGGGCTGCAAGCTGAAATCTTCATGACCTCGGCACTACTGCAAAGGTCTCCTAATTACTCCCCATGCTCCAGTCTCTCCTTACCCAATCCGTTTTCCCACTGGTAGAATAACTAACTGCTCTAAACACAGGTCGGATCATGCCTCTTTTCTACTTAAATAATTTATAGGCATTGTGCTAAATCCTTGATATATACATAGCAGGAACCCCAAAAGTGAATCTTTTTAGCAGTTGTTTTGACATCTGCATTTTAATCTCTTTTGTTGAGGGAACTATAATGGGGCATTTAGTTATATAAATCCGGGAATCAGGGCCTCCTCCAGGGAGAAGGTGAAGCCAATGGGAACTAAAATGTTTAATAAAGTAAAAGGGCTTGTATTCTCTGGGTGCAGAGATTTGTCATTTTTCTAATTTCTTTATTTTCTAATTTTCAGTTCTTTTGAGAGTGGCAGAGACAGATGTTAGGATTCTTGGGACTCAGGGAAGACAGAGGTGTTTTAATTTTAGAGGCAACATGTCCAGTAGGGACACACTAGAGGCTAAGGTAGAGAGAGCCAGTAAGACAGCCCTTGTTACAGGGCAGAGCTGATTAATTTTAGAATAGTCCCATTTGATATCCTACTGTATGTTATTTTCTGTTTGGTGCTGTAATAACTCTTGTTTATCAGGGGTTATAAGCTGATTTGCCCAAGTACTACCACTAAAGTGAAAGTATAAAGCTTCTCCTCCCTTCCCAGCTCTTGTTATAATTGCCCTTCTCCAACCTCACAAAAGTTACCTTTTACCAATAAGGAATTTAACTATGGTAATACATTGCTCCACGGTGTAAAACCACTGGGGAACCAAGGGGACACTTCTAAATATTGGTGTCTAACTGGGCTCTAATGAAATGAGTAACAAATTCCTTTGCAAGACAGTGGTTTCCAATTCTTTGCTTTCAGTAAAATAACTGAATTGTCAGCTATAAAAATAATTTTTAATACGTTATTACATAATTTTTGGTGTGTTACAGAAATGAATTCAAATAACTGAGTGGTACAGTGTATGGTAAAGAATTAACCCTGCCCACAAAGAAAGTTGCCCTTTGCTTTTGGCTCCTGGGAGGAAATCCCTAAACCCTTGGGATGTCCTGCTTGGTAAGAGTGTCTTTGCTTACCTGGGGGCCTTGGGAGAGGTCAGAAAGTCTATGCTATCAATGGGATTTACAGAAGGGACTTTGACTTGTTTTATCAGCTTGACCTCTGCAGGGGCTAGAAACAGAGGTAGTCAACCATATCTACATGACTGGAGCCTCAATAACAACTCTGAGCTCCAAGGTGCGAGTGAGTCTCGCTGGTTGGTAATACTTTATGTGTGTTGTCACACATGGCTGCCAGGAGAACTCAGTGCTGTCCACAACGCCACTGGGAGAGGACAACTGTAACCTCCACCTGTGGAACTCTCCTGGATTCTACCCCATGTGCCTCTTCCTTTGGCTGATTTTAATTTGTACCCTTTTGTTGTGATAAACCGTAACTGTGAGTATCAACAACTTTCAGTGAGTTCTACGAGACTTAATACATTACTGAACCGGAGGGTGGTCTTGGGGACCACTGAATTCTGCATACGGGTATAACAAAACTCCTGATGTTCTCATCTTATTTATTTGAACAATATTTCTCAGTGTTTCTTTAAAAATAAAACAAGAAAAAGAAAAAGGATCAATGCTAAATTCTAGTTCAGTCTAATAAAAGTCCTATATATCTACAAAGATATGGATGAATTGAAAAGAAAAGCCCCATGTTGTTCATTAAGATACACATTTCTAATAAAAATTTACCTTTGGTGTTTCTATGCGTCAAAATTTATGCTAATTTCATCAGGTATGTATTAATAATTATTGACCACACATAATTCAGAAGTTAAAAAATTAACATTCAGAAGTTAAAAAATTAACATTCAGAAACTGAAGTTACAGGAAATTTTTTAAATTCTAAATTTAAATACATATGTTTTTGTTGCAGAGATCTAACTTGAGTGATCAATGAAATACTTTAAGACATAAAAATATGTTACATTAGGGAAAAATTCTGTGGCAAAAGTAGAATACAAGTAATTCAAAGAGGGAAAAAAAAGCCATATAAAACTTCCAAAAATTAATGAAGAGCTTTTGTATTTTTTTAAACAAGTGATGGTAGTATGAAATCAGTATGACTTTTAGATTTTATTGGGTACATTTAAAAGAAGAATATAATGGCTTTATTTTGAAATGTTAACATACTACACTGGAAATTGCTGTTCTCTGCAATTATTTAAACTTAAGGAGAAAGTCTTTCTTGGATGGAATTCATGGACAGAAGATTCAAGTGGCACATATACTATAAAACCCATCACTTGCTCTGAAATGCTGGGACTGCTTATTTTCATTCTCAAGCCACACTCAGCCGCCCTGGCATCTCTGCCCTTCGTCCGCCCCTCTTTATTACTGGAGCACGACTGTTCACCCTCAGTACCACCCTCTGCGATGCCTCAACAGAACTGCAGATTCCACTGGGAGTATGGCCTGTGTTTACTCATCTCTGCAGTTCTCTGTAACCCACAGCGCTTTGCATATAATAGGTACCAATTTTTTTTTAAATGAAAATAAAAGACACTGGTACTTAATCATTTGTGCTTAGAACCCGGCCACCGTGCTGTGAAAGAGTCCGAGCTTCCTATGAAGAAGTCCTCACAGAAAGACTCCTGTGGGGAAGAACGAAGGGTCCTGGCCCTTGGCCCTGCCTGAGCTTCCACCCGACAGCTGGCACCACCTCGTCAGGTGTGTGAATGAACCGTGTTAGAAGCAGATCCTTAAACGCCCAGCGCATCTAACCCAGCCAATACCATGTGCAACAGAGATTAACCTCCTTCACCAAGAGCAGCCCAAAGTGTAGATTCAGAAGTTGCTTAAGCCATGACATTTCTGTGGTTTGTTATACAGCAATAATAACTGGAATACACTTGGAGTGACAGATAAATGTGTTATCTTCTAAGACAACACAGCACTTCCTCTCCTCTAAGAAAAGAAAGCCATGAGGGTAGACACTTAATTTATGTAGCTTAAATAAGCACATTATTAACTCGACTTAGTAGAGAAGCTGCATTGAAAGAGGGAAGAATAATTAGAGAGCAAACTGGAATAATAAAGAGGGAAAAAATGGCACAGCCATTTCTCAGACTGTCTGCACTAGAGTAACTGAAGTAAAAAAACATGCTACTCTGCAGAGTAACATAGGATGGTCATCCTTCAGGGAGCTAAGAGACCTTTTAGAAAATAATTTGATCTTTATAACTGGAAAGAATTCTTTAGTCCAATATCTTATTTTTATAATTGGAAAAAAAAAATACCTAAAGGGGTAAAATGACTAGGTTATCCAGCTGTGAGTCCAGGGTCTGCCATTATATCACACTGCTTTATCAGAGTCCTGCCGTGAATTTACAGGTGAAAACTGCCAACCCAGACTATGGGAGAGCGGGGGGCGGGTGGGGGGAAGGGTGCGGGGGCGGGGAGGGGCAGGGTGAGAGCGTAGGGGAATGGTTCCTATTATAAAGAAGCAGTTTTTTCATGAAAAAGAAGAATATTCCTAGATTTTCAAGCAGAAGTCCAATCTGAGAGCCATGAAGAGCAAAATATAAGAGAAGTTATGCAAGAGGGAGTTTCATGAAAAGTGCCATCTGAAGAAAGCAGGCTAGAAGATAATGAAGTAGACTGGTAATGGGAAGAATATATCATTTTTCTTTTCTGTTTTCTTTATCAAATATTTAACTTGGTTTCAGACTAGAAAATTCCAAAGGCTCTAATTACATCATCAGAAAGAATTAACTAGGAAAGGCCTTACCCTTCCATTGGTCACTCATTCATTTCTCTCATGGAGGGTAAGTAAGCCCTTGCCACATCATTTATACTCACACGGAGGACAAAGTACCTAAAATGCCAAGAAGTGGATGGGTGCAGAACTTCAGGATGCTTTTATCCATATTTTGGAGATAATATTTGTTTACATAATACGATTTTATTAAAATAAGCATATTCACTGACAAATATATTTCATCTAAGTTCATAAATTTTTATTTGTAGTCTTTATGATAAATCAACTAAAACTAAACTAAAATTTCCTATAATTCCTCTAAAAAAATAATATGCATAGGAAAAGTGAGCATGGTACAGGGTATTATGTGGTATGGTCGAATTAAGAAGACTGTAAAAGGCAGAGCACGCAACGCTTGCAAATTAGAGACAATCTTGCTACTCGGTCTGTCATCATTAGATCAATCATCTTAGTGATCTAGAATCTGTCACAAGTACAATAACTGTACTGTTTCAGTTATGCTCTTTAGCTAGCATTTTGAACCATCCTGAATGTAGGCTTAAAATATCAGGTCATCAGAAGCCAGGTCATAATTTTTTTTTTTTAACACTCGAAGTTAAGATTCAACATTCTAAAGGTATGAAGTAATAGAAAGACCAAACAGCAATTAAAAAATTAGTTTTGTGTTGATGGGTAGAAATGTACTAGTTTTTTAAAATTCTCAGAATATGGAATTAAGACCACAGCTGGGTAAGGGCCACACGATGATTTAATAAGCATATACCAAATACATGATAAGTCAGATTACCTCTCTGATATCACATGACAGTGGAAGTTGTTAGTGAAAAAGCTCCTCGGAGCTATCATTGAAATGACTGAGAGTTGAGCTATTGATAAAAACACACACTTAAACATTGTTAACACATTTATACATAAAAACTATCATTTCATTAAGTTGGGAGGTTATGATGAAACACAAAATGTTCGCCTACTCTTTTTTAGATTGGTGATTCTTGACTTTGGTATACATTAGAATCACCTGGGAAACTTATTGAAAGTGCAGGTGCTTAGACTCTATACCACCGAATCAGAATCTGCTCCAGTATCTCTGTTTTTAAAAATTACCCAGGTGGTTCTGATACAAACCACAGTATAAAGTATAAGTATTATTTAATCAGTTTATATGGTCAATTATGGTCTTCTAATATATTAACAGTGTAACTGCAGCAATCTCTCTCCTTGCTCGCTCTCTCTCTCACACATATTTTTAAAATGTTGAGGTATACAAGGTAATTTGGGTAGACAATTCATTTCTCCTGGCCAGTGTTAAAAGCCTCGGTGAATTAATATGCCTAGGATAGAAGAGGCAAAGAGCTGTATGAGGCTACACTGGTACTTCTTAGAGGGTAAGGGACAGAGAGAAGGAACTTAGGAAGAGAGAAGTAAAAAAATTCCCTCTTACTAGAATTCTCATTCTAGAAAAATGAAATCACAGTTCTTCCATTTACCTATTTTAAAAATTAAAAAATGGAGAAATATTAAGAATTTTAAAAGAATTTGATATAAAGAAGGTCATGGCTGAGTACCGGCTCAGATAGCACAACCTGTGATAGAGTAAAAGGCTTTATGGCCCAGATACTATAGTAGCAGAACTCCTTCTTCTAACTGTGCCATGGTCAAGAAACACCAGGTGTTTCTATTGTTGTATCTCTGGTTTCCAGTCAGAAGATCAGGAATTTTACTCCATTACGATACTTAATTAGAAATGCTAATTTCAAGGAAATGACTTACATGCTGCCATTACTCCCAAAAGTATATAAAAGGTTTCTAAAACTGGTAACAAAGATCAAGAGATCTCTCTCTCATACTTACCCAGGACTCAACACTTCTTTTCTATAAACAATTGAAACCTTTGTATAAACAGTAAAATAAACTCAAAGAGATGGTAAGTATTTACCTGGTCCCTGTTGTTGATGTTTGAATAAGGTAACTGTCCAGTCATCAATTCATACAGAACAATCCCAAATGCATATACATCTGACTGAAAACTATATGGGTTTTTATCTTGCATTCTGATTACTTCTGGTGCCTGTTACAACATAAGAAGAAAAATATTCTTGTTTATTCTTTACTTCTACTGAATAAACAGTGAAAACCAAACTATTATAATTACTAGAATAATGCTTTTATCATTAAATAACCAATCTAATATGTAATCACTTCTTTTTAATGGCCAAAGAAAACTAATTAAGAAAAAGAAAAAAAATGCTCTGTAAACTCTGAAAGAGGCAGTATTAGCTGAGATTCTATATGCAATACTAAAATTTTATAATTTTATCAGCCGCCCTCTTCCTATGCAAAATATCGTCATTGCCATTTGAATTCTTCCCTTGACTTACCCACCAAGAATCAGTTCCCACTTCCCATTCCTTATTCCGCAAAAAAACACTACACCTGTGGTTATGTTTGGGACTAGTGCCACCACTGTGGCAACTGCCTTAGAATTTAAGTTTTCCCATTCGTACAAATGATTCTCCTCATCTCAGGACACCTTGGATAATAATGGTAAAATTTCAAGACTGATAAACTCAAATCCCTTTCCTGTCTCCAAAAGTGGTATAAACATGCGATGGATGCTGCATTAACAAAAGCAATAGGCAGCGGGCAGATTTAACAGAGGTAGATTTAGGTTGAGAATCTTTTGGCTGCTGCTTCTTGGGCAAAGACAGACATCAAACCACATTTGCTACATTTTTATGCATTTCAGTCACTGTGATTTCTTACCACTTACACGAAATACAATAAATGGTTAAACATTAAAGAGTTCTTTCACCTTGAATTTTCTGTGTTGTTTCATTTGGAAGGAATTAAAGAAATTGCAGGGTATTAATAAAAACTGTGTGAAAATGTTAAATTGATACCCAAACCAGGACAAACTGCAAAAATGGTTGAAACACCTGGGCCAAGATTCCCGGTTATTGGTCAGGGTAAAACAGGTGAGACTAGCTCATAAGGCTGGCAAAATGGTACTCAGCCTCACCTGCAAATCAAAATCACCTGTGCAGCTTGACCCCTCTTAACATCCAGAACACATTTCTGCCCAGTAATATAACATCAGAATCTGGGGGTGGAATCCAAGCACTGTTAGTTTTTAAAGCTCCCCAGATAATTTAAATGTCCAACCAAGGTTTGAGAACCACTGATGGAAGATGTATGGGAGATCCTGATGAGACTCGAAGAATGGGGTGAAGGAGAAGGTTGTATCTACTTGCTTTTGTCATATTTTATTGCAATTGCTTTTAGTAATACAGTATAAAATAAACCACATACAACTGTGATGTAATGAACAAGCCAGAATACTGAGGCTGGTTATGATACAGACATAATTTTCAAAGCCGAACACAATTTTTGTGAGAGACAGTAATAAATCTGTTGAAAAACTATCTTTAAAATTTATTTTAACTGCTGTTGGTAGATGGCTTGATGAAAAGTTGTATGTTATCTATTTACAAGAAAGGCATGATTGGTCCTCAATTAATCTAGTGATTTAATTTGCAAAATTTTTTGGTCTCTTTCTCCTCTAAGATATAAATAAAACAAGGTTGAGAAGACTTTTTTTCAGTCACCTATTTTCAGAGAATTATATAACCTTAGTTCTGACCAAACCCTTCTTTCTTAGTTTAGGGATGTAACACATTGTTTCTGAAGGCAATATCAACTGAAAAGGATTTATTCAACAATTAAGTGTACTACTGGCCAATCTCTTATCTTAAAACTCATCTTGGTGGAATAAAGGATGAACTCATCTACCCAGGTATCAACAAAAAGGAAATCGGAAGATAAATCTTCATGTATAAAAATCTACTAAGGTTTTTTTAAAAAGGACAAACTTGAAGACTTGACTGAGCCTTTCTCCCACACTAAAACACACCTCTAAAACATGTTATCAGTTATTTCTTTAGGTTTTGCAATTTCAGTACTTAAAATCTGTTTTTCCTCTCCCTTAGGATACACTGCCATATTTGTTACAAGGTGTGTGCCTGAGATCCGGATACAATGATTAATTAGCCTCACTTATAATTATTTATTAAAACAGTTAAACATATATTAAAGAAAAATCTAGCTAGTTCTAATTATTCAATTTTAGAAAGAGAAAAGGTGTTAGAAATCCACCAGTCCAACCCAATGTTAAAGATGGAGACTTGGAGGTTAAGAAATGTGCATGTTAAAAGTCACACGAAGCACTAGAGCACAGACCTCCTAACTCTAAATCCAATCCCCTTCCATCTTGCCACTTGCCCTAATTTCAATTATTATTATAAGAAATCAGAGCTGAATTTAACCCTTGGCTTATCTTGACTGATTCAGAATCCTGCCTTGGAACTCTCTTCCTGGGGGCTGATGCAGAGAGTTCAAAGAATTTAAGCAAATGTGGCTCTGGAAGCCCTTGCAGCTTTTCTGTTTCCAGCAGGGTGTCCCGAAGCGCAGATTCTGTTATTTAAGCTTAAAACCTGCAGTAATGGTTTCGGAACACCCTTTATTCAGCTTAGGGGAGCAGTTCTCAAACTTTTTGATCCCAGGACTCTTTGTCTTAAAAATTATTGAGGACCCCAAGGAGCCTTTATTTATGTGGATTATATCTGTGGATATATCATATTAAAACAACTGAGAAACTTAAAATGTTTATTAATTCTTTAAGTAATAAAACAACCATTAGATGCTAACACAGATCACACATTTTAAATGAAAAGTAACTATATTTTCAAAAACAAAAAACGTTTAGTGAGAAGAATAATACTACAATTCTCTTTGTCTGGTTTAACCGCAAGCAGCTAGTCACATATTTGCTTCTGCATTCAATCTGCTATGATGCTTTGTCCTGAAGAATGTGAAGAAAAATCTGATCTCGCACAGGGATGACCTCAGGGACTTGTAAATGGGTCTTAGGGACCCTTTTGAGAACTACTGACTTAGAGAATGATTCTGAGACTGCCCTTTTCATAGCCTACTGAAGGTGACTGCACGGAAGTTTTAGATCCCTTCTTTCATACATTCTCTTCTTGTCCACAAAGCAGAAATAGGAATACAGAGAAAGAACTATGTAGGGCAGCACAAAGCTACAGTGTTAAAAAAAATCCACCTCTCATTTTTTCTTTCCTCTCCTAGTTGCTCCATAATTATACAGTTCTTTCTAGTCTAAAGGAAGTAACTTTCTGATGTAGGCTTAAATAAGATTGTCAAACAGCCTCTCTCTTAAAAGGAGTAGTTCTCTTCACAAAACCTTAATAATGGCTGCAGAACACACTTGCTTAAATTGCACACTTGGTACACAGAACAATTTGAACACAAAATATTCTACAGAGACAATTTTGAATAAAATTTAAACCGTTTATAAAATACATATTTTCTTTTCAAAGATAGTAAAACTAGTTTCATAATATATATTTTAAAGATAAAGAAAAAAGTATAAATTTATTTACATGAAAAATAAGATCAACATTGATTTTTGTGACTACTGAGAACTACGAACACACTACAGTTGAAACCGTCAATGACTTTCTAGGACTCAGCAGCACCTCAGGGTCCAAAATTTAATTAATGAAAAAAAAAAAAGCCTCAATTCTTACCATCCACAAAATGGATCCAGACAACTGTTCAAACTGATGGGACCCACTCCATCGAGATTTCACTGTGGCTAGACCAAAGTCACCTATTTTTACTGTGAGGTCTTCATGAAGAAATATATCTGTGATGTAATAAGTAAAGGAAAACAGGAGATCTCATTTTCCTACCAGAGCAAGCATTATGAAAATTTTAGGTAAGAGATCTAATTTCTCTAATTCTGTAGTATGATATTCTTTATAAAAGTACAGTATTTCACATTTCCTCTTACAGTTAATAAATATTTTAAAAAATAATGTCTATTTGGCCCTTATGACCTGCTTTTAAGGTTTTGGGGCTTGATGTCGTAGGATGAGCTAAGATGCTTTCCTAAGTTTACGGGACACCCTGAAACTTTATTAGATTTCCGTAACAAAGGCTCAAGAACTTTGGGCACTGATGGCATAGTGGTGAAGGCTCTTCCCTGGAATGAAGGTGGCTGGCAGACAGGATCTTAATCTGAGTTTACAGAAGAGAAAAAATTATGTTTTTCTCACCTGTTACGTAACTGAGAGCCTTCAGTTACAACTCAGCTTTTGTCGAGCAAGGTCAGAGTGCTAAAAGAAACTAGCAGACAGCTACAAAACTATGTTTTATAGCATTGACAGCACATATGCAAGCAATCAAAGAGCCCTACTACCATAAGATTTCATAGATTTTTTTGTAATGCTCAATCATTCGGAAACCAAAAGCAGGCTGTAGTACCTTACTACTACACTCTCATGTAAATCCATTTATTAATTCTCTTTACAGTATATTTAACTTAGCAAGAAACTGTTTTTACATAATGTGAAGACAAAAATGCAGAAGAAAAAATCATGATGTTTTCAAACTTCACAGACAAATTTCAGGAAGGATACTATTACTCTTGAGGTCTCTGTGGATGATTGACTTGGCGTGTAAGTAACTGAAAAACAAAACATCATTTTAACCTGAGTAGGGCTAAATACTCTGGCCTCAAAATCTATAGAACATATTTAGGGTGTAAATACTTATTTAGTATCATGATACAATTGCAAACTGTACAATTTGATAACCTCTTTACATAGAAGAAATATTAAAATTGACTGCAAATAAATTTAGGATTATAGGAACACATTATAAATATGGTACAGCCAAAATCTTGTTTTCTACTAAAAGACTTTGCTTTATCTTTGACTATTTACCAATACAAACCTTTCATTCCAGTCAAGCCTATTTATCTGTGTCCTTTACATATACCTTGATGTTTAATCTCACCTCAGTGATCAATGCTCCCCTTCTACATCCATCCCCCAAATCAACTTTCATTCTATTCGCCACCTATTCATACCTATTCTTTAGGATTGAACATATGTTCTAATTCCTGAGTGAAGCTTTCCCATTACTAACTCAACTGAAAGTGATCTTTCACTGTTCAGTTATACAGTGTTCTAATAGCTTGGTTCATGTATTTTTTTTCACCTATGTTCGCTTTCTATTTAGAATGTAAACCCTAAAATATGAAAGTTTGATTGATAAATTAAAACCATTCTTAAAGGGAGTATTAATATATTCTTATAATACCTTCTTAAAACTAGTGAGAAGCAAACTTCCTCATAATGGCCACAGGGAATCTACTTTAAAGTCAACGATGAGTTTAAATCACTTATGTTACCCCTAAAAACTGATTTAGTTGGGTTCATTGAGGGAAAAGAGTTGTCTAGTTTATTTTTGTTTGTCCTAGTGCCAAGTTCAGTGCCTGGCATGTGATAAGTATTCAATACACATCTGTTGAATCAACTACAATGAGATGCATATAATGTCCTAGTCAAGGTTATTTTTCTTCATTTAACACGGGAGAGAACAGATATATGAAACTTCTGAAATCTGACAATGACCATTAGGAAATGTTTCGCCTTAAAATGAGACTATCAAATCAAAATTATGAAATGCACACTGTTTAAAATGAAAGATTTGCAAATAATTAAGATTATTTATGCTTTTTCATTTTCATTTAAACTTCCACAAGTCCCAGAAATCCAGATTTTGAAAGATTTTTTCTGACAAAAGTTTCACTTCAAATTACTGTTTATACAAAGTAACCTCTTCTCCTCCAATTACTCTTACTGCATAGTGTTTATTTCCTTTATAGTATTTACCATGATCTAAAATTATCTTCTTGTCATGACTTTTTAGGCCCAGTGTTTACTACATCACACTGTCACTCTTCCACTGAAAGAAAATGTGGCGTTACAGGCCTCATTTGCTTAAAATGTCCTCCGATGACACAGAAAGGTAAAACCAGATGGAGGAAAATGGGTCTCAATCAAAAGCTTTTTCCAGACGGGGAGACCCTGCCTCTGTTAGAAGGAAGGAGGATCGATGATAATGGCGGTGGTGGTCGAGCTCTGTGCTTCAGTCAGGGATCTGGTATTTAGTTCGCAGAAAAGGTGTGAGTCTTTGAAAAGAGCTTCTGCCTCCTTTAAAATTACAAACAATGACAGATGGGTGCTACATGTGAAAATATGGCAGTATGATAAAATTACAAGAAGGGAAGATAAAGATGTTCTTGATGGGTGGTGTCAATCTTTTCAATGAATATGACACACAAGAATAAAGTAGGTAGAGATGTAACTAGAGGGTTGAGAGAATTTCCGACAGGAAAGCACTAGGTAATTAACAAGATATAAATATGACTGCTGAGCTAGTGCTATAACCCTAGAAGCTGCTTAGCATAAATTTATTATAGGTCAAAGTTGTGTAAGCTGCAACTTGAAATTACACTACCTTATCCTTGTGTAAGCCTTTATTGTTTACAAATTGCATTTCTAATATATCTTATTTAATAATACTTTCTGTAACATCTCTGTAACAAAAGCAGCAAAAGAGCAGAAATCCAGGTCTGTATAATGGAAGATAAGAAAGAAAAGAAACTCAAATTCTCTAGCTAGAAAATGGGATGAGTATCATACCCCAATTGCCACACAGTATACTGTTCCAGAGTAATCACTACTCTAAATAATTCTATACAGACTGACACTAAAACATAATTTCCTAACTACCAACCACTTATAAAGGAAGATGCCAAAAAATACATAACTGGTTGAGGGCAGGGAAGGGAACAAGAATAAATGAACTTTATATTGCTGCAGATGACACAGAAGTCTACCCATTATTTAGGACAATCAAATTGGACCTCCTCCTTACCTTTCTAAGATGTTAATGAGAACCTAATGGGTTTATAAAAATAGTAGGAAAGAAAAACGTGCTATAAACTAAATATCATTCTCCTGATAGGTTTCTCTCAGGAGTCTCCTTCCTCCTACTTATAGAATCATTCAATCTTAAAGCTGGGAAATCACCTAGTAAAATTTGTTCTCTATACTATTTCTTTCAAGCTCTTATCCGAGATTCAGCTTTTCAACATTCTTTTTAGAGCATAATATGATGTCCCAAAAGCAAATACAACACTCTAGATTTGATCTAATCAATACAAACTAGAGTGAAATTCTCATCTTCATCTTCCTCTTGAATGTAAGATCTGAAACCACAAACTCCTAGAAGAAAACATAGGTGGTATGCTCCCTGACAATTGGTTTTGCTGATTTTTTTGAATTTGACGCCAAAAGCAAAAATAAACAAGTGGGACTACATATAACTAAAAAAACTTCTTCAAAGCAAAGGAAATCACCACCAAAATGATAAGGCACCCTACCAAATGGGAGAAAATACTTGCAAATCATACATCGATAAGAGGATATCCCTCCATCCCTCCCCCCCGCAAAATATAAAGAACTAATATAACACAATAGCAAAAAAACTCCAACAATCAGATTAAAGAAATAGACATTTTTCCAAAGAAGGCACACAAATGGCCAACAGGAAATGAAAAGATGCTCAACATCACTACTCATCAGGGAAATACACATGAAAACCACAGTGAGATATCACCCCACGTCTGTTTTAAATGCCATTATCAAAAAGACAATAGAAAGTACTGGTGAGGACGTGGAGAAAAAAGAATGCTTGTACACTACTCATGAGAAAAGAAATAGGTGCAGCCACTATGAAAAACAGTACAGTTTCCTCAAAAAATTAACATAAATATCATATGATCCAGCAATTCCACTTATGGATTTTTATCCAAAAGAATTTAAATTAGGATCTCAAAGAGATGTCACGTTCATTGCAGCATTATTCACAAGAGCCAAGACATGGAACCAACTTAAGTGCCCATAAATGGATAAAGAAAATGTGACACACACATACACCGTGGAGTATTATTCGGCTATCAAAAGGAAAATCCTGTCATTTGTGACAACATGGTTGGACCTTGAGGGCATCTTGTTAAGTGAAGTTGGTCAGAGAAAGACAGATACTGTGTGATCTCACTTATACGTAGAATCAAAAAGACGAAAAACAAACTCAGCGTCATCTTTCTTATGCCTGGCAAAAAATGATTAAATCAGTCACTATTGTGATTAGTATGGCAGCCAAAGTCAATCTACTGACCCTTATTAAAATTATACTCATACAACCCTGGAAAGTTGTTGTTTTGCACTGCTTTTACAGAACATTCCCATCCAACATTTGTTTACTTTTTTGGACCTGAACATTTCAAATCTGTAGTAGACAAGGCCTATATTAAAATTTAGTTTTCACAAGAAATTAAGTTTGAAAAGATCAGTATGCTAAGGATCAGTATGCTGAGTTATGTGCAAGTATGCTAGTCATTCTCAATAGAGAAATGAGGGCAAATATCTCCAACTTGATAGCTTCAGGTATAATCATTACACGGGGATGAGCCGAGTTACATGTTACATACATGCATGTTACATCTCTTGATCTTAACCTCAAGAATATCATGGGATATTCAAATGTGATGCTAAAATTTAAATACTACAGCTATACCATCTGCCTGACTTACCAGTTTAGTCTATAAAATCCCAAGGTGTCTCTCACTTAAGGTTGCTATTTTCTAGTATTTTCAACTACTTCTAAAACCAAAGAACTGTCCTATGTAGACATTAGCATTTCAGGCCTCTCTCACCTAACACTACTCTATTTCAAAAAAGCTCATCGGACTTCACGCAGCAAGCCTAACCTCTCCTCAGAGGCCTATAAGGAATTTAGCAGCTGACTGAACTGATGTGTGACAGTGGTGACAAGATGTTATTTTATTCAGTTTTGAATTGTAGTTTCCCTTCTATACTTTGATGCCCTCCACTCCCCTCATAATCACAATGTACAAAGATTGAAGAGAATGACATTCTACTCCTGTGTAGTCAGTAATCATTTATCACCCTAAACTAAAATCCCTAATAATAAGTGGAGTTCACACATGTTTCAGTTCTGCTCCACGGTGGCCTATATTCTATTTTTACTTATATTTTTTAGTTTCTCTCATTTTAAAAAAAATCAGATTTATTGAGGTGTAACTTGTATACAACACAAAATGCACCGAATTTTTATGTATAGTTTAATGAGTAAAATATTTACCCTTGTGTAACAAACAATCACAATCAAGATGAAGAATATTCATTACCCCCAACAGTTTCTTTGTACATTTCTGCAGTTAATAACAGCCCCCTCAGGCAACCATTGATAATGATTTCTGTCACTAGAGACTGGTTTTGCCTTTTCTAGAATTTCATACTAACAAAATCATATAGCTTCTTTTGCTCATATACTGATTCTGAGATTCACACACTAGTTGCATGCACTATTCCAGTGTATGGATACATGATGACTTATCCATCTAACCTGTTGGTCATTTGGGTTGTTCTTGGTTTTTGGCATTTATGAAAAGATACTATAAACATTCATGTACAAGTCTTTATTGTTGACTTATGTTTTCATTTCTTTTGGGTAAATAGGTTGGATTAGAATTGCTCATATAGTAAATTTAACTTTAAAAGAAACTGCCAAAGTGGTTGTACCACTTAAGATCTTTACCAACAATGCATAAGAGTTCTAGTTGCTCTGCATTCTTATCAACACCATGAGTTTTGATTACAAGCATTCTAGTGAGTGTGTAGTTGTTCCGTAGCTTTAATTCGCCTTTCTCTAATGTCTAATGATGTTGAACATCTTTGCATGTGCTTATTTGCCATTCTTATATCTTCTCTAAAAATGTACTCCAATCTTTTGCCCATCTTGTCATTGGGTAGTTTGTGTTACTACTATGTTGTTAAGAGTTTTTATATGCTTTAGATACTAGTCTTTTATTAGAAAATATATTTTGTGAGCATTTTCTTCAAGTCTGTGGCTTTTCTAATTTCCTAACAGTGTCTTTAAAAAAGCCAAAGTTTTGAAATTTGATAAAGTCCAATTTATAAATTTTTTTCTTTTGTGGTCCTTACTTTTTGTAACCTAAGAAATCTTTGCCTATCTTTCGGCTACCAAGATTTTCTTCTATGTTTCTTCTAGAAGTTTTAGATTTTCGATTTTTAGTTTTAGGTCTTTAATCTATTTTGAGTTAATGTTTATGTCTTGTATCGAGTAAGGGTTAATGGTTATTTATTCTATATGGATATCAAGTTGTTCCAGCAACATTTGTTGAAAAAACTACCCTTTATCCATGAATTGCCTGACCAAAAAAACCCCCAAAACAATGACAAAAACTGATCATAGAAATCTGGATATATATTTTTGAAATTTCACACTAGAAGTCCTTCAAAACTTTGTTCTTTTTCAAAATTGTCTTGACAATTCTAGCCATTGCATTTCCATATACATTTTAGGATCGACTTGTCAATTTCTACAAAAACGCCTGCTGAGATTTTGATTGGGATTGCACTGAATCTACAGATCAACTCAGGAAGAACTGACATCTTAAGAATATCGGGTTTTCTAGTCCATGAATATATTTCTCTGTGTTTTGTTTCCTAGCTGGGACCTGCACTAGAGAGGGTACAACCCCGCACGCCCCCTTTGGAAAATACTCTTATGATAGCTTCTAAATAGAACACTGGCCTGAAATGAAGAGAATAAATGAGAATGTACTGTGAATATGGAATATCATGGTATTGGTGGAATAGCAAAAGCATGATACTCTATTTTAAAGTTCATTTCAAACATTCACAAGCCCAACATAAAATAGAAGCAAGATATTTGTTTATTGATAACAGCAAGGTAACTCAATGGGAGAAAGGACAGTAATTTCAACAAATATTGCTAGAACAACTGGATCTCCACACAGGGGGAAAAAAAGACAAAAAAAAAAAATCAATTTGAAGTGGACTGAAGACCTAAAACTAAAAGCAAACGCTATAAAAATTCTATAAAAAAACAGAATTACTACCGTTGCCTTGTATATGTATAGCATTTTAAAGTTTTCAGTATTTTTTTTTTTTTTTACATCATTTGGTTTCATAATCATCATGTTTCTTTGTGAGGTGAGCAAAGGCAGTAATTCCATGTATGCTGATGGGAAGACCAGAGTCCAGAGGACTTAAGTGGCATGGCCAGACAGGCTCAGGGGGGAAAGGTGTGGGTTTTGAGCACACAGATTTGGGTTTGAATTCCAACTACGTCACTTACTAGCCATATGTCTTTAGGTATACTACATAATCTAAGTTTTGGATTCCTGGAGATAATGTTTACCTTTATGGGTTTTTCCTTTTAATTATTTAACACATTTATTCAAAGCCCACCATGTGCTAAGCAACAACTGTTCTAAGTCCTGAAGATAGAGCAGAAAATCCCTACCCTCAAGGTGCTTACATTTTAGTAGAGAAGACAGAAAATAAAGATGTATCAATAGAATATATTCCATAGGTGGGGAACAGGAAATGCTCAGTTGCAAGGGGTTGTAATTTTAGGCCAAAGAAGGTCTCTTTACAAAGGACATTTTGAGTAAAGACTCAGAGGGGAGGGAAAGAGTCATGCAGATTTGGGATAATATGGCAGGCAGAAGGAGTAGCAAGGGCAAAGCCCAGGCAGGCATGTCCTACCATGTTCTAAGAATGGCAAGAAGGCAAACTGGCTTGGAAGGGAGGGAGTATGAGAGAGAATAGCAAATGTGTTGAGAGAGAACATAAAAGGCAGGGGCAGGTTGTAGTGGCAGTTACACTGAGAAAGGCCTATTGTAAGGACTTTGATTTTCTTTCTGAGTGAAATGTGAAGACAACGGAGGAACAGAGGGACAGCACAATCTGACTTAACACTTAGAAGGACCACTCTGGCCACTGTGTTGAGAAGAAAATGAAGGCGGATAAGGGTAGAAGCAGGCACTAATCCAGGCAGGACATAATGGTGGCTTGAATCAGGGTGACAGCAAATAGGAGATGAGAATTTTAAGATTCTAGGTATACTTTCCAGATGGAGGAACTGACAAAAGATTGGTTGTGTGGTATGAGAACAAGAAGAATCAAAGATAACTACAAAATGTCAGACATAGCAGCTGGAAGAACAGAGTTGCCAGCTACTGCGATGAACAGAATGAAGAAAGAGCAGGCTTTAGGAAAAAGATCAGGACTTTAGTTTTACACGAATTAAATCTGAGATGCCCATTATACAATCAAGTGGAGATGTTGAGCAGACAGTTGGATGTGACAGTCTGGAGTTCAGAGAAAATGAACGGACTGGAGACTGAGATAGAAATGGTAATTAAATGGTATTTCAAGCCACAAAGGTGGATGAGATCACCAAGGAAATGGAGATTTCTGGAAGATGCCAACATTTAGAGAGATTAAAGAGTTGAGGAAGAAGTAGCCAAGAAGGAAGAGACAGTAAGAAGGAAAATCAGGGGAATAGGCTTTAAAGCA